>NC_072379.2:63010241-63316935 GCF_028885625.2 Pongo pygmaeus
GATTTAGAATTTCAGTATTTCCATAGTCAATGTACCTCACCAGACACTGGAAAAAATAAGAGACAAATACGAATACTGACCCCAGATTAAATATTTCCAAAGAAACCACCAATTTGCTGCTCTCTGTTAATGACCTGTATATCAAAATAGCATTCTTATCTCAAAATGACAAAATACATTCAGAAATAGATCTCTAATAATATCTTCAAAATAAAAAAAAATCCACAGTCCATGAAATTACAGTGATTTCTTTACTTGTTACTAGTTAAATTCCAATAGTACCATTTCTCATTAGGGTGCTTTTTGTTTTTAGACAATTGATATTTTAAATAAACATCAGCCTATGAAGCTTACAGCTCTCTCCTGTTTCTCCTAATGTTAAAATCAATCGACATTCAATTCAATTTCAAGTTGGAAAGAATAAAATCTGAAAAGAAAGGCAAAGTTATCAAACTTCCTTTGATACAATTAAACTCACTCCAGGTAGACCATGTAAACTAATCAGATTCACCACCCTGACCTCCAGCTCTACATCTGTTTAAAAAGTAAAAAAGAAAAATAGTTATTACAAGGTCAAACATCATGCTGCCCTTTAATTTAAAAAATTAAAGCCAATTGAAAAGCAAATGTAAAATATCATCTCCAGTTGTCAAATTATGGGAGAGAGGTCAATTAGAAAGTTCCATTCCACTAAAATAAACCATTATCTATGACAGCAAAAAATGAAATTTTTTTAAACCAAGCTATTCAGAATATTAATCAAATTGTTACATCTTATTACACCAAAGAAAATATTTATGAAACATACATATTTTTAATTTTTTCTCTTTTATCCTTAACCACTTTCCCAGGTTCAGTAAAAACATACATATTATAATTTAAGTACAGAAAGCAGGTGTAGAAAAAACACCAAAGGAAATCTTACAGAGGTGCTTTCACACAGCCTGCAATATGCAACTGCCACCAAACAGCTATTCAGAATTCTGTCTCCCTAAATCCTCTTAAAAATCCTCCACAAATTCACAATGTAAAAAAAAAAAAAGCTTAACACAAAGAAAACTCACCACATTTAACCCAGGCATAAGAAAGTGGCAAGCCAATCGTTATTATTAACAATATTCACATCAACTAAATAAAAGATATACCTAACTTCAGAAGGATCAATCAAAATGTTCTTCTCCTACTTATAAAGCTTAATAAAATCAACATTTAAAAGTTACTCATTATCAAGAACCAAATATAATTATTAAGATCTGAGGTAGGCTGGGCACAGTGGCTCACTCCTGTAATCCCAGCACTTTTGGAGGCTGAGGCGGACGGATCACCTGAGGTCAGAAGTTCGACCAGCCTGACCAACATGGTGAAACCCCGTCTCTACTAAAAATACAAAAATTAGCCAATGTGTTGGTGGGCGCCTGTAATCCCAGCTACTTGGGAGGCTGAGGCAGGAGAATAGCTTGAACCTAGGAGGCAGAGGTTGCAGTGAGCCAAGATCGTACCACTGCACTCCAGCCTGGGAAGATCGTACCACTGCACTCCAGCCTGGGCGAAAGAGAAAGACTCCATCTCAAAAAAAAAAAAAAAAAAAAAAAGAACTGAGGTAAAAAGAACTAGTCACCAAAAATAACCTACATATTATATAATCTATTCTTGAATAATCTGAGGTGATTATAAAACAACATGTTTTTTAGCAATTAATTTCTTCTGTTTTAATCACTGAACCAGGTATCAGTACTATGAATAAGCAATGAAGTGCTAAATAAGCATCAAATTTTGGAACCACAATAAATATTTCTTAAAGCAAAAAAAAACTGAACACTTAATTTCCTGCCTTTTCAGCGCTGATGATTTTCAGTACTTTGCATCTGTACCAACACTGATCTTCAGAAAATAATCCACCATAAATCTACAAAGAGAAAAGAAAGCAAAATTACTTGGCATTTAAAGCATGCTGAAAAGATCAGAATAAAGGTTAGCATTTAAGCTCTTCCTATATGTCAATAAGTACTTTATATATAACTCATTTAATTCTCACAATCCTATGAGGCAGGTACTTTGTATATGCCACTATGTATCCAAAGACATAAACTAGTAAACTGCAGAACCAAGATTCAAACTTCTGACTTCAGAGTTCATTATGCTATTCTGCATCTCCAAAATGAGGAGGGAGGGGTATAAAAAGTAAAAAAAAAAAAAATTTAAGGCACAAGCATCAAACACTTAAAATCACACTATTATAATATCTGAGGCGATAATTGGTACAATTTTTTTTAACATAAACATGGCAAGTACATGCCACATAAGTCTAACTTGCAACTATAGTGGAATTCATATTTCCTACCAACCAAGAAAGATTTCATACTTTTTACTTTACGTATAAGGACATTAGTCCTATTAAGTAGATAAAACTAAATTAGATAATATCTTTAATACTGAACTTTATTTTATATTTCAATTGAATGATGTTTAATAAAAGAATAAAGAGAAAATTTACGTACTTTCAATCATTTCTTTTCTTTTTTTTTTTTTTGAGACAGGGTCTCATTCTGTCGCCAGGCCTGGAGTGCAGTGGAGCAGTCACGGCTCTCTGCTGACTCGACCTCCCCAAGCTCAGGTGATCCTCCCACCTCAGTCCCCAGGGTAGCTGGGAACATGGGCACGCACCACCACGCCTGGGCTAATTTTTGTATTTTTTTTCTTTTTTTTTTTTGGAGAGGCAAGGTCCTGCTGACTCGACCTCCCCAAGCTCAGGTGATCCTCCCACCTCAGTCCTCAGGGTAGCTGGGAACATGGGCACGCACCACCATGCCTGGGCTAATTTTTTTTTTTTTTTTTTTTTTTTGATAGAGGCAAGGTCTCACCATGTTGCCCAGGCTGGCTTTCATTTTCTCGAACTTCAAAGTAGCCTTAGCACTACTGGCACTTGGGACCAGATGAGTGTGCATTGAGTGGCAGAGTGGGGCTGTCCTCTGTCTTGTACATTGTAGGATGTTTACCAACATCCCTTCTGGCCTCTACACACTAGTTGCCAATAGCACCACTTCCAGTTGTGACACGCAAAAATGTCTCCAAACACCATCAAATGTCTCCTGAAGGTGTCTATGATTTAGATGGATATCATTTGGATATCATCCACCAAATCTCATGTTAAAATCTGATTCCCAATGTTGGAGGGGGGCTTGGTAGGAGGTGACTGGATAGTAGAGGCAGATGCCTAAAAATGGCTTGGTGCCATTCTCATGGAAGTGAATGAGTTTTCACACATAGTTCCTAAGAGAACTGGTTGTTGAAAAGAGCCTGGCACCTCTTCCTCCCTTTGCTTCCTCTCTCACCATGTAATCTACAGACACTGGCTCCTCTTCACCTTCTAATATTTGTGGAAGCACCCTGAGTCCCTTGTTAGAGTTGTATAAAAAGCAGAAAGACTTTTTTTTAGAAGACACAAGCATCAAACACTTAAAATCATACTATTTTAATGTCTGAAGACATAATTGGTATAATTTTTTTTAACATAAACATGCGAAGTACATGCCACTTAAGTCTAACTCTCAACTATACTATGTTGGACTATGCTTTTTGTACAGTCTACAGAACCATGAACCAAATAAACCTCTTTTCTTTATAAATTACCCAGTCTCAGGTATTTCTTCACAGTAACAAAAATGAAGTAAGACATGATTGGATTGGGAAGGATACAAAAATCACTGCAGGCTGATAACTACTTTTTTTGAAATAAGGTTTTACTCTGTTGTCCAGGCTGGAGTGCAGTGGCATGATCATAGCTCACTGTAGCCTCAAACTTCTGGGCTCACATAATCCTCCCACCTCAGCCTCCCAAATATCTGGGACTACAGGCACACACACCATACCTAGATTTTTTTTTTTTTTTTTTTTTGGTAGAAACAGGGTCTCACTATGTTGCCCAAGACTGGTTTTGAACTCCTGGCCTCAACCAATCCTCCTGCCTTGGCCTCCCAAAGTGCTGGGATTACGGGCATGAGCCCCCATGCCTGGCCTTAACCGCTTTTAATCATACATTCTCAACTGGGGCAATATCCCTAAGGGGAAGAAAAGTGGTCCTTATGGAGAGTTGGAAATCTTAAATATTACAATGGTCTGTAGCCCTCCAAAGTTCAACCCTACTGATAACATAGTTATTATATACTGTATATCTGTAGTATTAAAATATCTGAAGGGGAGAAGGCCCATTAGGCCATTAGGGAGAAAACAGGTCTAAAAATGCTCCTTAGGAGGGAATAATGAGAAAAATGGCTGAAGAATACTGCTTTAAGTTATGGATTATAAAATTAATTTCAATGTATGACTCTGAACTAGGACAAATCCACAGATTTATTTTATGAAACCTAAACACCAAACCTACTCACCAAAACAATAAAGTACACATAAATTCAGACAAACAAATAAATAAATAACAATTCAAATGCTACAAAGGATAAGTGTATTCAATTCATAATTAACTCCGGTTTCTTCAGCTAACATTCAACAACTAAAGGGCAAGAGAGAGCAGTAATAGTATGGTACTCTCTCCCAACCCTGGTAAGAAAATAGGGGTAGTAGCAAAAATAGCTGACAATCAACAGTCCTAACCAATTTCAATCCCCGCAAAAGACTGCATCATCTTTAATTAAGGCTTTCTAATAACATCACAATATGATTAATAATTTCGTATAAGGTAAGCGACAGATATGCAATAGTTTATTGCAAACCAGGTGAGGCAGGGCTGGGAACACTTGTGTCCAAGAATAGAGCTGGTACTATAATGCCTAACCTTGTTTTTACTCTAACTCGCTACTTTAAATTTTGTCCTGTTTGTCTCTTTAATCACCTAGCCTTACTTCTCATGTAAATAAGACTCTCTCTAGCTGGGAAAGCCGGACAAACTCCAATTGACCCCTTAACTTACAAGACACTAAGGGCTCCTTACCCAACCTCCTTCCGCAAGCAGTTGACCTGTGTAAGCAGATCCTCAGCATTTCAAAGGAGCCCAATTAACTGATAAGGTACTGGCACAAACAAAGTATGAAGTTCCCAGGATTTTTCTCAAAGAGATAACAACACAAAGCCTTGAGTTCGTGTCCGGCATAGCATTTATATCTAATTATAATGAAGGATTTAGAGCTCTGCACCTGGTACCGTTGCTTTTTGTAACCATTTGTCTTTTAAATTGTTTATCTCTCTGTAACCATTTGCTTCTTTCGATTCTTGCATGTTTTTACTTCTGTAGAATTATTGCATTTGAGTTCCCCTTCCCTTCCTAAACCAAGGTATAAAAGTTAATCAAGCCCCTTCCTCGGGGCCGAGAGAATTTTGAGCGTTAGCCGTCTCTTTGGCCGCCGGCTTAAATAAAGGACTCTTAATTCGTCTGAGTGTGGGGCATTTTCTCTAACTCGCGTAGGTATAACAGTACTCAACAAAGTGAAGAATCTGAAGTTCGCGGTTCTGTTAGTGTAATACAACCACCAAAACATACAAATCTATCCCAGATAGACTTATCTGTTCTCATGACATAGTGAAAACTATATATTCACTCTCATTGTGCCTGGGCCCAATCTGCTCCTCCCACAACTCCATTGTTCACAGCCTATGACCCTCCTACATGGTGGCAAAGGGAGAGAACCATTTAGATCACCAAGGAAAACTGACAAAGTATAATCCATTTATGAACAATCAGAAGTAGCTGATTAATCACTTATAATCAGATGCCTATTACTGACACTTGTTTAAATTTTTGATAATGTAATTAATTTTATATTCAATAGAAGAAAAGGAGTATGTCTTAATTTATAACAATATTCAACACAGTCATAGGTCAGGCACAGTGGCTCACACCTGTAATCCCCCCATAAAAAAAATTTTAAAAATTGAGGAATGGGTTGGCTCCAATGATGGGTCTCAGATGGGCTAATTTTTATAGACAAGTCTCTGAAATAAATTTGTCAAAGAATCATATAGAGACACTTATCTGCATGCTCATTCTCCATTAATATAGATGGCAGAATTGGCATTAGATTGTTTCAGCAAATAAAAGTAAAATCAAGATTTATAAAGAAAAGAGGAGAGAGAGGTTCCAAGATGGCCGAATAGGAACAGCTCCAGTCTGAAGCTCCCAGCGTGAGCGACGCAGAAGACGGGTGATTTCTGCATTTCCAACTGAGGTACCGGGTTCATCTCACTGGGGCTTGTCAGACAGTGGGTGCAGCCCACGGAGCAGGGCGGGGTATCACCTCACCCAGGAAGTGCAAGGGGTCAGGAAATTCCCTTTCCTAGCAAAGGGAAGCCGTGACAGATGGTACCTGGAAATTCGGGACACTCTCACCCTAATACTGCACTTTTCCAATAGCCTTAGCCAACGGCACACGAGGAGATTATATCCCACGCCTGGCTCAGAGGGTCCCACGCCCACGGAGCCTCGCTCACTGCTAGCATAGCAGTCTCAGATCGAACCGCAAGGTGGCAGCAAGGCTAGGGGAGGGGTATCCGCCATTACTGAGGCTTGAGTAGGTAAACAAAACAGCAGGGAAGCTTGAACTGGGTGTGGCCCATCGCAGCTCAAGAAGGCCTGCCTGCCTCTGTAGACTCCACCTCTGGAGGCAGGGCATAGCTGAACAAAAGGCAGCAGAAACTTCTGCAGACTTAAACGTCCCTGTTTGACAGCTTTGAAGAGAGTGGTGGTTCTCCCAGCACAGACTCTGAGATCTCAGAACAGACAGACTGCTTCCTCAAGTGGGTCCCTGACCGCCGAGTAGCCTAACTGGGAGGCACCCCCCAGTAGGGGCAGACTGACACCTCATACAGCCAGGTGCCCCTCTGAGACGAAGCTTCCAGAGGAACGATCAGGCAGCAACATCTGCCGTTCTGCAATATTTGCTGTTCTGCAGCCTCCGCTGGTGATACCCAGGCAAACAGGGTATGGAGTGGACCTCCAGCAAACTCCAACAGACCTGCAGCTGAGGACCTGAAGGTCCTGACTGTTAGAAGGAAAACTAACAAACAGAAAGGACATCCACACCAAAACCCCATCTGTACGTCACCATCATCAAAGACAAAAAGTAGATAAAACCACAAAGATGGGAAGAAACCAAAGCAGAAAAGCTGAAAATTCTAAAAATCAGAGCGCCTCTTCTCCTCCAAAAGAATGCGGCTCCTCGCCAGCAACGGAACAAAGCTGGATGGAGAATGACTTTGACAAGTTGAGAGAAGAACGCTTCAGACGATTGGTAATAACAAACTTCTCCAAGCTAAAGGAGGATGTTCGAACCCATTGCAAAGAAGCTAAAAACCTTGGAAAAAAATTAGACGAATGGCTAACTAGAATAAACAGTGTAGAGAAGTCCTTAATGACCTGATGGAGCTGAGAACCATGGCATGAGAACTACGTGACAAATGCACAAGCTTCAGTAGCTGATTTGATCAAGTGGAAGAAAGGGTATCAGTGATTGAAGAGCAAATGAATGAAATGAAGCAAGAAGAGAAGTTTAGAGAGAAAAGAGTAAAAAGAAACAAACAAAGCCTCCAGAAATATGGGACTATGTGAAAAGACCAAATCTATGTCTGACTGGTGTACCTCAAAGTGACAGGGTGAATAGAACCAAGTTGGAAAACATTCTTAAGGATATTATCCAGGAGAAATTCCCCAACCTAGCAAAGCAGGTCAACATTCAAATTCAGGAAATACACAGAACGCCACAAAGACACTCCTCGAGAGGAACAACTCCAAGACACATAATTGTCAGATTCACCAAAGTTGAAATGAAGGAAAAAATGTTAACGGCAGCCACAGAGAAAGGTCGGGTTACCCACAAAGGGAAGCCCATCAGACTAACAGCGGATCTCTCAGCAGAAACTCTACAAGCCAGAAGAGAGTGGGGGCCAATATTCAACATTCTTAAAGAAAAGAATTTTCAACCCAGAATTTCATATCCAGCCAAACTAAGCTTCATAAGTGAAGGAGAAATAAAATCCTTTACAGACAGACAAATGCTGAGAGATTCTGTCACCACCAGGCCTGCCTTACAAGAGCTCCTGAAGCAAGCACTAAACATGGAAAGGAACAATCGGTACCAGCCACTGCAAAAACATGACAAATTGTAAAGACCACCAATACTAGGAAGAAACTGCATCAACTAACGAGCAAAATAACCAGCTAACATCACAATGACAGGATCAAATTCACACATAACAATATTCACCTTAAATGTAAATGGGCTAAATGCTCCAATACAATTAAAAGACACAGACTGGTAAATTGGATAAAGAGTCAAGACCCAGCTGGGCACAGTGGCTCACGCCTGTAATCCCAGCACTTTGGGAGGCCGAGGCAGGCGGATCACAAGGTCAGGAGATCGAGACCTTCCTGGCTAACATGGAGAAACTCCGTCTCTACTAAAAATACAAAAAATTAGCTGGGCGTGGTGGCGGGCACCTGTAGTCCCACCTACTCAGGAGGCTGAGGCAGGAGAATGGCGTGAAAGTGGGAGGCTGAACTTGCAGTGAGCCGAGATCACACCACTGCACTCTAGCCTGGGCAACAGAGCAAGACTCCATCTCAAAAATAATAATAATAAAAACAGTCAAGACCCATCAGCGTGCTGTATTCAGGAGACCCATCTCACGTGCAGAGACACACATAGGCTCAAAATAAAGGGATGGAGCAAGATCTACCAAGCAAATGGAAAACAAAAAAAAAAGTCAGGGGTTGCAATCCTAGTCTCTGATAAAACAGAATTTAAACCAACAAAGATCAAAAGAGACAAAGAAGGCCATTACATACTGGTAAAGGGATCAATTCAACAAGAAGAGCTAACTATCCTAAATATATATGCACCCAATACAGGAGCACCCAGATTCATAAAGCAAGTCCTTAGAGACATACAAAGAGACTTAGACTCCCACACAATAATAATGGGAGACTTTAACACCCCACTGTCAACATTAGACAGATCAACGAGACAGAAAGTTAACAAGGATATACAGGAATTGAACTCAGCTCTGCACCAAGTGGACCTAACAGACATCCACAGAAGTTTCCACCTCAAATCAACAGAATATACATTCTTCTCAGCACCACATCACACTTATTCCAAAATTGACCACATAGTTGGAAGTAAAGCACTCCTCAGCAAATGTAAAAGAACAGAAATTATAACAAACTGCTTCTCAAACACATTCAAAACCTAGCAGAAAGCAAGAAATAACTAAGATGACAGCAGGACTGAAGGAAATAGAGACACAAAAAACTCTTCAAAAAATCAATGAATCCAGGAGCTGGTTTTTTGAAAAGATCAACAAAATTGATAGACTGCTAGCAAGACTAATGAAAAAGAAAAGAGAGAAGAATCAAATAGACGCAATAAAAAATGATAAAGGGGATATCACCACCGATCCCACAGAAATACAAACTACCATCAGAGAATACTATAAACACCTCTACACAAATAAACTAGAAAATCTAGAAGAAATGGATAAATTCCTGGACACATACACCCTCCCAAGACGAAACCAGGAAAAAGTTGAATCCCTAAATAGACCAATAACAGGTTCTGAAATTGAGACAATAATTAATAGCCTACCAACTAAAAAAAAGTCGAGGACCAGACAGATTCACAGCCGAATTCTACCAGAAATACAAAGAGAAGCTAGTACCATTCTTTCTGAAACAATTCCAAACAATAGAAAAAGAGAGAATCCTCCCTAATTCATTTTATGAGGCCAACATCATCCTGATACCAAAGCCTGGCAGAGACACAACAAAAAAAGAGAATTTTAGACCAATATTCCTGATGAACATTGATGAAAAAATCCTCAATAAAATACTGGCAAACCGAATCCAGCAGCACATCAAAAAGCTTATCCACCACGATCACATTGGCTTCATCCCCCAAGATTCAAGGCTGGTTCAACATACCCATATCAATAAACGTAGCCATCATAAAAAGAGGACCAAAGACAAAAACCACATGATTATCTAAATAGATGCAGAAAAGGCCTTTGACAAAATTCAACAGCCCTTCATGCTAAAAACTCTCAATAAACTAGGTACCGAAGGAACGTATCTCAAAATAATAAGAGCTATTTATGACAAACCCCACAGCCAATATCATACTGAATGGGCAAAAACTGGAAGCATTCCCTTTGAAAACTGCACAAGACAGGGATGCCCTCTCTCACTACTCCTATTCAACATAGTGTTCGAAGTTCTGGCCAGGGGAATCGGGCAAGAGAAAGAAATAAAGGGTATTCAATTAGAAAAAGAGGAAGTCAAATTGTCCCTGTTTGCAGAGGACATGATTGCATATTAGCAAACCCCATTGTCTCAGCCCAAAAGCTCCTTAAGCTGATAAGCAACTTCAGCAAAGTCTCAGGATACAAAATCGATGTGCAAAAATCACAAGCATTCCTATACACCAATAACAGACAGAGAGCCAAATCATGAGTGAACTCCCATTCACAACTGCTACAAAAAGAATAAAATACCTAGGAATCCAACTTACAAGGGATGTGAAGGACCTCTTCAAGGAGAACTATAAACCACTGCTCGACGAAATAAAAGAGGACACAAATGGAAGAACGTTCCATGCTCATGGAGAGGAAGAATCAATATCGTGAAAATGGCCATACTGCCCAAAGTAATCTATAGATTCAGTGCCATCTCCATCAAGCTACCAATGACTTTCTTCACAGAATTGGAAAAAACTACTTTAAAGTTCATATGGAACCGAAAAAGAGCCTGCACTGCCAAGACAATCCTAAGCAAAAAGAACAAAGCTGGAGGCATCACGCTACCTGACTTCAAACTATACTACAAGGCTACAGTAACCAAAACAGCATGGTACTGGTACCAAAACAGAGATATAGATCAATGGAACAGAACAGAGCCCTCGGAAATGATACCACACATCTACAACCATCTGATCTTTGACAAACCCGACAAAAACAAGAAATGGGGAAAGGATTTCCTATTTAATAAATGGTGCTGGGAAAACTGGCTAGCCATATGTATAAAGCTGAAACTGGATCCCTTCCTTACACCTTACACAAAAATTAATTCAAGATGGATTAAAGACTTAAATGTTAGACCTAAAACCATAAAAACCCTAGAAGAAAACCTAGGCAATACCATTCAGGACACAGACATGGGCAAACACTTCATGACTAAAACACCAAAAGCAATGGCAACAAAAGCCAAAATTGACAAATGGGATGTAATTAAACTAAAGAGCTTCTGCACAGCAAAATAACTACCATCAGAGTGAATAGGCAACCTACAGAATGGGAGAAAATTTTTACAATCTACCCATCTGACAAAGGGCTAATAAACAGACTCTACAAAGAACTTAAACAAATTTACAACAAAAAATCAAACAACCCCATCAAAGTGGGCAAAGGATATGAACAGACACTTCTCAAAAGAAGACATTTATGCAGCCAAAAGACACATGAAAAAATGCTCATCATCACTGGTCATCAGAGAAATGCAAATCAAAACCACAATGAGATGCCATCTCACACCAGTTAGAATGGCGAACATTAAAAAGTCAGGAAACAACAGATGGTGGAGAGGATGTGGAGAAATAGGAACACTTTTACACTGTTGGTGGGACTGTAAACTAGTTCAACCATTGTGGAAGACAGTGTGGCAATTCCTCAAGGATCTAGAACTAGAAATACCATTTTGACCCAGCCATCCCATTACTGGGCATATACCCAAAGGATTATAAATCATGCTGCTATAAAGACACATGCACACATATGTTTACTGTGGCACTATTCACAACAGCAAAGACTTGGAACCAACCCATATGTCCATCAATGATAGACTGGATTAAGAAAATGTGGCACATATACACCATGGAATACTATGCAGCCATAAAAAAGGATGAGTTCATGTCCTTTGTAGGGACATGGATGAAGGCAGAAACCATCATTCTGAGTAAACTATCACAAGGACAGAAAACCAAACACCGCATGTTCTCACTCATAGGTGGGAAATGAACAATGAGAACACTTGGATACAGGGTGGGGAACATCACACACTGGGGCCAGTCATGGGGTGGGGGGAGGGGGTAGGGATAGCATTAGGAGATATACCTAATGTAAATGACGAGTTAACGGGTGCAGCACACCAACATGGCACATGTATATATGTAACAAAGCTGCACGTTGTGCACATACACCTTAGAACTTAAAATATAATTTAAAAAAAAGAGAAAAAGGAAAGGGAAGGAGAAAAAAATTGAGGAATGTTTGCCAATTAAAAGAAAAAGAAAAAAAATAAGGCTCTACCACAATTTGTTCATTTTTCTAAGCAGGGCAACAGTTAAGGAGATAGGTTCTGTGGGTTTTCATACTTGATCTACCATTAATTAGCTAGTGACTTTCATAAAGTTATCCTGGCTATGCCTGAATTTCAAAAAAGGTGTAAAAAATAACACCTGCCTCATAAGGATGCTGTGAGCATTAAATGAGTTAGTACACACAAAATGCTTAGAATATCTGGCACTACCTCACAAAGGAAATAAATACTATTATAATTACTACTACTATTGTATCATATAAAGGACATTTAGTTAATCTCCAGTTTTGCCTACTAGCTGCCAATGAATATCTTTGTACAAACATCTTTGTCTACTTATAGAAATGTCCCAGGGTAAATTCTTGGCAGAGAATCTGATGCACTCAAGATTACAGTTACCTATTATATTGAAAAAGATGGTTAATACTCATATATAGTCACTTGATTTAAAACAAACATGCCAATACAATTCAGCAAAGAAAAGATGGTCTTTTCAATAAATAGTGATGGTATAACTATTTAGGAGGGAGTTTTTGTTGAGGATATATTTGAAGATTGGCTTTTTCACATTGTCTTTCATTCTTTGGCCTTGGCAAAGTGTACAGTAGATTTTCATGATCATTGCATACTTTTTGTCATTGAAATATATCTTTTATTTTTTAAATGCATTCATTTTACAGTTGTGACTTTATCATTTACTTTAAGAGGTAGAAATAAAAATGAAAATTAAAGTGAAAAAAATATACAGAATGCCTACAAATCAATCAAGACAAATAACCTAATTTAAAAATGGGGAAAAGATGTGAATAGGTACTTCCAAAGGGCTAATAAAAATATTAAAACACAACCTCAGTACACTAGCAAAGCAGGGAGCTGGTGAGGACATGGAGGAACTATAACTCTCATAAACTGCTGATAAGAATGTAAATTGGTTCAACACTTTTGCAAAGCTGTTTGGCAGTATCTACTTTGGCAGAAACATGCCTACCCTAAAATTTCGCGATTCTACTCTAGATATATGTGCAAAAGAAATGAGTCAATACATCCACTAGAAGACTTATATAAGGATTTTACAGCAGTTTCATTCAGAGTAGTTAAAAACTGCAAAAAATCCAAATGCCCATCAAAGGAGAACAGATCAATAAATTGTGTTATATTTATACAATGAATGTTAAATAGCTTAAAAAAGAACAGACTACCAATACACTAATACACACAACAATATAAATGAATCTCAGAAATTATGTTCAACAAAAGAAGCCAGATACATACAATAAACTACATACTGCATGATTTAAGAACAGACATATGAATCTATGGTGATAGTGTCAGAATGATGGTTATACCTCTGATGGAGAAACTACTGACTAAGAATTGACTGAGAAGGGGCCTGAAGGAATTTTCTGAAATGATGGAACCATATGTTGATCTGGATGGTGGTTACATGGATACATACATACGTAAAAACTCACCAAGCTATATACTTAGGATCTTAAGAGATATATACCTTACTGTATACAAGTTATACCTCAGTAAAAAAGAAAAAAGCCAAATTGCTCTGCATAAAGATGCATCTTACAAATTTTTTGTGAATCAAAGTCAAAGGCAAGGAACCTAGTTTGTTCACCACTGCATACTTAATGCTTAATACAGTGCCAGGTACATGGCAGACAGTACATACGTTTTCTTCACTTTTGTTTTTTTGGCTAGAATAGAGTAGCTTTTAATTCTACTTTTCCTATTTTTAACTGTAGTAAACTATACATAACATAAAATTGACTATCCTGACCACTGTTAAGTGTACAGTTCAGTGGCATTAAGTACACTCATACTGTTTTGCAACCTTCGCCACCATTCATCATCCATCTCCACAGCTCTTTTCATGTTGTAAAACTGAAACTCTATACCCATTAATCAGTAACTCCCCATCCCCAATCTTCCCCCAGTCCCTGATAACCATCACTCACTTTTTCTCTCTATGATTTTGACTACTCTAAGTACTTCATACAAGTAGAACCATAACAGTATTTGTCCTTTTGTGACTGGCTTATTTTATTTAGCTAATGTCCTGAAGATTCATCCATGTTGTAGCTTACGTCAAATTTCCTTTCAAGACTGAGTAATATTCAGTCCATAAGTATTTTTGAATTAATAAATTTATCATAACAGTAGTTTATACAAATTCCAAAAATCAGCCTCTTCTTTTCAAATATACCAGAAACTCCAAAAACTAAATATCTAAGACATAGGAAAGCTGACAGGACGAATGAAATAATTATATTCAAGAATATGGCTCACCTTGTTTGGGTCAAGATTCCCCAAAACTGAACTGGCCTGGGGGCAAACTTCAGACAGTGAGCAACCAATCTTCATGATATCCTTATTTCTACTGATACTCTAGAAAGATCAGATATAGTATAAGATACAATAAAATATTATTTTATAGTGTTACACACTTGAGGGTTCTAAGCATGATAAACTTAAAAGATTTTAGGCCATTACAAATTAAATCAAGTTCTTATGTCTGTATTTTTTCATAATTTAAATGAGTTATTTATAAGAAATGAGACTAGGCCATAGAAGAAGTTTACTTCCCAATATGTTCAAATTAGGTAGAATTCAAACAAGATACCAAATATAACTAAATCATATGGAAAGGATTCCTTAAAGATTGATTTGATTGCAGAGCTCAAACTGGGAAATAAAAGATGATTCTGGAACATTTGATGGCGCCAGAAAGTAAAGAAATGCTAAAAACAAAACAAAATAAAACGGGTTGCAATGGCTCACACCTGTAATCCCAGCACTTTGGAGAGCCGAGGTGGGAGGATCATTTTTGAGCCCAGGAGTTTGAGACTAGCTTGGCAACATGGTGAAACCCTGTCTCTACAAAAATAATACAAAAAATTAGCCGGGCATGGTAGTGTGCACCTATAGTCCCAACTACACAGGAAGATGAGGTGGGAGGATTGCTTGAGCCCAGAAGTTCGAGACTGCAGTGAGCCATGATCACACTACTGCACTCTAGCCTTGGTGATGGAGATCCTGTCTTGAAAAAAAAAAAAAAGTGCTCAAAAAAGAATAGGAGACATTTAAGGACAAGTACCAATCTGTGTTCTTTGGTGAACTTTGTCCCAATGGCCAAGACGGAATAATTTAAACAACAAAATAAATAATGATAGCATAGGATTATAACCCACAGAATAAATATCCTTGAGTTTATATTAATATAAATAATTGAATAAATAAGTGGCAGAGAAGAGACAGCTCTTTCTTATAGAAGAATTCCAATTAATAAATGTGGAAGGAATGAAGGGAATAGAAAATCATCATTAGGCAAGCACTAGAGCAATAAACAATAAAATTCATGGGTGAAAAGCTGAAGAGAAACTGGATTAGACAGCCACAATAAGTCTCCTAAAACATTTATTAATTACAAAAGAAAAGAGTAACTTTACAGTGAAAAAACCTGGAAGTTGCCACCTTACCCAAGTGAATCAAGGTTATCATCAATAAGAAGGTATATCACATCATGAAACCCCAATATGATATACTGAGAGGACTACAATATCAGTTCTGTGGAACTCTTGCTAATCTATTCATAAGAAATCATCAAACAAACCCAAATTAAAAGATACTCTACAAAATTACTAATATTCATCAGAAATGTCAAAAGTCTTGAAATACAAGGAAAAATTGAGGAACATTCAGAGGTTAAAGGAAACCAAAGATACACAACTAAATACAATTTGGGATTCTGTATTGGATCCTGGAACACAAAAAGACAAAAAACTGCTAAAATTTAAATAAGGGCTGTAGTTTAGTTAATAGCGTTGTACTAATGTTAATTCCCTGGCTTTGATCACTGTACTGTGGTTATATAACACATTAGCATTAAAGGAAGCTGGGTGAAGAGTATACAGAGCCACATTCTAGCCTCTGTACTAATTTTGCAACATTCCTGTAAGTCAAAGTTTCTTCAAAACAAAATGTTAAATATATGTATATGTTCTAAAGAAATATACCAACAAAATATTCAATAATGCTAGAAAGAACATGATTATCCGTGATGACTGAAAAAAAACTCTGAAAGAGCAGTTCAAAAAACATCATTATGAATATCAAAGTCTCAGCATAGAACAGGAATTGAATTCAAACTGACCCTGAGAAACAATAGAAGCAGCCTTTGTGAACAAACCCCTGGAATCAAAATATTCCATATAACTATATTTTTTCACTATACAGACTAAAACAAATAGGAGCTCTTTGTTTGTTTGTTTGGTGCAATCTCAGCTCACTGCAGTCTCAATCTCCTGGGCCCAGGCAATCCTCCCACCCTCAGCCTCCCACATAGCTGGGAACACAGGCATGCACCACCATGCCCGGCTAATTTTTTTTTTTTTTTTTTTTTTTTTTGTAGTGACAAGGTCTCACTATGTTGCCAAGGCTGGTCTCAAACTCCTGGGCTCAGGCGATCCTCTCACATAGGTCTCCCAAAGTGTTGGGATTACAGGCATGAGCCACCATGCCTGACCAGAAGCTTGTTCTTTCAAAGAAACAGGTGGAGTCAAATATGTCAGATTCCTTAAGCTGCCACTCATCCAATCTGAAGCGTCTGCTTATAAGTGGTTTATGAGGCAGAAGCCCACAGGGCAAAAAAAATGGAGAATATATGTGAGCAGATTTTCATCCTAATCTGCCTACGCATATTTCCAAATCTCTGCTTAGTCTTCTCTATGCCTATATCCCACCATAACCCCAACCAAATTTGCCAATTTGCTTACTGAAATAACCACTACATTCATTTATATACCATTAGTAGTTTTAATGTTTAATATTTTCATGTGCATGTTTCCTGTTTTAAACGTTCTTCTACAAGAGCCTCAACTTCATGGTTTAACTCAGAGGTTGGCAAATTACAGCCGCCTGTTGTAGTAAATAAAGTTTACTGCATCACAGCTACACACACTCATTCACATTATGTCTATGGCTGCTTTGCACTGTGTTCGCAAAATTGAATAGCTGCAAAACAAACTATATGGCCTAAAAATGGTAAAATATTCATCATCTGATCCTTTACAGAAAAAAAACTGCTGACTCTTGAATTTGCTCCAAATTCAATCAACATATTCACAAATAAAGTAAACTGAAATCAAAGTCTAGAGCTGCACTAGTGAATACAACAGCCAATACCCACTTGAAATATGGCTAGACTAAGGAGATAAGCTGTAAGTCTAATATGCACACTGGATTTCAAAGACAATATTAAAAAGGAAATATAAACTATCCTGTTCACATTTTTATGCTAATTATATTTTGAAACAATATTTTGGATATATTGAGTTAAATAAAATGTACTTATTAAAATGTCACCTGCTATTTTTAGTTTCTTCAATGTGGCTGCCAAAAATGTTTTAAAATTACTTACGTGGCTCATACATTTCTACTAGACAGCACTAGTCTAGAAAATCTTTTTACACTGATAAATGATGTTTCTATATAATAAGCTTAAATATAATTTATCATCCACCCTGGGACACTGTTGAGAGTAATGCAGTTGTCACTAATACAGAGACAATGGGCATGGAACCAGAACGTGTGAGCAACCTTTAGAGAATATGCATAAGCAGAAACAAATTTGCCAAATATATGTGCATAAGCAGACACACGAATTTGCCCCAAGTTTTCTATAACATCACCCTTCTACAATTTTTTTTTTACATGCAGCCATGCCCCACATAGTGACATTTTGGTCAAGAATGAACCACATACACTACAGTAGTCCCATAAGATTATAATGAAGCTGAAAAATTCCTATTGCCTAGTGTAGTCCTAGGCATTGTAACATCATAGAGCAATGCATTACTCACATATTTGTGGTGATGCTGGTGTAAACCTACTGTGCCCCAGTCTTACAAAAGCACAGCACATACAATTATGTACAGTACATAATACTTGGTAATGAAAATAAACAACTATGTCACTGGTGTGTGTGTGTGTGTATATATATATTACTATAATTTTTCTCATTTTACTCTACTACTTATTTAAAAAAGTTAATTGTACAGCCGCCTCAAGTCCTTCTGAAGGTATTCCAAAAGGGCATTATTATTATTACAGAAGATGACAGCTCCAGGCACATTACTGACCCTGAAGACCTTCTAGTAGGACAAGAAGTGGAGGTGAAAGACAGTGATATTGAAAATCTTGTGTCTTCGTTTTTAACCAAAAAGTTTTTAAAGTAAAAAAAATTAAAAGTTTAAAAAGAGAAGAAAGCTTTAGAATAAGGACATAAAGAATATTTTTGCACAGCTCTACAATGTTTGTTTTAAGCTGTTATTACAAATGAGTCAAAAGTTTATTAAAAGTTACAGTAAGCTAAGGTTTATTGAAGAAAAATATTTTTATAAATTTAGTGTAGCCTAAGTGTATGGTATTTATAAAGTATACAGTAGTGTACAGTAATGTCCCAGGCCTTCACATTCCTCACTACTCACTCAATGACTCACTCAAAGCAATTTCTAATCCTGCAAGCTCCACTCACGGTAAGTGCCCTATACAGGTGTACTATTTTTTAATCTTTTATAAAATGTTTTTACTGTACCTTTATGTTTAGATACATAAAGACTTATTATTGTGTTACAATTGTCTGCAGCATTCAGTACAGTAACATGGGGTAGAGGTACACCACATGGCCTAGGTATGTGGTAGGCTATATCATCCAGGTTTCTCTAAGTACATTCTATGATGTTCATACAGCGACGCAGTTGCCTAATGATGCATTTCTCTGTATGTACCCCAGTCATTAAGTGATGCATGACTATATATTTAAGAACTCTGGGTTAATCATATTCTTCTAGAACTTTCTTCTCATATATTCTCCTTATTTCCCACATTAAGAGTTCACCTCACCTCCCACCAAAAGGAGTTCCCATGCTGCAGGGAGTATAGGAAATGTAATTTCTTTCCTTTCTGTATCATGTATAGTTTACAAAACCAAAAATTAGGTCATTCTGTGCATCAGAGGAATTTACCTTCTTAAATTGTGGAACACAGCCCTTCAGTGCCTGCTTTGTATTTAAAACTGAGTAACCTTACCTAACTGACAGAAAATCAGAAATGTTTCATTCATGCTTCCAATTTTATGATGAGAAAAATACCACATCTCAAATTTAAGCCATTAGAAAAAACGACCGAGATTTTTAACTTATCCTCCTTCAAGAAACAATCTTATAAAAGACCCCTAGATGGGGCTACAACTTCACAAATACAACAGGCTCTCAGACTCCAGCAAAAGCAGCCTAGAATTGAGTGGAATTCTGAAATCACAATCTTGACAATTTTCTTTTTTTCAAACTTGGTGTATTATGCGCATAATATTCATGAGTCAAGTAACGTCACAGCTGTCAACATTTGTCCTCTAATAATGCCTGGTGACAAATAATTTAATAAATATTAGGCAATGAGAATAATAAATGTATTTATTCCTGTGTTTTATTTTTGTTTTTGTTGGGGAGGAACTGGATTGGAGGAGGTGAGGGGGGATATCAACCAGTTTGCCATTTACCTGGGCCCAAAATGTTACTGCATCTTCTATGTGACTTCCAACCACATCTTCCACTAAAATCAAATCACAATACAAGGAAAATTAGAAATTAATCAGTACCATCTAGCTCTTACACCCCAAAATAATTTTTAGTGTCAGTACCTTTATCGTAATGTGTATCTTCATCCATTTGAACAACTCCTGAAAAACTAGAACAATACCTTAAATTAGATTATAATAATCCACCATTAATAATGAATGAAGACTAAACTACATCATGTTCAATTCTTACAAATGTTTTGTCCTAAATGCAGTTATCAAAATTCAAACTCTATATTAAAAATGAACTCAATATTTCCTTCACTAATTCTTTTGAGTATTTTGTAGTAGATGCAATTTTATCATATATAATCTCTATCCTTAAAATTACCTCTTTAGCCAAACTTTTACAAATTTATACTGAACAACTCATATACATTTTGATCACTTACATAAATCAATACTTTGAAACAATGTACCTATTCTTTTTTTAGAAAATATCCTCCCATAAAAAGGACTTCCACAATGTAAACAAAGAGAAACATTACAAGTAATAGAACAAATGCTTTAAACTGGTACTCTATTTTATGTAAAAGGCACGCTGGTTACTATTTTTGAAGATTCCGTGGGATTAAAGACTGCAAAAATACATAGAATTTTGCCTATTACTTCAAAAATAATTTTCATTACATAATATACTTTATCAAATGCAAAAATATTCCAAAATAAATGTACACTACTATGTAATTTTATCTGTAATATACTAGGATATTGCATTTTCCATTCATAAGTGTTGAAGGAAAATTAAAACACAGATTTTTTTATGGTTTTTTTTTTTTCCCCCAAACGAAGTCTTGCTCTGTCGCTCAGGCTGGAGATCTTAGCTCACTGCAACCTCCACCTCCAGGGTTCAAGCAATTCTCCTGCCTCATCCTCCCAAGTAGCTGAGATTACCGGCGCGTGACACCACGTCCAGCTAATTTTTGTATTTTTAGTAAAGACGGGGTTTCACCATGTTGGCCAGGCTGGTCTTGAACTCCTGACCTTGTGATTTGCCCACCTCGGCCTCTCAAAGCGCTGGGATTACAGGCCTAAGCCACCGCAATTTTTTAAGAGCTTTAAAAGTTGTCTAGGAACACCACTATACTAAAGTTTCAAATGCTCTCTCATCATGAAAAGGAAAACATTAACTCATCACAGAAAAACAAAATTTTAAAAATGGATTACTTTTGTTACAACTTAATTTTTTTAAAAAATTCTTCGTAAGTGGCATGAAAATGTCTCCAAAACAAGGGTTATTTTCCACTGGTCAAAAAGCAGTTTTTAAATTCAACTGACTGAAAAGCTGTAAAAACTTTTAGGGAGACTATATATTCCCATGGAAGGCATTAAGGCTTAAATTCAGTAAAAGTTAAAATTACTTTGGAAATCTCTCCACACACTCCAAGAAGCTAATTCTAGAGTAGTTTTTAAATCTTATTTTAAAATGACTTGCCCTGATTATGAAGGCACTGATGCCGTACCCACTTTCTGCAAACAGAGATCACAAAACGGTACGTCCAAATCTCCACTTCGTGATGAAAATTTGGAAGAAACGGGTACACGTAGCTCTCTGACACTTATTTTACAAGGGATTTTGAAACTTAAATGGCACAGAATTTTCGAGAAGGGGAAGAGAGTGTGGAGGCTGCGGGACCTCGTCTTCATGGAGATTATTCAGGCCCGAGGTCTTTTCAAGCCACTTTCGCCTGCCTGCACGCACTCAAAAACTGGGGCATCTGGCACCTCTCTGGGGTGGCGGGCGGCTAGAAGGTGACAGAAAACCCTGAAATGGGCCTCGTCCCAGGATTGGAGACTTAAAACGCAAGCAGCGACGAAAATAGTCCTTGAAGCGGCCACCACTGCACGTACCACAAAAACTATTACTGACCTCACACTTTCCGTTGCAGAAGCTCTAGAAAAGTGACCCTGGCCCCACATACTGGGTTTTCGGCCCTCCGCCCGCCGTAGCACACGTGCAGCGGCTTACCGCGTGAGCTTCGACCGCAAGGGCCCCACACTGCGCCTGCGTGCACAGCGCTGCGCCATCATCCGGTGTTAGCGGGAGTCACGTGGCAGCCACGGCCTACCGCCTAGGAAGAAGCGTGCGGGTAGCCACCTGACGCTGGCTGCTGCCGACCCCCACGCACTGAGGCTGCGCCCTGGTGATTTATAGGCTGGGGTGGGGTCTGGGGCCAGTTCCTTTCGCAAGGCTTCAAGCGGTGACGTTAGAGATGACGTAGGATTTCGTGGTCTTTCCTAATCTGTTCACGTGGATTTAAATTTTAGAAACATCCAAATTAGAAGAACCCCGACATTCTGTTTACACGATGGAAGAGAGAAAATAACTTTGGTAACTGAAAATGTGTTTTTCAGATTAGTAGGTTTACAAGCGTTAGTCAACTAATCCTTAGATTCCACAGCTCTCTGTAGTATTACAACTTTTTCCACAATCTTAAGAAGAAAAAATTAGCTGTCTGCTTCTTTGCAGATACTACACTTTGTGGCAAACCTTACACAACAATTGAAAATTATCTCTGGTTAATTTTTAACAGCTTGAAGGTTAAAGTACAATAAACTGCAGATATCAAAAGTGCATAATTTGTTAAGGGTGAACATATGTATACACTGTTGAAATCACCTCCACAATTAAGATAAACTTTTCCATCACGTCAAAGTTTCCTCATGCCCGATTGTAATACCTGACTCCTCCCAGCTCCCGTTCTGCTTTCTGTCACCACATATTAGTTTGCATTTTCTAGGATTTTACAATAATAGAATCATACAGTATGAACATTTAATCTAGCTTCTTTCCAATAGCATAATTATTTTGATTGATAAATTTCATCCTATGTATCAAGATTTTGTTGGGTTTTATTGCTGTTACTATTCTATTGCATGAATATAACACAATTTGTTTATCTACCTTTTAATAGGTGTTTGGACTGCTTCCAGTTTTGAATTGTTTCAAATAAAGCTGCTATTGTGTGCAAGTCTTTGTATGGACATATGTTTTCATATCTCATGGGTTAGTACCTAGGAGTGGAATGGCCAAGTCATAGAATTGTATATGTGCTTAAAAAATTGCCGCATAGTTTTACATAGTTGTACTATTTTAT
The DNA here is from genome assembly GCF_028885625.2 of Pongo pygmaeus. NCBI lineage: Eukaryota > Metazoa > Chordata > Mammalia > Primates > Hominidae > Pongo > Pongo pygmaeus. The sequence continues at coordinate 63,033,298 of NC_072379.2, forward strand.
ATTCCCACCAGCAGGTTTCAGAGTTCTAGTTGCTCTATATCCTCACCATCATTTGATATGGTCTGTGTTTTTAAGTTTAAACATTCATGTATAAATGTTTAAAGTGGTATCTCCTTGTGGTTTTAATTTGCATTTATTTCTCTACTAACTAAAAATGTTGAGAAACTTTTCTTATGTTTATTTTCCATCCAGATCTTCCTAAATGAGGTGTCTGTTCAAGCTTTTTCTTGTTTTCTAACTGAATTTATTATTGAGTTTTGACAGTTCTTTATATACTATGGATAAAACTCCTTCAGGTTTGAAAATATTTTCTCCCAGTCTACAGCTGTCTTTTTGCTTTCTAAAAAGGGTACTTCAAAGAACAAAACTTTTTAATTTCAATAAAGTCTGATTTATCGGTTTTGTCTTATGGTTCATGCTTTTGTGTTGTATGTAAGGAATCTCCGACTAGCCTGGTTCACAAAAGTTTTCTTCTATATTTTCTTCTAGAAATTTTACATGTTCAACCTTTACATTTTGATATATAGTCCTTTTTGAGTTTATTTTTATAACGTGAAACAATCAAATTTTATTTTATTGCATATGGATACCGAATTTTTCCAGCATCATTTGTTGAAAACACTGTTATTTGTCTATTGAATTGTCTTTGCACTATTGTCAGAGATCAATTAACCATACATATGCAAGTCTATTTCTGGATTCTCTGTTCTGTTACACTGATCTATTTGCTTTCTTTAGACTAATACCACACTGTCTTAATTACTGTAGTTTTATTTCATGCGATCGTAGAACCAATTTGTCAGCATCTACACATACACACACATACACACACACACACACACACACACACACACACAGAGCCTGCTGTGATTTTGATTGGGATCATATTGAATGTATACACCATTTGAGGAGAATGGACATCTTAGCTATATTGAGTCTTCTGATCCATGAGCACAGTATATTTATTTAGGTCTTATTTTATTTCTCTGAGTGATGTTTTATGCTTTTCATTATAAAAGTTTTACTTTTGTCTGATTTATCCCTAAGAATTTCATTTTTCATGCCGTTGTAAATTGTATTATTTTCTTAATTTCAACTTCTGTTTGTTTTGTTGCTAGTATATAGAAATATAACTTTAGTATATTGTGTATTATTTCTGTGATAGTTTTTTTGTGGGTGGGTGTGTGTGTGTAAGACAGGGTCTCGCTCTGTCACCCAGGTGAGAGAGCTGCACTGCTATCACAGGTCATTGCAGCCTTGAGCTCCCGGGCTTAAGCAAGCCTCCTGCCTCAGTCTCCCAAAGTGCCGGTATTAGGCACTGAGTCTAGCCTATTTCTAGTGATAGTTTTTAAAATAAATTTAACAGAATTATCTACATAGATGATCATGTCTTATGCAAATAAAGGCTGTTTTTACTTTCTCCTTTACAATCTGGAAGTCTTTTATTTATTTTTATCTTGCCATATTGCAGTGGCTAGATCCTGCAGTGTAATGCTGAAAATAAGTGCTGAGAGCAGACACCCTTGCCATGTTCCTATTCTTAAGAGGAAAGCATTTTCCTTTCACCATTAAGTATGATGTTTGCTGTGGGTTTATAGTAGATACCTTTAATAGATTAAGGAAGTTACTTTCTATCCTGAGTTTGCTGAAAGTTTTTATCATGAATGTGTGTTGAATTTTGCCAAATACTTCTTTTCATATCTATTGAGATGATCATGTGGTTCTTCTTTAGTTTATTAATATGCTGAATTACATCAATTAATTTTCAAATGTTATAGCAACCTTACATTTCTGGGATAAAATTCACTTGGTCATGATGTATTATCCTTTTTATATATTCTCTTATTAGGTTTGCTAAAATTGTTAAGAATTTTTGCATCTGTGTTCAAGAGGAATATTGGTCTGAAATTTTCTCTTCTCATAATGGCTTTGTCTGGTTTTGATATCAGAGTGATGCTGGCCATATAGAATAAGTCGCAAAGAATTCCCAACTTCAGTTTTCTGGAAGAGTCTTATAGAATTGATATTCTTTGTTCCTTTAAGGCTTGGTAAAATTCACTGTGCGGCCATCTAGCCATCTAGGCATCATTTCCTCTAGTGCACATTCTAGCCATCTAGAATTTTCTTTGTGATAAGGTTTTTAACTACCAATTCAATATCTTTAATAGATATAGGGCTAATCATGTTACCCATTTAGTATTTAATGAGCTTGATAGTTGTGTCTATATTGTAATTTTTTTAACTTTATATTTTCCTGGTGCCTCAATATCCCCACAAATAGGCTATAACCACCCTGCCCAAGTGACCAGGTGTACCAGGGTGATAGGCTAGTTCCTGCCACCTCCCGACTGTGACCTAATGACATTCAGAAAGCACCAATGAAATCCCTTCCCAGGTTTTCTTGTGTACTCTGCTCTGACCCCCAGTAAAGGCACTTGCCCATGGGTCCTCACTCTCTCTAAGCTCGAGCATGCTCCCTTGGCGTTCAAACCTTATATGTAGCCCCCATGTGGCATGTCATGCCTCCCTTTTCTAGAACAAATGAGTATAATAATGTCTTTAATTTTATATGCCTCTCTGAAATTTCCATGGCCAAACTGGAATGATCCTTAAACACCCCACAAAGGGGACTTACAACACAGTGTTTTTTTAAGGAATTTGTCCATTTCATCTGAGTTGTCAAAATAATTGGCATAGTTATTTATAGTATTCCCTTAGTATCCTTTTAATATCTGTAGAGTCTATAGTGATGTCACCACTCTCACTCCTAACATGGATAATTTGTGCCTTCTCTCTCTGTCTCTCTCTCTCTCGTATGAGTCAGGCTAGAGGTTTATAAATTTTATTGGTTTTATTGATTTTCTCTCTTGCTTTTGTTTTCTATTTCAATTTATAGTCTGGTCTTATTTTCCCTTTTCTATCTATTTTCGTTTCATTTTCTTTGAAATTTGAGATTTTTCTTCATTACTGATGAAGGCATTTTGGTGCTATAAATTTTCCTCTACATAGCTGCATCCCACAAATATGATGTTGTGTTTTCATTGCCTTTCAATTAAAAGTGCTTTTATTCCCATTTTGACTTTTTTTTCTTTGGCCCATGGATCATTTAACATGTGTTATATAATTTTCAAACATTTGAGATTTTTCCATATATCTTTGTTATAGATTTATAATTTAATTCCACTGTGGTCAGGGGATATACTTTAAGATCTGAATCATCTTAAGAATACTGGGCCTTGTTTTATGGCCTAAAATATGGTCAATCTTAGTAAATGTTCCATTTGCACTAAAAAAAAATGTGTTTTCTGCTGTTCTTGGTTAGTGTGTTCTATAAATGTCAATTAGGTGAAGTTGGTTAATACTGTTGTTCAAGTCTTCTATATCCTTACTGACTTTATGTCGACATGACCCATTGGTCAAGAGAAGCATCTAGATCATTAACTCCGTCCTACAGCATCTAAGAAGTCCTGGGACAAGAAGCAAGAGCCATCAGTGTAGGTCCAAGGGTTCTGTCAGCCTCAAAGTATATCTATCTCAATTATGTATATATAGGGAGAGTAGAAATAAAGAGTGGGACCAGACCCATTTTACATTCTGTGAGATGAACTTTGGCCAGGACTCCATTTGTCACTGAGCTTCCCTACTCTAACCAGTGAACCACAATGGTATTTTGGGTCCTCTGGAATCCATGTCAGGTCAGGCACTGTATCCAACAGTCCTTGGTTGAAAAAAAAAAAATCTGACTATTCCTTTTTATCCATTGCAGAGTTACCCTGGTAAATGATGGTACGTGACTGCCCCTTGGAGAAAGGATTAGGGGGATATTTACCAAATCTATTGGATGATCCTTCCTCAAGGGGATCTGGGCCTTCCCTTGCATCATGAGCTTTAGATCTGGAAACTGGATGGGGAGCTATGGTTTTTCATTACCAAGATTGATGTCAGCCTTCTCCTTGCCAATTCTCAATTTTCTTTTTTGAGGGGTAAGAGGAGTCAAATATACAACTCAATCAACATCATTATATAACAAGTCAATTATACAACTCAAATAACATCCTAATCAGCTGTCCTTCTGTCTTGCCCCTTGGAGCATCATGAACTTTACCTTGTTCACAGATTCATGCCTAGGTGCCCATTAAGTTAATTATGTCCACTGGGCCCCTGACAGTTAAGTTCTGCAACTTGGCCTTCAAAATTTTGGCATCCCATCATCTATCTACATTGATACCACAGAGCCCATTGTCATGACAGCATCTTCCATCATCAGTTCTAGCCTGTAGAGGTCAATCAACCATTGCCAAGCTTTTCAAAGTTTACAGTATACTCTTCACCATTACATTTCTGTTTGTTGTTATTTGAGACAGGATCTCACTCTGTCACCCAGGCTAGTGTATTGGCATGATCAAGTATCACTGCAGCCTCAACCTCCTGGCTCAAGCAGTCCTCCCACCTCAGCCTCCCAAGAAGCTAGGACTACAGGCATGCACCACCATGCCCACCGTGTGTGTATGTGTGTGTGTGTGTGTGTGTGTGTGTGTGTTTATAGATGAGCTCTCATTATGTTGCCCAGGTTGGTCTTGAACTCCTGGGCTCAAGCAATCCTCTCACCTCAGCCTCCCAAAGTGCTGGGATTACAGGTGTGATCCACTGCACCTGACTACCATTATATATTTTTTTGCCTTAGTTATGAATATCATCTGGGCCCTCCCGGGGAAAAGTCGGGTGATAACTTCTCCAGTTTCAAACAACAAATACATCCCTGAGCTTTCTGACCGCTTCCTCAATACTATGTCTGATAACTGCTAGCATGCCTATCATTATCTTCTATATGCCATCCTTGAATTGTGTCAGGAGCAACTCCAGATTCTTGCCAGGGAATTAAATCACACATCATGAGTGAGTGCTCCCATGTTACTCTCTCCTGTCAAGCCTTATATTCCACCTCCACCCCACCCCTTGACTCAATATCCTCAAGATCTACTCTCAGACATGTTTCCTGGGTTCCTCCCAATACATTTTAACCAGAATCTGCAGTTGATTCAGAGTGAAACCTATCCTCCTAGAGGAAGGACTGTATTCCCCAACTTAGGGTTTGCTAAGACCTGATCCTAGTTATTACTTTGGAGTCAATGAGAGGTAACAAGGGTGGATCTTGAGGAGAAAAAGTGTTATCTTGTGATGCAACTGCCTCAGATAAAGCCTTTACAGAATCTCAAGGTACGGGCAGGCTATTCTCCACTAGAAAATTGGAGGACACGGCTTTTGCCAGCTCAGAGTTCATGGAAACCTGAGGATTCAAGATTCTCAGGCTCACCGACACAAATGTCCCCATCCTGTGATTTCGGATTCCATTCTTTTTGTGTCAGCACTGAGTTTGCTGCGGACTAGCAAGGCTGTGCATTCTGTCTCCTCTGCAGCCTTGCCACCTTTACTATTAGATTTGGGCCTCACTGGCAGCACAGTCTGCTCTGCATCTGCAGATGAGTTTCCTGAAAGTGCTATAGAGGGACTCTGGCTTTCACAGCATTCCTTGAGTTAAATGGCTATCATGAGCCTGTGTCATTTTCTTTTTCAAAGCTCCTAAAGCATTTTACAGTAGCAAGTGAATACTTAATCTTTATAATTTCCACTAGTCCCATTTCACTGTAATGGCACAACTACTGCATAACCTAGCACTTCACCTCCCACCTGCACTTCATCCAAATCCACTGCAGTAACTGATCCAGTCACAGGATACTATCCTGAGTCTTTGCTGTCAAAGGCCGTTCCTGGTACTAACCATCTTAGCCTGAGTTTATCCCTTGCCCAAAAGCAAAGCCTAAGACAAATGTTCTTATACCTGTAAGTGTTGTTATGCAAGTAATTTATTTGGGAAGTGATCTGAGGGAAACAGAGGGAGGGGTAGAGGAGTGGAAAAGGAAAAAAGAAAAAGATAACATAAGGATATGTTATTATTGAGTTGGCCACTGCTATGGGTGACTGGAGCTCGATAGGATTTTCTGAGGAAGTTTATGAAATGCATTTCAGAATTGTCTTCCCAACAGACGGGAGAGCACTTATCTATTGGGCTTCCACCGCCCATTAATCAAGAGTGGCCCCAAAGTCACTAGCTCCCCAACATCTTTGGGCTGCATATGTATGACACAGTGGGGTTCCAGTGGGCATCCCAAGCCACAGTGTCAGAAGATCCCTGCAGAAGGAAGCAAGAGAGCTGTGACAGGCGCCCAAGACAAGGTGCCATCAAATGGCTTCCACTACCAGAAGCCTGCTGGAAAGTGTTCCACAGCAGTAATGGAGTAAGAAATGGGGCCAACAGGATTTGCAGTGGCACACAAGATGTGTCCAGTACAGTTATAGACAATGGGTAGTTGACAACACAACTTAAAAATCAGTAGATATATTTGGCCTGAGAAAGATGATTGAAAAAAAAATCAGTAATATCACTAGAAAATGGTTATATAATTTTAAGATACACTTTTTATTTAAAAACATAACATTACAAAGTTTGAAAAATAAAAAAATTAATGATTTTAACTATTTTTTTGTTTTGTTTTCTTGTTTTTAACTTACTATTTTGAATGACAAAAAAAGGCTCATATATTTGTCCAAAACCCTTGATAATATCTTTAATTTTTTAAATACCTGAAACAGTTAAATCATTATGTACTAAAAATATTTACTGTACTCTCAGACAGACTCATATAAAATAACCTCATTTGTCAAGAGAGAGAAAGGTACATACAAAGTAGTAAATTAGGAGTTTTGACAAAAGTAATAGGCATTTTTAGTTATTTATTTAAATAAATTACGGAAACATCCCAAAAGACATTTATACAGTAAAAAAAAAAGTAAATAATTTCAGGAAAAATAAACTGTATTATTACATTTAAATAAACATGAAAAAGATACTTGGATAATAGTTTTAATTTCTCCAGTAGTCTTCATGAGGGTTTTGTAGCTGATGGCAACGGAGCTTTTCCTTTCAACTTAGCAGCCTTTTCCATTTTCATCTGTAAATTTAACATATTTATTGATATAATAACTTGTAAACCATTCTAAAGAAAAAAAAACCTGCAGAAAACTCATTCAGATTCATGTCACAGCCATTCCACAGTTATTAAGCTGCTAAATACTAAAGCCAAAATCTGTTAAAGGGACATAATTACACATTTTCAAGTGGTTTTATTTTAATTTTACAGAAACATTTTAATAAAAGTAACATATGAATATTGCTTTAGAGAAAAAAATTAATTTCAATTGCCACTAAAATTACAAGTGCTTAAAATGACTAAACTTACATCCAGCCTATGCACCTTCCCTACAGAGTTACATAATGCACCTAATCCAGCTGGATTCTCTCTGGAACGTGGACTGCTTTAAGGATAGTTTTCTATAATTCTGGTTTCTACATTCCCACAGTTACCTTTCTGAAAGTCTTTTCCTCCTTCATTGTAGTTAAAGCAAAAAAGCAGCACACATACCCTAAGCAGTGGCATTCTAACTTTTGAGACACATAGAGACCTTTTCCATGGGATTAAAAACCCCAGAGAACACAAATCCAACCTGCCTCTTACTCACCACCACTCACATTCACACACACCAATTTCCAGAGGCAACCCCACTGCCTTACCCCTGCAAGAGAAGGGGAGAGGAAGTCAGGGCCCATGGTAGAAGAAGGCAGGGCCTCCGACCTTCTGAACTGACAGGAATAATATCAAGAAACCAGGAGAGACCTGGAAAAACCAGTCTATCCAATCCCATCAAACTGCAAATAATAAAAGTTTCCAATCACAAAACCAGATTAATCTAACCTCTGTCTCCTCCACATTTATTCCCTCTCTCGCCTCTTTGAGTTGGGTTGGGAACCTCATTCAGACACCATACACTCATATCATTCCTGCAAACCATATCAAACAACAGATCATCTGAAGGACCCCCAAAAATACCCTATTCTAGAGCAAAAATTATAAGTTTTGATGTCAAATAGAAGAGAATGTGAATCCTACTTCTACCATTTATTAAGCATTTGGGGCAATTTATTTAACAGTTTTACATTTGTAAAAAATGTCACAGTAATAGCTACTCCTCAGGGTTGTTCTAAAGCTGTAAATAATATATATAAAGATCTAGGCACTTAAGCACTCGATAAACGCTAGACACTTTTCCTCACTCATTTAAAGCCAAGTGCTAGATTCGTAGGAACATAAATTTTTAAGAAGCAAAAATGCTAAAATACAAACAAAAACCAAAGCAGTGTTTGTCATTTGAAATAGTGGGTAGCAAATACATCCATCAACCATCTAGTCTTCTTTTTTTTTCTTTTTGAGACAAAGTCTTGCTCTGTCACCCAGGCTGGAGTGCAGTGGCACAATCTCAGCTCACTGCAACCTCCACCTCCTAGGTTCAAGTGATTCTCCTGCCTCAGCCTCCCAAGTAGCTGGGATTACAGGCACGCACCATCACACCCAGCTAATTTTTGTATTTTTAGTAGAGACGGGGTTTCACCATGTTCACCAGGCTGGTCTTGAACTCCTGACCCCAAGTGATCCGCCCACCTCGGCCTACTGAAGTGCTGGAATTACAGGCGTGAGCCACCGCACTCAGCAAACCATCTAGAGTCTTAAAAGCAAAGTTACCTCCTCTTTTGATTTGTTTTGTTTTGTTTTTTAAATTTCCTGGCAGGAATACAGTGCTTTGCACCTAGTAGACCTTTGATATTTGTTTCCTTAATAACATTCTCCTTTCTTGGGGAAAACAGACCAAGAATCATCCACAGCAGAAGAAAATAACTTGAACTGATATATAAAAGCAACTTTTCAAGAGTATCTAAAAGCAGCTGGTAAACTATGTTACCACAAAGGCCTCACTTGTCAAAGCCGACTTACACTCATCATAGATTCTTCCCTGCCAGATGTTACCAATGATTAGCAAAGAATGCAGGCAGAAACCAGATACACACAATGGCATTGCTCTTGAGAGAGGCTCTGAACTATCAGACGCACAGCTTCCTAATCATCCAAACGGTTTTGGAGTAAAAGACGACTACTAATAGCACGTATAGTCCATGTCACCTCAGAGGAAGTTATTTAGGTATAGGCGTCTTAGTTTTTATACTCCATTAATCACACATGGTGGAGAGTTTGTAAGCTGTATCTCATAAATCTATAAATCACAGAGGCTAGAAAGTTATAAACTACATCTCATAAAGCCACAAATTCCAGGTTTGTTTGTGTCAAGTAATCTTTTTTTTTTTTCTCTCGAGACAGTGTTGCTCTGTCGCCCAGGCTGGAGTGCAGTAGCGCGATCTCAGCTCACTGCAGCCTTGCCTGCTGGGTTCAAGCAATTCTCCTGCCTCAGCCTCCTGAGTAGCTGGGATTACAGGCGCATGCCACCATGCCCAGCTAACTTTGTGTGTCTGTGTGTGTGTGTGTGTGTGTGTGTGTGGATTACAGGCGCATGCCACCATGCCCAGCTAACTTTGTGTGTGTGTGTGTGTGTGTGTGTTTAGTAAAGATGGGGTTTCACCGTGTTGGCCAGGCTAGTCTCAAACTCCTGACCTCATAATCCACCCACCTCGGCCTCCCAAAGTGCTGGGATTATAGGCATAATACACCCGGCCTATAATAAGCAATCTTGACAGGCCAGGTATATCCTTTAAAACATTCACAAATAAGAATTCCTCTCCTTATCTTCCCACAAGCAAACACCATTGGCATGTTTTCAAGGCAGCCAAAACTGCAGGCTTCTGGAGAAGGGATGGAAGGAATTCTAGAACCTAGTCTCCCATAAGCCTGTGAGGAAAAACTAAAACTTGGCTTGTGTGTGTGTGTTCCAAGAATGAAGAGTGATTTGATTCTAAGTTTATACCCTGATGCTGCTGCAAAAGCTGCCTTTTCTTCCATCACTCTCACCATTTCATCTCCCTCGCTGACATCCTACCACAACTCTTTCCCCTTGCTATGGTCTGAATGTTTCATGTTGAAATCCTCATCTCCAATGTAGCGGTATTAGGAGATGGGCCCTGTGGGCAGTGATTAGATCATGAGGGCAAAGCCCTCATGAATGGGATAAGTGCCCTTATAAAAGAGGCCTCAAGACCCATCATGCCCCTTTTACCATATGAGGACACGGCAAGATGCTATCTGCTGACCAGGAAGCAGGCCTCCATGAGACACCAAATCTGCCGGCACCTTGATCTTAGACTTCCTAGTCTCTGAAACTGTGAGCAATAAATTTCTATTGTTTATAACCCACCCAGCTTTACAGTATTTTGTTACAGCAGCCCAAACAGACTAAGACACCCTTAGACCAGAGCTTTTGAAATCTGCGGTGATGGAAATGCCTTGTGCTATCCAACAAGGAAGCCGCTAGCCACATGTGGCCACTAAGCACTTGAAATGTGGCTAGTATGACTGAGGAAATAAACATTAAATTTTTAAAATTTAAATTTAGCCTTATAGAGCCCCATATGGAGAGTGACTAAAGCATGGATATAGAATGTTTCCATCACTGCAAAAAGCTCTATTTTCTGTCTCTGACTTAAATCCTGTCCTCTCCCCTTCAACTTCAAAATTCTTAAGCTACCCTGTCTCCAACCTACTTCCTGAATTTACTTAATGCTCAACTTTTTCCACACTTTCAGTTACTCAACAAGCTCTTGTCTAAGAGTCGTACAGGATACAACAAAAAGTGGCAGGAGTATCTTTACTTTTGTGGCGTTTATTACCTGGCTGGAGAGATAATGATGCCCACAAAACAACAACCCTAAAGAAAGTACTTGCAGCCATATGGCTGAAATGCTATTCCCCACACCTCATTAAGCCAACATTCTTTCATCTAGTAAAACATAAAAACAAAATAAAATTCTCAAATATGAACATGGCCATGAAACATATCAAAAGTATAAGAAGTTGACATGTATGAAAGTATCAATTATATTTGTGTTAATTTTTTTCAATTTTCCATAAATTCATAATTCACTAAAAACCTATTACATACAAAGCACTGTGCTAGGTGCTGGGGAAAATACAAAGATGAATAAAACACTATGCTTATCTCCAAGGCATTTACACACTGGTGAACTGAGTCACTATTACTTAAAGCTGTGAACACATCAAGACTTCACTTGTTGAGCCCTGGAAATTGTTAAAATATGTTTGTTTAATGTTCGTTTCTTAAAGAATATTGGGTAATTTTTTTTTTAGATGGAGTTTCACTGTCACCCAGGCTGGAGTGCAGTAGCACGATCTTGGCTCACTGCAATCTCTGCCTCCCAGGTTCAAGCGATTCTCCTGCCTCGGCCTCCCAAATAGCTGGGATTACAGGCGTATACCACCATGCCTGACTAATTGTTGTATTTTTTTAGTAGAGACGGGGTCTCGCCATGTTGGACAGCCTGGTCCCAAACTCCTAACCTCAGGTGATCCGCCCGCCTCGGCCTCCCAAAGTGCTGGGATTACAGGCGTGAGCCACTGTGCCAGATGTATATTGGGTAATTTTAACGAGTCTGGATACACCTAAAAGCCTCTAAGAAGAATAAATAATACATATTAAGAATTCAAAATAGGCACCAGGCGCAGTGGCTCACGCCTGTAATCCCAGCACTTTGGGAGGCCGAGGCGGGCGGATCACGAGGTCAGGAGATCCAGACCATCCTGGCTAACACGGTGAAACCCTGTCTCTACTAAAAATACAAAAAATTAGCCGGGCGTGGCGGCGGGCGCCTGTAGTCCCAGCTACTCGGGAGGCTGAGGCAGGAGAATGGCGTGAACCCGGGAGGCGGAGCTTGCAGTGAGCCGAGATGGCGCCACTGCACTCCAGCCTGGGCGACAGACCGAGACTCCATCTCAAAAAAAAAAAAAGAATTCAAAATATATTCAATCTTTATTTGGCAAATATTTTTAAATAAAAAATAAAGGTACATGTATAAAAAAAGGAATTCAAGATACATATAATTTACAAATCTGCTGATATTGATGTTTATTACTGACAATTTTATCTGCGTATTTATCCAATCTTTATGGCCTTCATAAATCAACCAGTATATTAAATATCATGTTATTCTTTAGCCCTGTTTCTGTGTAAATTATTCTAATAAGCCTCAAGGCCTAACACCAACTGTAAGTAAAGACTTTATAAATTATTTTCAAGGATGTTCCACATTCAACATATAATGGTTCTAGTGCTTTTCCTACAAGTAAATGCTTAATGCAAGTGGATTTCCTCAAAAACCTACCCTTTCCTGGTATCGTCTTTCAAAGAAAGCCATATCATCCTCTTCAGGTCTCCTTAAAGAAGAAACTTGACTACTTGTACCTACTAACAAGGAAAAAAAATCCAAGTAATGTATTTATATCATTACATATTCCTCTGAAATAAAAGAAAGAAAAGTTTTCTCCTGCTCGGTGATAATGTTTTATTTTTCAAACTAAAAATGGCCTAAATGAATAATTGGTCCTACTATCTCATTCTCTTTTAGAGAGAATGGCATCACAGGACAGAAGTGTTTTTCACTAGCAAACATTCTCCAAATATTCCACAGTTCATATTAAATAGCACCATATAGCTATTCTGTATAAGAGTACACTTAGTTTTGTCCAACAACTTTTTACATTTTATAACTAGAAATCCATGTTACACTTTGAGATAATGCACAAAAGTAATTATTGAGGCTTGGTACAGGCAACCATAAGTAATGATAGTACCTGCTTCAAAATCTTTCGAAACTGAACTATTTTATCCATTTTTTACGGTACTCACTTTGTAAAATGGATCAAGCACTAATTTATATGCTGAAAGGAATTTTTAAAATCGCTTAAGTAGGAAAACATCTGGTTTTCTTGGTAGGTACCCCAAGAGCCTAATTTCATAGAAAAGTACACCTTCATTGCGAGTGAAGGTCTTCACTGGGTCCCTTCATTTCCAAAGCAGACTAGCAACCTGAACACTTGCGCTTCTAGTTTCTAAAGCATATGAATTCACCCTCAATCAGCAACATGTAACTCCAGACAATCACCACAGAGTACAGCTACAATCTGTTGACTATCTTTGACAAAAGTCTTATTGAGAAGAGTAAGAAGGGATTCTTATTCAAATAAGTGTTATCCACCCATTCCTCTGGAAACTCTGGGTCTATCCCTGGATCATGTGAGACCATTTGAGCCCAGCCTCTTCCAGACTCATCTACATTGAGTTGCATTATAATGGCATATTACCATTTATCTAGTAAAATGGTGTATCACAAACTCTTCAAAGGTGACTATCAGGCCAGGTGCAGTGATTCACGCCTGTAGTCCCAGCACTTTGGGAGGTGGAGGCAGGTGGACTGCTTGAGCTCAGGAGTTCGAGACCAGCCTGGACAACATGGCAAAACCCTGTCTCTACAAAAAATTCAAAATTTAGCTGGACATGGTGGTGCATTTCTATAGTCCCAGCTACTCAGGAGGCTGAGGTGGGAGATCACTTGAGCCAGGGAGGCGGAGGTTGCAGTAAGCCAAGATCACACCACTATACTCCAGCCTGGGTAACAGAGCAAGACTCTGTCTCAAAAAAAAAAAAAAAAAAAAAAAGGAAAAGGTGACTATCAGAAACAAGCAACTGTCTGCTGTATTTGCTGAAAAAAAGCTTTTACCTTGGCCACTAATCACTGAGGGTCACTATACTAACTTAAAATCCAGCATGCCAGGCCAGGAGCAGTGACACATAGCTATAATCCCAGTGCTTTGGGAAGCTGAGGCAGGAGGCTAGCTTAAGGTCAGGAGTTTGAGACCAGCCTAATCAACATAGCAAGACCCTGCTGCTGCAAAAAAAAAAGTTTTTTTAATTACCCAGGTGTGGGGGCACACCTGTACTCCTAGCTACGTGGAAGGCTGAGGCAGGAAGATCACTTGAACCCTGGAGTTCAAGGTAACAGTGAGCCATGATCACACCACTGCAGAGAACTTGTCTCAAAAAAAAAAAAATTCCAGCATTGGTGTAACATTCATTAGCACTGAGGAACTCAGGCTTCCTCCTGTCTAATAAAGAAAAGCATTTAATTGATTGCACTTTCCTCTGTGTCTTGGCTGCCACTAAACTGAGTCAAAACTGAAGTTTAAACAAAGCAATTACATCAACCTTGAAAGCTGCCACAGCTGTGTCCTTTTCTTGTCTTCTTACTTGTATATATATTTTATCATTATGTACTAAGTTGTATGTTTTAAGGCAAACAGCCTTAAAATCCCTTGTGGGGAACGTCTAGGTGTATGAAAATACAGATAAAGAAAATTCTCATTTTAAAATATTCTAAAATACTAAGTTTTAAATACCTAATAAGTCATACAAATTCATTCTTCCTGTTTTCAGTAAGGAAAATATAGAATACTGGTGCTTAAAAATGAATTCTACTTGCTCTTAATTTATAAATGATAAAACCCTGCTAACCTATGGTTATCACTGGATTACGCCTCTTTGGGAAAACCCAAAGGCAATTAGTCCGCCAGAGGGCCCTCTTATTCAAACACCAGAGCAACAGCATGTACCAGAACAAGGTTTAAAACTTCAAATTATAGTAGTATCAGAATCCTCGACATTCTCGGAGTTAGCTATTTTTCCCAATACAAAATGAAGTTGCTTGCTTTTTCTCAGTGTGTGGCTTACATAAAAGAAAGTAAAATGATAGCTTAACTTGAAGTTAAATTATCATAATAATGAAAAAAAGAGAGATGCCTAGAAAACAAATCAAAGCTCCGTATTCCAATTTACTACATCCAAAAACAGTTCTAAACTTCATTTCATTACCATCTGTTAACGTTTCTGGAGAAGAACTAGATGATGCTTGAAATGCTTTTAGGAATGGGCTGTCTACTGCCGTAATGGGAGATTCTAAAAATTCAACTGAAGGTGCACCTGAGAAAACAATACATGGAGAATAAAAATTAAATATTTACAGGGATACAAACAAGTTATTACTTCTAACGTAAAATAAATTGGAACCTCAGCAGAATTATTAGAAATTCTTTCTATAAAAAAAAATTTTAGACTGGGTGTAATGGCTCATGCCTGTAATGCCAACACTTTGGAAAGCCAAAGCAAGAGGATTACTTGAGGCCAGGAGTTCAAGACCAGTCTTGGTAACATAAGGAGACCCCATCTCTACCAAAAAATAAATAAATAAAATACAAAAATTAGTTGGACATGGTAGTGTGTGCCTGTAGTCCTACCTACTTGGAAGGGTAAAGCAGGAAGATCACTTGAGCCCAGGAATTTGAGGCTGCAGTGAGCTATGATCACATCACTTCACTGGATCCAGCCTGGGCAACACTGTGAGACTCTTTTTATTTAGATTTTTGTCTGACATATAAAGTAAAAGCAAATGGGTAAAAGTATTCTGCACATTTCTGAGAACTTTTTCACAGAAAAAAAGAATATTATGTACCTATGTTAGCATAGAAGTTCAAAACCCTAATATATAATAGTTATAAAACACTATCAAAAAAGCAAGACATTCACAATAAGGAACCTCTGGCTGAAAAGGGTAGAATAAGTGTATTTTTACTCTATTCCTTACTAGGAAACCATCTAAAAACAAAGTATAAAAAATAAAGAAGAAAGTACCTTCTTCAATGAAATGAGGAAACATCCACAACTCCAAACCGTAAACTACAAAGACTAATTGCTAAATACATTGACGTTTGGACCGAAAGGAAGGAAGCTGCGGAGAAAATGTGTAGCTGCTCTATCTTCTTCACAAACCACCACCTTCCCCCGACACCGCTATCTCTATACCACAGGTGGTCCTAATTGGGTTAGAAGTTAGCCCCATCTTATAAACAGTGTGGGACTATTGCTGTCTCTCCCCGCTCTTATCCCCAGTGGCTCCCATGGGGCATGTGGGAATATGGGAGAAGGGGCTCTGGCCCACGCAGGTCCTTGTGCTGCCCTCTGGTGGCTGCATGTGCTACTGATCTCAAATGCTCAACTTGTATTTAATAAGTTGGTCTCTCAGCTTGATAGGGCCTGGTAGCCTCATGCTTGCTCCCACTATAAATACAGACCCCCTCAATACCTGTCACTTCCTCTATTGAGTCCCCCAGCTTAGGGGACCCACCTCCAGCTGTGCCCCCTGCTATGATAGATGCATGACTGGCCCACTGACTCACAGGTCACCTGCCTTCCCACACCCCTAGAGAGCTGGGAATTATGGACTCCTTCCACATCAAAAAGGAACCAAATTCCAGCAAGAGGTTTCCTTGGTCTAGGTATCTACATGGCTAAAAATCTGGAGTCCCTCTGCCCCTAGGTTCCTCTATACCTGAAATCAGAACAAAAACATCTTGTATTTCCTCTCCTTACTCTCACCTTTCTTCACCTCACCTTCTTTCGTGGGCCAAAAGGAAGAGGCTTTCTTTCCCTGTGAAATCATGTGTTACATAAGGCATTTTGGTCAACAATGGACTGCATATACAATGGTGGCCCCATAAGATTGTAACAGAGGTGCCCTATAAAAGTGTAACATTTTATTTATTTATTTTGAGGCAGGGTCTCGCTCTGTCACCCAGGCTGGAGGGCAATGGTGCCATCACAGCTCATTGCAACCTCTACATCCCAGGCTCAGGTGATCCTCTCACCTCAGCCCTCACCAAGTAGCTGGGATTACAGGCACACACACAATACCACGCCCAGCTAATTTTTTGTATTTTTGTAGAGACAGGGTTTCGCCATGTTGCCCAGGCTGGTCTCAAACTCCTGGGCTCAAGCAATTTGCCTGCCTCAGCCTCCCAAAATGCTGGGATTACAGGCATGAGCCACTGCACACAGCCAATTTTATTTTTTATGCCATATTTTTACTGTACCTTTTCTATATTTAGAAAAATTTAGATATACAAATACTCACCATTGTGTTACAATTGTCTACAGCATTCAGTACAGTAGCATGATGAACAAGTTTGTTGCCTAGGAACAAAAGGCTATACCATGTAGCTAGGTGTGTAGTACGCTCTACCATCTAGGTTTATGTAAGTACACTCTATGATGTTCACATAACGAACATCAACTAACAATGCATTTTCCAGAATGTATCCCCATCATTTAGTGGCACATGACTATACCTTGAAGATACTTAGTGTTAAAATACTAGAAGTCACTAAAGGGCAAAGATGCCAGCTACCACCATTATTTAGCATTGTTCTGGAAGTACTAGGCATTTTGACTAGTCAAGAATAAGAAGAGTCATAAATATTGGAAAGGAAGAGGAAAAAACATTATTTTTATAAAATAAACTAAAAATTGAGTAAAAACTCTAAGATTAAGTAATAAGAATGGTAACAAAAGCAATGAAACACTTGCTTTTTTATAAACAAACCATAATCAGTAAGAAGATATAATAGAAGAAAAAATATCTCATGTATGATACCAGTGAAAAAAAATTGGCCAGGAATAGGGGCTTACACCTGTAATCCCAGCACTTTGGGAGGCCAAGGCGGGCAGATCACCTGAGGTCAGGAGTTCAAGATCAGCCTGGCCAACATAGTGAAACCACACCTCTACTAAAAATACAAAAATTAGCCAGGCATGGTGGCACACACCTGTAATCCCAGCTACTCAGGAGGCCGAGGCAGGAGAATCACTTGAACCCAGGAGGCAGAGATTGCAGTGAGCCAAGATCGTGCCACTGCACTCCAGCCTGGGAGACAGAGCAAGATTCCATCTCAAAAAAAAAATTAAATACCTAGAAATAAACCTAATAAGATTGTGCAAGACTTCTGGGAAAACAACTTCAGAATTCCACTTAGCTGCACAGATGACAAATCAATGGAAAGACAATATTTAAAAATATCAATTTTACATGGTGGATCACACCTGTAGTCCCAGCTACTCAGGAGTCTGAGGTGGGAGGATTACTTGACCTTAGGAGTTTGAGACCAACCTGAGCAACACAGTAAGACTCTGTCTCTAAAAAAAATATAAAATGTAAAATATTAGCCAGGCATAGTGGCATGTGCCCATGGGCGCAGCTACTCGGGAGGTTGGGTGGGAGGACTGCTTGAGCCCAGGAGTTCAAGGCTGCAGTGAGCTATAATCATACTACCGCAGTACAGCCTGGGAAACAAAGCAAAACCCCATCTTTAAAAAAAAAATTATTTCTACATTCATCTACATATTCAATGTGATCTCAATTAAAATAATAGAGTTTTTAATACCTTAACAAAATGATGCCAAAGTTCTGAAAGAATTAAAACATAAGAACAGGTCGAGAAAATTCTGAAGCAATAAAATGAAGTCATAAATATTAACTAATTTATTTATTATAAAGCTGCAGTAATGAAAACAATATCGTAGCTGTACACAAATAGCCAACAATGTGGCAGACTAGGGAGCCCACAGAAATCTTCCGGTTGAACCCAACCCTGCTACTTCCTAGTTGAATAACACTGAGCAAGTTATTTTACTTCTCTGTGCTGCGTATCCTCATCTGTAAAATAGGAATAACAATCTAACTCACAGAGTTGTTGTGAGGATTAAGTGAAGTAATATATGTGATGTGGCTCAAACAACTGCTGGTAGTACAAAGCTGCAGTCATCAAACATGATCATCATCATCATCATTTTTTGACACTAGTAGTTGGGTTTTCTTTAGCTGTTGCTTGAGCCTAACACAATTATGCACCCGTAAAACTGCAAAAGAATTTACTTATGAAATTTAACAAGCTAGTTATAAAATTACCTAGAAGAGAAAATGCACAAAAATATCAAGACAATCTTGAAAACAATCACAAACAGGAGGAATTTACCATATCAAATATCATGACATACCAGGAAGCTATCATAAAAAATATATATTATATAAATATATAATATTGGCACAGGATAGACAAATGGGCCAATGGAACAAAATGGAGAATATGACAGAATATGGTAGAGTTTCCACAGAATACTATGCAGCCATAAAAAAGAATGAGTTCATGTACTTTGCAGGGACATGGATGAAGCTGGAAGCCATCATTCACAGCAAACTAATGCAGGAACAGAAAACTAAACACCGCATGTTCTCACTCACAAGTGGGAGTTGAACAATGAGAACACATGGACACGAGGAGGGCAACATCACATACAAGGCGCCTGTCAGAGGGTGGGAGGCGAGCGGAGGGAGGGCATTAGGACAAATAGCTAATGCATGCAGGGCTTAAAACCTAGATGATGGGTTGATAGGTGCAGCAGATCACCATGGCACATGTATACCTAGGTAACAAACCTGCATGTTCTGCACATGTATCCCAGAACTTAAAGTAAAATAAAAATAAAGAACATGGTAGAGTTTCAAATGATTTGAGAAAGAATGGTGCTTGAATAACTGGCCATCAATTTAGACAAAAACTGAAGTTAGAAACATCTACCTCATACTTTCACAAAAAATAAATTACAGATATATGAAAAAGCTCAACATAAAAAAGTATTAAAATAAAATGCAGGAGAATATATTTATAAAACTGAAATACGAAAGGCCTGTCTCCAAAATTTCTAAACTGTAAAAAAAAAAAAAAAAGTTAAGAGACAAATGACAGGTTGGGAGAAAATGTCTGCAAAATAAATAACAAAAAAAATACAGAATATATAAAAAGACTTCCTATAAGTCAATGATAAAAGATAAAAACAAAAAAAAAAATGAGCAAGGGATATGAACAGGCAATTCACAGAAAGTGAAATGGCCAATAAATATGAAAAGATCCCTATCTCACTAATAACCAGGGAAATCAAATTGAAACAACAATAACAATTTTACACATCAGACTGGCAAAAAAATCAAGTTTAATAATATCAATGATTGGCCTAAATGTGAGGAAACAGGCAAGCTAAAGCATCAGTAGAGGATGTAAAAACAAGAAGAGCATTTTTGGAGGACATTTTGGCAGAATGTATTAGAATTTTACAGGTTAACACGCTCCAATAGTTTTACTTCTCCGTATCTACCTTAGAGTCAAATTCATGCAAGGATACAGGCAGACAAATTCAAAGACGGAAATCTAAATGCCATGAACAAGGAAATGGTTAGATAAACTGCTTTATCTACAGTGTGGAATACCATACAGCAGTTAAAAAGAATGAAGTAGACTTGTGTGTCCTGACACAATAGGCCTTCACATTTTTCTAAGTTAAAAAAGTAAAGCCAGGTATCGTGATGCATGCCTGTAATCCCAGCTACTAGGAAGGCTGAGACTGGAGGATCGCTTGAACCCAGGAGTTCAAACCTAGCCTACCACCATAGCAAGACCCTATCTCTTAAACAATATATACCAATAATTTTTAAAAATTAAAAAGTAAATAGTAAAATTATATGTTAAAGAGAAAAATTAATTGATGATAGCAAATTACCCTCGGGGAAAGAATCAGACAAAGAGAAGTATTCAAGGGTGCTTTGCACTTACTTTCTTTTTTTTTTTTCCACTTAATTTCTATTGTTTGAATCTTTTACAAGAAAATATACACTTGTATGGGCCTGGCGTGGTGGCTCAAGCCTGTAATCCCAGCACTTTGGGAGGCTGAGGTGGGCGGATCACCTGAGGTCGGGAGTTCGAGACCAGCCTGACCAACATGGAGAAACCCCCATCTCTACTAAAAATACAAAATTAGCCGGGCGTGGTGGCGCATGCCTGTAATCCCAGCTACTCAGGAGGCTGAGGCAGGAGAATCGCTTGAACCCGGGAGGCAGAGGTTGTGGTGAGCCGAGATCACGCTATTGCACTCCAGCCTGGGCAACAAGAGCAAAACTCCATCTCAACGAAAAAAAAAGAAAGAAAAGAAAATATACACTTGTATTTATGTAATTTTTAAATGAAAAAATACATGCTTGTTGTAAAAAAGAAAAAAAAACTTACACACATGTGTTTCAAGTAGACAGGGAACACATTCTGCTCCCCAGTCCCACTCAGCTCTCAGAAGGATCCATCTACCTTTAATAGTTTAGAATAGATCCTATTAAACTTTCCCTACATTATTTACAACATATATGTATGCAGGAAGATATATGTATGTGCACACACATACATACATATTTTACTACAGACGTGATTACATGTATATACATGTATGTTCATATACACACATGAACATAAGCCTATTGTTTCCAAAACGAAATGGATATAATAGCATAAGTTACATACAGTAGAGTAACAGGTAAACTTTATCATATCAAATAAAATAAATATTATTCAGCTATACAAACAATGGAGATGTGGATTCAAATTTGAGTACAAGTATTGGGATGGGAATGATCTCTGCCACATGCTTTCTAAATTCTGTAGTGACAATACATTGTATAGTAGCAATAAAACCTCTTTTATGGATACCAAATAGGTCTGAAAAAATAAAAAATAAAATAAAAATTTTAAAAACCTCTTTTAAAAAGTAAAAATCAAATGAGAGAATGTTTTCTGAAAGAAAAATACTATAAATTGCTTAACAAATATAAGGCTTCACTATTGTTAGCACACATAAAAACAACACGATGGGCTCACATTTCATATAGTATCACTTACCAATCCCACTGTCATCTAACCGCATGTAGCCTTCCGCCAGCAAGCTGAAACCAGTTAATCCTCCCATGGCTGCATAAGGAACGTCCTGTCCCACTGGTTTTCCCTGAGCCAATCTTTCTTGCTTAGTTTCCACTACTGTGTCATGGGCATATGCAGGCTGACCACAAGCACAAGTGAAGCAGCTATGGAATCCTGAACACTTGGAACCTGAATCAAGATGTAAAGGGAGTTAAATTCTTAAAGGTACTATGTTGTCTACCCTAAAGACACTTAGCCTGGCAAAAGCCAGCTGAATCTAGATCTTCTGGCCCCTATAACTCTTACCTCCAGCCACTGAACTCCTTCCTAGCCACTGTTCTTACTTCTAAAACATGCTAAAGTAGTAACCAGATACAACACAGAAAAAAAAAAACTGCAAAACACAACAAGGACTAAAAGAAATTGAAGAGCCAGGTAATGTAGACCTTCTCCTCAAAAACTGAATTATAAGCAGGCATGGCGGGGACACCCCGGTGGCCAGGACCAGGTGAAGAGATAATGTAGAAATCTTCCTACAGATCAACTCACCATAGAAGTCAAATTAGAAGGCCAGCCTGTAGACACAGAAAGGGTGTAGTGGAATCTTGTTCAGCAATAAAAAGGAAAGAAGTATTGATATAGGCTATATGGATGAATCATGAAAACATCATGCTAAATGAAAGAAGCCAGTCACAAAAGACCACATATTCTATGATTCTATTTACATAAAATGTCCAGAATAGGCAAATCCAGAAAAAGAAAGTAGATTATGGGTTGCCTAGGGCTGGGGAGAGAGAAAAGTAAGGAAGGACTCCTAGTGAATATGGAGTTTCTTTTTGGGGTGAGAAAAATGTTCTGAAATGTACTGTGCTGGTGGTTACACAACATTCATGCTGATTATATATTAAAAATCACTAAACTGCACATTTTAAATAGGCTAATTGTATGACATGTGAATTACGTCTTAAAAAAGTTGTTGTATAAAAAAAATCAAGCCACATTGTAATGGAGGCCAGAATATACCATTAACAAAATCTTTACCCATTCACACCTCTGACAAACATATATGGGAACAGCTAAGCACGGTGGCTCACGCCTGGAATCCCAGCACTTTGGGAGGCCGAGGCGGGCAGATCACTTGAGTTCAGGGGTTTGAGAACAGCCTGGCCAACATGGCAAAACCCCGTCTCTAATAAAAATACAAAAATTAGCCGGGCGTGGTGGCAGGCGCCTATAATCTCAGCTACTTGGGAGGCTGAGGCAAAAGAATCACTTGAACCCTGGAGGCAGAGGTTGCAGTGAGCCAAGATCACACCACTGCACTCCTGGTGACAAGAGCCTGGGTGACAAGAGCAAAACTCCGTAAAAAAAAAAATAATAATTATATATATATATATATATATATATATGAACCAAGACATATAAATAAATCAGTTTTTTCCAACTACTTCCATATTCAGCCAATGAAACATTTATTCCTGCCACTGTCATTAAAAATGTTTTATTACATACTTCATCATAAGATTTCAACTCAAACTACTATAAAAACAACTGGATTGACTATCTCCTGAAGGAAACTAATGGACTAGCACTCTACCTAGTTCAGTGGATGATCCAGCGTAAGGGCAAAAGGGGTAGAGGTTGGAATTTGGGTACAGGTATTAAGGTAAGGGTATTACTGCATACAAAGCATTAAAATGATCATGCTGTGTTAATCTATCAGCAAACCATAAAAGTTTTTTGACTTATAAAATGCTTTTTTAAAATCTATGAATAGAATTTAGTTGCTTCAACTCCCATATCCAAAAATTTGTATCAGATCACATCTGGTAATTCTTTAAAATCCATTACTATTACTTAAATTATCTGAACTACATGAGATGAGGGTTTATGATTATCAAGCATACCATTAACTCTGAGTTCTTCCACAAAAATGAAATCTTAGAGTATCTATCCATTGAATTCTCCTTAGTTGTTTAATATTAACGCTATAACTGAATAATAACTCTACAACCAGTAAAAAAGCACGTTAAATATTCAAGGAAGACATATAAACAGACGTTTCTGTGTTTATAATAATATAACTCACATGTATTGCATGTAAAGCCAGGCGCAGCACTGTGCTGATCAGCAAAGTGTTTGCACCTGCAGCGAATGGGCTGGCTACCATTCAAGGGGACATAAAGGTAAGCCCTGCACTGGCAGCCAGTCACTTGGCAGGGCAGATCAATGGGGCGCTGCTGAGGAATCATTTCCAAGTCAGTTTTATGTTGTTTATACCTAAAAAAGGAGAAAGAGAGAGAAATACACACACAATACAGGTATTATCAAAAATTACAATTTCTATTATATTAAAGGCAGACATGATTTTTCAAATTATTATTGCTTTATTATTCTTCATAGTAAGGTGAAAATAAACTCTCCTACATATAGTACTTGTATCACCTATGTTGCTTTGGTCAGAGGAAATCTTTACTCTTTTAGATTTCTATTTTTAGTTATTTAAGAAGCTGTTTCACAGCAATACAAAGAATAATTATATAATTTCCTTAAAACACTTACTTCTACAGATTCCTTAAGAGAGAAGCACAGCCTAAGAGTATGAAAAAGTTCAGGCCGGGCGCAGTGGTTCATGCCTGTAATCCCAGCACTTTGGGAGGCTGAGGTGGGCGGATCACCTGAGGTCGGGAGTTTGAGACCAGCCTGACCAATATAGAGAAACCCCGTCTCTACTAAAAATAAAAAATTAGCTGGCTGTTGTGGCACATGCCTGTAACCCCAGCTACTCAGGAGGCTGAGGCAGAACTGCTTGAACCCAGGAGGCAGAGGTTGCGGTGAGCCCAGACTGCACCATTGCACTCCACCCTGGGCAACAAGAGCGAAACTCCGTCTCAAAAAAAAAAAAAAGAAAAGAAAAAGTTCTTTACCAATGTTATTTTTATCAAAGTGCATTACTTAAATTTATTTGCATGTTTGCTACTTAAAATAGAAATATATTCAATAAACGTGTATTGATGTAATTTAATATAACTTTTGACTTCAAAATAAATTATCAATATTTTTGAAAGCCAAAGCTCCTTCTTATAGTATTGTAATTTTCTTAAATAGATCACTCACTTTCTTCTCATAGGTGATGTTCAGTAAAATAATACTAAATTTATTATTCTCAATATTAATCAAAGAAATGCAAATTAAAGGCCGGGTGCGGTGGCTCACGCCTGTAATCCCAGCACTTTGGGAGGCTGAGGCGGGCGGATCACAAGGTCAGGAGATCGAGACCATCTTGGCTAACACGGTGAAACCCGGTCTCTACTAAAAATACAAAACATTAGCCGAGCGTGGTGGTGGGCGCCTGTAGTCCCAGCTACTTGGGAGGCTGAGGCAGGAGAATGGCGTGAACCTGGGAGGTGGACCTTGCAGTGAGCCAAGATCGAGCCACTGCACTCCAGCCTGGGCAACAGAGAAAGACTCCGTCTCAAAAGAAAAAAAAAAAAAGAAAGAAATGCAAATTAAAATGAGATACCATTTTAACTTAGCAAAAAGAGTCAAAGTTTTTTAAAACTGTATGTAACACACAATGCTATCAAGAGTGTTACGAAAGGGTCAGGAGCCAGTGGCACATGCCTGTAACCCCAACACTTTGGGAGGCCAAGGCAGGTGGATCGCTTGAGCTCAGGAGTTCAAGACCAACCTGGGCAACATGATGAAACCCCATCTCTACTAAAAATACAAAAATTAGCCCGGCATGGTGATGCATGCCTGTAGTCCCAGCTACTCAGGAGGCTGAGGCAGGAGAATCCCTTGAACCCGGGAGGCAGAGGTTGCAGTGAGCTGAGATGGCACCACCGTACTCCAGCCTGGGCAACAGGCGAGGCTCTGTCTCAAAAAAAAAAGAATGTTACAAAAGAACAAATTCTATTTAATAATGTTTCAAGAAACTTGAAAAGGTCCATTCTTTGAACCAGAAATTTCATTTTTGGAAAATATACCCTAAGAAAATAATTCCATATATAGAAAAAGCTTTATGCATACCAATAATATTAGCCATAGTACTTACATCAGCTACATTATACACACACCCACACAACATAAGAGAACCAGTAAGTAAATTACTAGACAACAGTTTTCAAACCTTTTAGCAGTGACACCCTTTTGTCAAATAAAATCTTTTATAGAACCAGAGTACATAAAACAAATGCAGAATTGGTTAAAGCGAGAGGAAGAACAGAATAGAGTTTCCCCTTCTCCTAACCTGCCCTTCCACCTGGCACACCCCCAAGGCTCCCTCACAGCTCCGGAGAACACAGATAAACACCACTGGACTAGCTGGACTAGCTGGCAGGTATTAAAAATCTTGTTTTTGATCAGCAAATAACAATGTGGAAACATATTTCTATGATTCTGTCATTAAAAAGTGGCTCAGTATTTTATGCACACACATACTTAACAACAGTTAAATGGCACAGTGGCTCACGCCTGTAATCCCAGCACTTTGGGAGGCCAAGGCAGGTGGATCACCTGAGGCTGGGAGTTCGAGACCAGCCTGACCAACATGGAGAAACCCCGTCTCTTCTAAAAATACAAAATTAGCCGGGCATGGTGGTGCATGCCTGTAATCCCAGCTACTCGGGAGGCTGAGGCAGGAGAATCGCTTGAACCCACGAGGCAGAGGTTGTAGTGAGCTGAGATCACGCTATTGCACTCCAGCCTGGGCAACAAGAGTGAAACTCCGTCTCAAAAAAAAAAGAAAAAAGAAAAATCATACAGATATTGTAAAAAAAAAAAAAAAAACTAGCAGCTGGCTTTGGGTAGTGAGCTGCTTCTATATATTGTATGTAGAATATATTCTATGTTTCTATATATCCCCCATTTTCCTTGATAATCATATATCACTTTTATAATGGGGGGAAAAAGTTTGGAAGAAATCTCACTGAGTGGATCAGTACTAAATATAATAACTTCTCCATCAAAGTTGAGTTTGGTCAGCTGAGCATGGTGGTGCACACGTGTAATCTGAGTACTTTGGAAAGCCCAAGGTAGACAGACAACTTGAGCCCAGGAGCTCCAGACCAGTCTGGGCAACAAAGCCAAACCGCTTCTCTACAAAAAAATACAAAAATTAGCTGGATGTGGTGGCACATGCCTGTGGTCCCAGCTACTTGGGAGGCTGAAATCGAAGGATCGCTTGAGCCCAGGAGGTCGAGGCTGCAATGAGCCAAGATCGTGCCACTGCACTCCAACCTGAGTGACAGGGTAAGGCCCTGTCTCAAAAAACAAAAAAGCTGAGTTGGATCAATTCTGACGTTCAAGTCCATGCTGTATAAGTCATACAGAGATTACACAGTGGCACTAAATTTGTGTAAGAATAAATTATAAAACTATCACAAACTTACCAAACCCCTCTTTAATTCTGAAAGATATCAACACATCCCTTATCCTCCATTCCTCCTCAGTGTTTTTACTTGGAGTTGCTAAATAAATTTATAGTCAATCTATATACAACATTACTCATCCCAGCAACTGCCTAACAAACTTTGGCAAACTGCAACTCTGTAAATAGCAACTATACAAACAGTCTTTGTGAAAGAGCCCCAGAAATTGCTATCAGAATAGGGTGGTTCCTCTTGGAACCGAAAGTTAAAGTTGCTGCCTGAAAACATGGAACAGGTTCAGAGACTTTTCTGTGAAGCAGCTTAAGTATTCTGCACTTGACAACTGTGAGACAGTAGCAAAATTTAAAGTAGAGCATACACACAGCAAAATGCAAACTTCAGATACAACTCAAGTCAAAAACTGGAGCCTCACTATTTCCTTTCCTTTAGGCACTTTTCTTGGAACATGACCATTTGTAATGCAAAGCAGTGTGCTTGTTTGTTTAAAGAAAGGTATCAACACAGCAGATCCTTAAGGTATAAAAGGTGATTAGTATATCTGAGGAGAAATGTTTATACTTACAGATGGACAGCATGATCAGTGTGGGTCAATTCAAGCAACGCTTAAAGTAGTTCCTCAATCTGATGACCCATTCTCTACCTTCTCCAATGATGTGAGATGTCAGTAGACTCCTCTCCCCAGTCAAAACGAAAGACCCCTGGCAAAGCCACAGGGCCACCAAACATTTTTGCCAATGGCAAGATAACTGCTTAAGGTGATAGACTCCATGATGAGCGCTAATAGGATATGATGGAAAATTTTTAATTATAGCTTTAAAAACCTTTAGATAATTTTTGTGGGGTTTTTTGTTTTGTTTTGTTTGGTTTTGTTTTGAGACAGCGTCTCACACTGTCGCCCAGGGTGGTATGCAGTGGTGTGATCTCGGCTGACTGCAACCTCACCTCCCACGCTCAAGCGATTCTCCTGCCTCAGCCTCCCACGTAGCTAGGATTACAGGCGTGTGCCACCACACCCAGCTAATTTTTTGTATTTTTAGTAGAGACAGGGTTTCACTATGTTGGCCAGACTGGTCGCGAATTCCTGACCTCATGATCCACCCACCTCGGCCTCCCAAAGTGCTGGAGTTACAGGCATGAGCCACTGCGCCTGGCCAGTTTTTGTTTTTTAAGAGAAAAGGTTTCACTCTCTGTCACCCAGGCTGGAATGCAGTTGCACAATCATAGCTCACTGCAGACTAAACTCCTAGGCTCAAGCAGTCCTCCTGCCTCGGTCTCCCAAAGTTCTGGGATAACATAGATGTGAGCCACCATCCCCAGCGGATAATTTCTACTCTACTATATAAAGGACAATTGTTAAATGTTTCTCAGTCACTACAATTTGCAGACGTAAGATATGCTTAGCTTTTTATTTTCTAATTATCAAAAAATTTTGCAATAAAGTATCTTACCTATGTGTACAAAAACACAGTGTCTCTGGGCCCACAAGTTTACAATCCATCCCTGTTGGTGACCGCCAGCTCACAAATAATCTGTTTTGTAAGCGCAGAGGTAAAACTTTTCTTTTGTATTCTTCATATTCTTCAGGAGTAAAAAGTTTCCCTCCATCATCCTCACCAACAATTCTACAACAAAAATATATATTTCTCTTAAGCTTTGAGTATTTATTTTCCGGGTGAGCTATGACAAGGCCACTGCAAATATTAAATAAATTTGTAAGCTTTTATTTTGTAAATCTGTCTTTTCTTACAGATGTGGCAGGCCAGGTCTCCGTAACAACTGTTTCAGCACTGACTGAGTGGTTAAGTTAAATATTAAAAGCTGATAGAACCAGGGTCCTTATACAAAGGCTGGAATATAACAAAAGCCCACCAAGCGTTTGCCCAGGCCTTTCCTGGGCCTTGAAGCATAACAAGATAACAAAGGAATTCTTAAAGGACCCGTTTGGGACTAAACAAGTTTTACTGGGGGTCTGAAGAAACTCCCCAGACCTCCACAAACAAGTTTACTGGGGGTCTGAAGGAACTCCCCAAACCTCCATGATTTAGCAGGAGACAAGACAAGAGTAATCACCCCAGCACCTGGACCCATTTAGATTAAGTAAATTTACTGAGGCTCCAGAGGAAGGTCTTCAGGACTCAGATCTTAGTTATAGATTAGAAGTTAATCATTTATATCTTTAGATAAATGCACACTTACACATAAACATATATATACATATAAACATACGTAATTTTGAATTGGTCTGGCGATATCTTCCAGGCCTTCTCCCTAAAACCAGTTACAGAAATAATCTCCCTTCTTTCCCAGTTCATCTGAATCGCATTACTGGGCCACGAGAATAGGCAGCCCAACCCTTGGTTTGATCCAGAAACATAGGTGCCTCAGCCATGAACCCAGCGATGGGTGAGAAAAGAAATCTTTTCTCCCCTCCACTTCCTATATAAGAGGGTTACAAATAGGAAAGACAATGAATTCATAATGAAACTTTACTGATCCAGGTTTATCAACAGAGGATTACCACATATTCATCTCAGTTTTTCCTTTGATACTGAAGCAAAGATGCTCATACCTCTCATTAAAGGTAGAGCCTTAACTGCTAAAAATTCTAACATTTACCTCCTTTGAAAATGTATCCCAAAAAAGTACAAAAAACATCAAAGCAGAAGCCAACATGACTAATTTCCATACCTGTCTCCAAACCCTGGCCAGGGGTTTAAACTAATGCGGAACCTAAATACACACTTGGTTCAGCACAAGCTCAAACCACATTTGTGTGTTAAGTAATCAAGTTTATCATTGTTTAATTTCAGAAGTAAGAACCCAAAATATTATGGGAAAACATTAAGCCCCCACTATTTGTATGAAAAGAAATTAAGAGTTGGCCTCCCTGGAGGAAAAGAAAGCACGATTAAAAGAAGTTTTTCCAAAACTGAAGACATTTCTCCCTGAAAATACTCCCCTTGAAAAGTCACAAAAAGTGATGTTTGTAGAATGCTACATACTTTTTTGTGCAATACATGCTTTTTTCCATACTTTGAAGACTTTAGCTGCGGTAGAAAATAAAAACCATTGCTCTATGTACTTGCCATTAGAAAAAAAGAAAAACCAATTTATAAGCTATGAAATAATCAAAACCGCCTTCTTTACATAAACAATCTAGATACGTAATAGTAAAGAAACAAAGGGCATTTAATTCTGAGATAAATTTTGGGCCATTTCACTTTCTTGTAGCTACCAAGAATACCAACAGGTATTAAGATTTTAAGATAAATATGGATCTTTAAAAGATCTTTTAAAAGTAAGATGTCATTGGTATTTAAGTTCTAGACCAGTGCAACTCAAATTTTATTTTACTTACAGAATCCCCAGGGGATCTTGCTCAAATGCAGATTAAGATTCACAGGGCAGTGGCTCATGCCTGTAATCCCAGCACTTTGGGAGGCCGAAGCAGGCAGATCACTTGAGGTCAGGAGTTCGAGCCCAGCGTGGCCAATATAGCAAAACCCTGTCTCTACCAATAATACAAAAATTAGTAGGGCTTGGTGGTGGGCGCCTATAATCCCAACTACTCTGGAAACTGAGGCACTGAGAATCGCTTGAACCGCAGAGGCAGAGGTTAGAGTGAGCTGAGATAGCGCCACTGCACTCCAGCCTGGGCAGCAGAGCAAGACTCTATCCAAAAAAAAAATACACACACACACACACAATAAGGCCAGGTGTGGTGGCTCACATCTGTAATCCCAGCACTTTGCGAGGCTGAGGTGGGAGGATTGCTTGAGGCCAGGATCCCAAGATGAGCCTGGGCATCCTAGTGAGATCCCATCTCTACCAAAAATTTTAAAATTGGCTGGGTGTGGTGATGCATGCCTGTAGTCCTAGCTAGTTAGGAGGCTGAGAAGAGAGAGTTGCTTCAGCTCAGGAGGTCAAGGTTGCAGTCAGCCATTACAGTGCCACTGCACTCCAGCCTGGGAGACAGAGCGAGACTCTAAATAATAACAACAATAATAATAATAGGTCTGGAGTGGGCCTGAGATTCTGCTTTTCTAACAAGCTAACAGATGATGCCAGGACACTGGTCAGGGCCTCCCACAGTGTGAGTAACAAGGCTGCATGCTTCCCCTCCCAACTGACTCCCACCGAAGTACCTAGGCAAGACCAAATCCAGGAAAACTCTTAAGAAGGAAAGTTTGTTTCCTTCTAAACTCATATTTTGACTCATCTTCCCACCCCACCTTCCCAGCCCACCTTTTCATATCCAGGCACTGAAGTCCTGTTTTCCCCACTTTTCTAAAATTCTGACGTCAGTAAAGGCCCTGATAATCTCTTTCAGAGGGAAGTGTTTCAAGTTATTTACTATTGCAAAAATAATTTCCCAGCCGGGCGCGGTGGCCCAGGCCTGTAATCCCAACACTATAGGAGGCCGAGGCAGGTGGATAGCTTGAGTCCAGGAGTTCAAGACCACCCTGGGCAACATAGTGAAATCCCGTCTCTACAGAAAATACAAAAATTAGCTGGCCGCCTGTATTCCCAGCTACTCGGGAGGCTGAGGCAGAATCACTTGAACCCAGGAGGCGGAGATTGCGGTGAGCCGAGATCGCGCCACTGCACTCCAGCCTGGGAAAGAGTCAGACCCTGTCTCAATAAAATAAATAACTACATAATTTCTCACCAGGTCTGCCCTAACATGTTCGGAGCTAGGCAAGAGTCAACTGGAGGCCCACAATTCACATATCTAAATATCCAAGTTATCAGTCAACACCAGCTCCAGCAACTTGCTCCCAGGCAAAAGCTCTGGAGAACTGGAGGCTCAAGGAGCCGGCTCTGCTCTGGGCGAGGACGGGATGATGGTTGTTCTGACCCTGAACCGGTCGTGGGAACTGACCCCATCAAGCTCCTAGCCCTTTTTCTTCTGGCTCAGAATCTCCAGGCAGTTCTAAGGGTGACCCAAAACTACACCAACGGGGCAGTCAGAGCGAGGGAGAGCAGTCAGCTGGGGGGCCTTCTGCGAGCACACCTCTGGGTCATCCGGGCCGCCTACGATGCCGCAGAGGAGGCCCTGTCGCTCGCTCTGGCCTCCCCGGCCGAACCTGGAGCGTCTCCCCTTTGCTTGAACACACACATCCTCCCGCCCCAACTCCGCGTCCTCAGGCGGTCCTCTCCAGGACTTCCCATCCGCCCAGATTCCGGACGATCAAAAACCCCAGGAAGCGGAAAAAGAGCGCCTCGCTGCAGGTGCACCAGCCTCGGTCAGGACCCAGGACAATGAACTGCGTCCTCAGGCCAAAGGAGCGACTACGTTTCCAGTTTCGGAAGGGGCTTCTCCAGAACACCAAACACCAGTCGGTGCCTTCCTCCTAAAACCAGCACCTCGGGGTGGGGAGCGCGTTCAGAAGTTCACGGTTGACCCTATTACTGGGTTAATTTGATGTATGGCTAACTTCTATAGCCCCGAGTACTCGATGTGCATGTTTTCAATGGCCATTTAAAGAGCAGCTGGACCTCTGTATCAATCTAGAGTTAGTCACTCTTCTGGAAGGGAGCAGAGGGACCTCTTAAATGTTATCGGAAGACTCATCACTGCATAGAACTGCGTGGCCCTACAGTATTTAATTAGGCAGACTTAACTGGAATTCATCTAGGCCTCCCCCAACAGCCCAGGCACAGATTCCGGGAACCCCCGCGGACGCCGGCCGGGCCCCTGTCCGCGCCCCCAGCCCAGGGATCCTGGCCCCTTGGAGTGGCGGGGGGCAGGCCCGGAGCCACAGTCTCACCTCCGGTACTCCAGGTACTCGTCCACCGCCGCCGCGCCGCCGGGAGGCAACGTCAGCCGCTCCATGGCCGGTGGGGAAGCCAAAGGCTTCCCTGGCGGCCAGCCGACAGCGAAGCCTGACGCAGCCCGGCTCCCTCCCGGTACCGCGCCCCCTCCCGCCCACCTCCTGATTGGCCCGGCCCGAAGCCCGAGGAGGCCGCGCGCGGCAACTGCGCAGGACGCGCGCCCCTACTGGCTGCCGGCGCCAGGCACCAGAACCCGGATCTCTGCAAGCGCAGCCCCGCGCCACGTGGAGTGCAGTTTGCCGCCCTCCACAAACCTTGCCGCTGTTCCCCTCTCCCTTCCCTGGACCGGCGAGTCTTCTTGTAAATTAACAAGTGACAAGGGAGTGCAGTGCCTTGCATATAACAGGCACACAGAAAACGGCTTATTTCTTTGTACAGCTCTTTTCGCTTAATCCATCTCTTGAAATATAAGTGGTTTTGAGAAGGTTCTGCTTTAGTTTGAGGCCTGCCTCTCCTTAACTGTCAGCCTGTTTCCAGTATTGGCGTTTTCAAAAACTCTGATGTAACAATCAGTAGTCCCGGGTATCTGGGTTTACTTTCGGGGTTGCTAAAGCAACATGTTCTTCAAAGGAACCGAATAACTGATTTAAGGTGAAGCAAGTAAAAACAATTTAGGTAAAATTTTGTTGTTTTTTTTTTGACTTGGAAACACTCTGCAAAATATATTTAGAAGCTGAATTACCATACGATTGGTAATTTGGCCATAATTTGACTTAGCACGTTGTGGAAAAGAATAGGAAATCTTCAGACGAAGTCATTAAACTCTGAAGCTCCCAGGGATCAGCTTTAGCGCCCTCTGTAAAGTATCTGAGAGGGAGAATAAGCAAATAAGAAAAATAATTAAACTTCTGTTTCAAAGTACTTTTCTACATATTTCAGGTCCAAAAAACATTATGTAAACAAATTGTTTGGGTACCACCCCCTCCCTTCTCAGTGCCCTTTCAACAAACCCCACACTCTCCCCAAAGTCTTCCTCCTGTTCAGAAGCGTTCTTGACAGTCAGATAAATGAGTGATCCTGAAATAGGATTCATATTTTAGGAGACTGATTTCAGCTCAGTATTCTCTCCTATCACACCTGTGGTTTGCTGCTGTCCATTTTACCTCTTCCCCCCGACACCTCCCACATGGGGTCTTGCTCTGTCTCCAAGGCTGGAGTGCAGTGGCGAGATCTCGACTCACTGCAACCTCTGCCTCCTAGGTTCAAGCAATTCTCCTGCCTCAGCCTCCTGAGTAGCTGGGATTACAGGCACGAGCCACCACGCCTGGCTTTTTTTTTTTTTTTTTTTTTTTTTTTGTATTTTTAGTAGAGACGGGGTTCACCATGTTGGCCAGGCTGGTCTCGATCTCCTGACCTCGTGATTTGCCTGCCTCAGCCTCCCAAAGTGCTAGGATTACAGGCGTGAGCCACCACGCCCAGCCCCATTCTACCTCTATGAGAGCCTAGTCTTGCTTTTAGGCAGCAACTGAACTAAGAAAGAAAAATAGAAGAAAATGCCATGCTCTGCAAGCTTACAGAAAAGTGGCAGGAGAATGTCTGTGTAGGCAAGTACAATTTAAAAATCTAGAGGGAAATGGTTAAAATAGATTTAGCCCAATTGTGGACTCTTCCAGGAAGATGCTGGAGCAGTAAACTCTTCTAGCCAAAGAAGTCAACAAAAATATTGAGCATGATGAATGAGTATGGAACAAACTAGAAAATGTTATCCTAACCTTACATAAAACTGACAGCTTTGCAAATTAAAATACCGTATATAGTACTCACCTCTGCTTTAATAAAAAGGTATAATCAAACTATAACTTCCTCCCAATGTGTAGCTAAATTGATCTAGGAAGTAGGGTGGACAGAGGAACATGTAAATTGCCTAGGCAAGTGTTAGGCATTTTATTTATTCAATCCTCATGAAAGTTTATGAGATAGGATTTGCCAGCATTTTGCTGTGATGTATAGGTTAGGAATGCTTTCTTCTGAAAATAACAGAATAATTCAACTAACAGTGGCTTAATTAAACATAAATTTTATTTTTTATTGCTCTAAAGAAGAGTGGGGGTAGGTAGTTGCTCACATTGGTTCAGAGCATTTTCCTCATGGTTGCAAGAGCTGTTACAGCTCCAGAAATCATATCCAAATTCAAGAAAGGAAAAAGGAGGGCCACCAACATCATTTGTTTCTTTTATCAAAGAGTTTTCCTAGAGGCCTCTCTGCAAAAAGATTTTCATTTATGTCTCACGTGGCCACCCCTTGGTATAAAGAAAACTGGGAAAGCCAATCCAGTACTTACTTTTCCAGGCTCTATGATGGCAATTGTCAAGGAGAGGGTTAGAAATGTGTGTTGGGGCAGGGCACGGTGGCTCATGCC
The DNA here is from genome assembly GCF_028885625.2 of Pongo pygmaeus. Lineage (NCBI taxonomy): Eukaryota > Metazoa > Chordata > Mammalia > Primates > Hominidae > Pongo > Pongo pygmaeus. The sequence continues at coordinate 63,068,415 of NC_072379.2, forward strand.
TGTAATCCCAGCACTTTGGGAGGCCAAGGCAGGTGGGTCACCCGAGGTCAGGAGTACGTGACCAGCCTGGCGAACATGGCGAAACACCATCTCCACTAAAAATACAAAAATTAGCCAGGCGTGGTGGCTCATGCCTGTAATTCCAGCTACTGGGGTGGCCGAGGCAGGAGAATTGCTTGAACCCAGGAGGCAGAGGTTACAGTGAGCTGAGATGGCGCCATTGCACTCCAGCCTGGGTGATAAGAGTGAAACTCCGTCTCAAAAAAAAAAAAAAAGAAATGTGTGTTGGGTTAAAAATGTATTTAGTTCACCATGAAACATGGTTGGCGACAGCTTATCCTTAAACTGATTAATATCCATGCATACCCTTCTTCCCATGCACGCATTGTACACTAAAGGCATTTAGTAATCAGACCTCTAAGTAAGGCAGTCCCAAAATCTCAACCAGCTACTGCACCCAGCTTAAAGTCTAAGTCTCTGCAATCTTCTCTCAGTCATTCTTAATCCTGATCAGCCTGATTCTTATTGTCTTAGTGGTTTCACAGTTGATAGCTACAAGACAAGAAAGATAATTATTCAGTATGTATCTCTAACAGATAACTTGTTTGTTTTTTGTTTTTGTTTTTGTTTTTGTTTTGTTTTTTGTTTTTTGAGATGGAGTCTCACTCTGTCACCAGGCTGGAGTGCAGTGGTGTAATCTCAGCTCACTGCAGGCTCCACCTCCTGAGTTCAAGCGATTCTCCTGCTTCAGCCTCCTGAGTAGCTGGGACTACAGACGCGCACCACCACGCCCAGCTAATTTTTCTATTTTTAGTAGAGACGGGGTTTCACCATGTAGGCCAGGATGGTCTCAATTTCTTGACCTCATGATCTGCCTGCTTCGGTCTCCCAACGTGCTAGGATTACAGGCATGAGCTACCGTGCCTGGCCAATAACTTGTTTTAAAATCCACAATGCCATTATCACACCTAACAAATTAAACAATAATTCCTTGATATCATCTAATAATACCCAGCCTAGATATCATCTATTAGATATCATCTAATAAACCTAGTTTTATACTAATTAGAATTCAACCAAGGCCTATACTACCTTTGGTTTACATGCGTTTAATATATTACGAGTCTTTTGCAATTTTAGACAGTTCCCTTTCTCCTACCCCAATTTTTTGTGCCATTAATTTGTTGAAGAATTTGGATCACTTTTCCTGTAGAATATCTTTCTGAATTTGGTTGTTTACAGAAAGGCATCACTTACTATGTTCTTTATCCCCTGTATTTCCTGTAAATTTGTACATCAGTCTTGAGACTTGAGTAGGTATTTAGAGTCAGGAGCAGGTCTTCTCAGAAGAGCACTTTATTGATAGTGCTATGTCCTGAATTCATAAATTGAAATTTTGTGAACAGCCCAGGTGAGATGAATTGGGGCTGCAAATTCTCATAAGGGCCATGTATTAGTCCATTTTCATGCTGCCGATAAAGACATACCCGAGACTGAGCAGTTTACAAAAGAAAGAGGTTTGATTGGACTTACAGTTATCCCTTGGTGATAAAAACTTTCAACAAATTAGGCACAGAAGGAACATACCTGAACTGAATAAAGACTATTTATGAAAAACCCACAGCTAACATCATACTAAATGGGGAAAAGATGATAGCCTTTCATCTAGGAACTGGAACAAGACATGGATGCCCACTTACACCACTCATATTCAACATAGTACTGAAAGTCCTAGCCAGAGCAATCAGACAAGAGAAATAAACAAAAGGCACTCAAATTGGAAACAAAGAAAGTCAAATTGTCCTTCGGTGCAAAGGACATGATCTTATATAGAGAAAAACCTAGACTCCATCATAAAAACTGTTAGAACTGATAAACAAATTCAGTAAAGTTGCAGTATACAAAATCAACATACAAAAACAAATAAAGTTTCTATACACCAATAATGAACTAGCTGAAAAAGAAATCAAGAAAGCAATCTCATTTACAATAGCTACCAAAAACACATAAAATACCTAGTAATAAATTTAACCAAGGAGGAGAAAGAACTCCCCAAGGAAAACTACAAAACACTGACAAAAAACATTGAAGAGAACACAAACAAATAGAAAGACATCCCATGCTAATGGATTAATTAATATTGTTAAAATGACCACACTACCCAAAGCAATCTACAGAGTCAGTGCAATACCTGTCAAAATGCCAATGACATTCTTTACGTAAATAGAAAAACAATCCTAAAATTTATGTGGACCCACAAAAAACCCTGAATAGCCAAAGCAATGCTGAATAAAAAGAACAAACGTGGAAGCATCACACTACCTGACTTCAAAACATACTACAAAGCTATGGTAACCAAAACAGTATGGTATTGGTATAAAAACAGACATATAGACCAATGGAAGAGAATAGAGAACCCAGAAACAAACCTACATATTTACAGCCAACTGATTTTTGACAAAGGTGCCAAGAATATACATTGGATAAAGGACAGTCTCTTCAACAAATGATACATTGGGAAAACTGTATAACCATATGCAGAAGAATGAAATTAGACTCCTATCTCTCACCATATACAAAAACTAACTTGTGGATTAAAGACTTAAAAGTAAGACCTGAAACTATGAAACTACTAGAAGAAAACATAGGGAAATGCTTCAGGACATTGATCCAGGCAAAGATTTTATAGCTAAGACTTCAAAAGCACAGGCAACAAAACCAAAAATAGATAAATAGGACTAGATTAAACTAAAAAGCTTCTGCACTGCCAAGGAAACAATCAACAAATTGAAGAAACAGCCTGTAGAATGAGGGAAAATATTTGCAAACTATTCATCTAACAAGGGACTAATATACAGAAAATACAAGGAACTCAATCCAACAGTAAAAATCCACATAATCCCATTGAAAAGTGGGCAGGCAAAAGACATGAATAGACATTTCTCAAAAGAAGACATACAGGTGGCCAAGAGGTATATGACAAAATGTAAACCATGGCATACCATCTTACCCCTGTTAGACTGGCTATCATTAAAAAGACTAAAAATAACAAATGCTGGCAAGGATGCAGAGAACAGAGGAACTCTTATACACTGTTGGTGGGAATGTACATTAGTATAGTCATTAGGAAAAACGGTATGAAGGTTTCTCAAAAAACTAAAAATACAACTACCATAGGATCCAGCAATCCCTTTACTGGGTATTTATCCAAAGGAAAAGAAATCAGTATATCAAAATGATACCTATACTTGCATGTTTATTGTAGCATTATTCACAATAGCCAAGATTTGGAATCAACCTAAGTGTTCATCAATAGACAAATGAATAAAGAAAAATATGGTATATGTACACAATATTGTTCAGCTGTAAAAAAAAAAAAAAATGAAATCCTGTCATTTGCAGCAACATGATGGAACTGCAGGTCATTATTTTATGTGAAATAAGCCAGGCACAGAAAGAGAAATATCAAATGTTCTGTCTCATATGTGAAAGCTAAAAAAGTTGATCTCATAGAGGTAGAGAGTAGAATGATGGTTACCAGAGGCTGGGAAGAAGAAGGTCGGGAGAAAGAAAAATTGGTTAATGGGTATAAAAATACAATTAGACAGAAGGAGTAAGTTCTAGTGTTCAATAACATGGGAGGGTAACTTTACTTGACAGTAATTTATTGTATATTTTGAAATAGTTGGAAGGGAAGATTTGAAATCTTCCCAACACAAAGAAATTATAAATGTTTGAGTTGATGGATATCCTAAATAACCTTATTTGACCAATACACCTGTACGTACGCCTCAAAATACCACATGTACCTCATAAATATGTACAACTAATACGTATCAATTAAAAAAAATTTTAGGCCAGACACAGTGGCTCATGCCTGTAATAGCAGCGCTTTGGGAAGCCAAAGCAAGAGGATCACTTGAGGCCAGGAGTTCAAGACCAGCCTGGGCAACGTTAAAACACCCTGCCTCTACAAAAAAATTTTTTAATTAGCCTAGCATGGAGGTACTTGCCTGTAGTCCTAGCTACTCAGGAGGCTGAGGCAGGAGGATCACTTAAGCCCAGGAGTTCTAGGTTGCAGTGAGCTATGGTAGCACCACTTCACGCCAGCTTGGGTGACAGAATAAGACCCCGTCTCTAAAATAATAAATATTTAATTTTTTAAAAGATTGGTCACTGAGATGAGTTGTTGCCAGCCCGATCCATATGTCCTCTAATTTCTCTTTTCACCTAGTTACTTCCTTCAGTTTTTGCTTTACATATTTTGAAGACTAAACTTGTATTTTGCCAGGCACAGTGTCTCACGCCTATAATCCCAGCACTTTGGGAGGCCGAGGCGGGTGGATCATTTGAAGTCAGGAGTTCGAGACCAGCCTGGCCAACATGGCAAAACCCATTCTGTACTAAAAATACAAAAATTAGCCAGGCGTGGTGGCAGGTGCCTGTAATCCCAGCTACTCAGGAGGCTGAGGCACGAGAATTGCTTGAACCCAGGAGGCAGACATTGCAGTTAGTCGAGATCACACCACTGCACTCTAGCCTGGGGAATAGAATGAGTCTCCATTTCAAAAAATAAATAAATAAGTAAACTTGTATTTAAATACAAGTATTCAAAACTTGTATTAGACAGTGTTAGGTTTAGAATTGTTAAAATGCTACACTTTCTCGGTGCATTAAACTGTATATCAACAAGAAATAAAACTTTCTGGTAATTTTTTCTTGTTTTGAAGTCTATTTTACTTTATATTAATAAAATGACCCCCAACTTTATTTTGATTATATATCCTTTCCTATCTCTTCAACTGCAAGTAATAGGTAACACACACTGAAAACCTGAGATTTTTCCAAACATTTTCCCTAAAACTATAGCCATGCTGTTACTACATAGTCTTGGTCCCAAGACACAGTAGATAATAATTTGACCAATTTTTCCACTGTTACCACTAGCCTATAAAAGTTGTAGATCCTCAAACCCTGTGATTGTAACCCCTCTAGTCAGCCAGTTTCATATTTCAGAGTCTCTTACCTTTAGCACTCCACTTATCATACTGAATTCTCCATAGCTAGGAATTCATTTTATAAAAATAACAGAAAACTCAACTTAAGTGTCCTAAACAAAATGTAACCGGTTCAGTAGCTGGAAGACGTCATTGCTGACATCGCTGCAGTGTCCTCAGCCTTTCCTTCGTTATCACAGAATGGTGGATGCAGTATCAGCCCTCCTCCATCGCATTCTATTTATCAAACACCTGTCCTCAGCACTCAGCTCAAACTTCCTCTTCTCTGGAAAGAGAATAACTTTCTTTCCCAGCCCTGCAGTATTAGGCCCTTTCAAAACATATTGAAATTGCTAAGAGTATAATGTGAAATGTTTTGACTAAGATTCAGATGATTTCAGATTTCTGAATCTTTGGTTATGCAAGCTGTATTCCTGCAACACTCATCTTTCTGCTCCCTTGTCCACTATGCAAGCTCCTCCTCAGCTTTAAAATTCAGTACAAGCAACTTGTCTTCTTTGAGACCTTCCTTGATTCCCACTTCCCAACAACAGATTTTTCTCTAAACTCTCTTTTTTAGAACTTGGCATTTTACTTTGTATGACTCGTCTCTCCCCTCTAGACAGCCGATAAAAAGTCCTTCGAGATCCCAGAGATAGCCCCAGCAGTTCTTCGTGAGAATAAAAGAAGATAAACTTTGTGTCTATGGCCACAGTAGAAGTCTCAAACTGGTCCATCCATGAGTTATTGGATGCCACTGATCTCTGGCCTTCTGAATCAGCCTCCTGGAACAGGAGGGTCTTTACTAAATAAGAACTCCAGTGTGCCTATAAACTTACCTTCATTCCAGAAGGAATCAAGTAGAAAAACTTCCAGACAAGGCTTGATCAGTGTGAACACATTGCGCTATTATTTGGATTATATATTGCCTTCACTTGTTCAAGCATTTATGGCCAGTGTCTTGGAGGACTTAAGGCTGACAAGGTTATTGGTCACGTAAACTCTATCCCACTACAGTCTTTTCAACCCAACATGTCATGAATCTCTGATGGTTTATGGAAGCATCATCTCCAAGCCAAACCTAGAAAAACATGTTTTTGAGACCCACAAGGTAAAGTTCCTGAGCCAACTACTTAGTAGAGGGTTCCAAAGAATGTAACAACAGTTCTATAGTAGGCCAGGCATGGTGGCTCAGGCCTGTAATCCCAGCACTTTGGAAGGCCAAGGTGGGCAGATTGCTTGAGCCCAGGAGTTTGAGACAAGCCTGGGCAACATGGCAAAACCTCGTCTCTACAAAAAATACAAACATTATCCAGGTGTGGTGGTGTGTGCCTGTAGTCCCAGCTACTCAGGAGGCTGAGGTGGGAGGATTGCTTGAGCCTGGGAGTTTGAGGCTGCAGTGAGCCGAGATGGCACCACTGCACTCCCGCCTGGGTAACGGAACGAGACACTGTCTTAAAAAAAGAAAAGAAAAAAAAAAAGAGTTCTAGTTCTATGGTGAAACCTTCCTTCTCTCTAGTCTGTCAGGGACATTTAGCAATTCTTAGATTTCCTTGACTATTCCAAAGTCCTTCCACAGCTTAGGAACCCAAACCACATTCCACCCAAGGGAGTTAGTGGAGTAGAGCACAGTAGTTCTTCAAACAGGTCACCCTGGTATATTATCAAAAAGATCTTAGCTTAATGTCTAGCACTTCTGGGATTCTTTCCTGATTCTATCTTCTCCCCACCCTGAACCACTAGCTGTACATGGGCAGGAAGAAACTCAGGAGTAAGATAATGATTCTGGGAGACAGAAGTAACCTAATCAATAGTGAATTTGTCTTTATTATGGTGTAGGAATATCTCACTGGCCTTTACCAGAGCTTGGAATAAATATTCTAAGCCTATTTCCTCCAAACAACTTTCTTAATCAAAATTTATCTTCTTAGGTATCTTAACATTTAAAAAGTACTATGCTAGGAGACTGGGGCATCATTAGAAAGGAACAAAGTTTATTCTGAATGAACAAAATAGCTTTCTGTTTAAATACCAGTCTCAAGTAATACTAGTAACTAACACTTATGTAGAGTTTCCTATGTACCAGGCTCTGTTCTCAGAGCTTTATCTATATTGACTCCTTTTATTCTTATAATAGTCCTATGATAAAGTAGATTCTGTTGCTGTTCTCATTTTGTGAATGAAGATACTAAATCATAAAAATGTTAGGCAATTTTTTAAAGGTCACATTCACTGGTAATTAGTGACAGAGCTGAGATTTAAACTCAGGCAGTCTGGCACAGAATCTATTTTCCTAACCTCTGTGCTATTCGGTGTGGAATCTGCCTGACTGACCTGCAAAGTTAAGGCCCGAGCCTAGGACGTGAAGTTCTAACCAATATACTGATCCTAACAAGCCCTGACAGCACTACAGGCCCCCAGCAATAACTCAAGCAGATGATCCTTCATTGCCCAAAATGTGTGTTACATAATGAATAACTCAAAGACCGATGGAAAAGTTTTCATTAATGCTCAAATCATTTCAGATTTTAATGCCTTTGCATGTGGTAGCAATAATTTCCACTCTTTTTCTCCACCCTGCAAACACCTACCCCTGTCAAATTCAGGACAAGCATCTTGTCCTCTGGAAGGCCTTCCCTCATTGCCACCCCTAAAGGCAATCTTTCTGCACTCTCTATTGTAGCATTTGGCACCTTCTATTAAATTTATGCTTGTTCTCATCTCTCAAGGTGGTGAACTCTTTGAAAGCAAAACTCTTTGAAAAGTCTTTGTCTCCTCATTTGTGTATTGAGAATAATAAAATTACCTCTCCTATGAGAACTGACTGAGAAATCCTTGCAAAGAACTTACTTGACATTGTTAGCTCTCGGTAAAGGATACCACTATAAAAGTATAATTTTTTATCCTTGGGTAGTTGGCACATTGTTAGCATACAATATACATTTAATAAATGTTTTTTAAATGAGTACAAAATAATATATCCAAAAAGCCCACTGGAGATATACTTTAAAAGTGTTAGTTAAAAGTCTTTAATGTACTGCTAGCCTTGATTTGTCAATTTCATCTATTTACATTTCACAATCTGGCCAGGCATAGTGGCTTACACCTGTAATCTCAGTACTTTGGGAGGCCGAGGTGAGAGGATCACTTGGGCCCAGGAATTTGAGACCAGCCTGGGCAACCTAGGGAAACCCTGTCTCTACAAAAACTTTAAAAATTAGCTGGGCATGGTGGTGCACACCTGTGGTTCCAGCTACTTGGGAGGCTGAGGTGGGAGGGTCACTTGAGCCCAGGAGGTAGAGGCTGCAATCAGCTGTGTTCATGCCATGGCACTCCAGCCTGGGCAACAGAGCAAGACCTTGACTCAAAAATAAATTTCGCAGTCCAAATTGTCATATATCATGTTGGTGTCATTTCATTTTTCCAGTTACATTTGAAGGGGATGCTGTGCTCAAGACTGAAACTGAAATAGAAAAGCATTAGTTTGGTGCAAAAGTAATTGCGTTTTTTGCCATAAAAGTAATAAAAAAGCAATTACTTTTGTACCAACCTAATAAATATATTCAGGACAAGATCCCTTTGCTTTTATTTCATTAAGACATTTAGTCATCTTACCATTTATTTATTTATTCGTTTGGAGACAGAGTCTTGCTCTGTTGCCCAGGCTCTAATGCAGTGGTGTAATCTCGGCTCACTGCAACGTCTGTCTACCGGATTCAAGCAATTCTCCTGCCTCAGCCTCCCAAGTAGCAGGGACTACAGGCATGTGCCACCACGCCCGGCTAATTTTTTGTATTTTAGTAGAGACAGGGTTTCACCATGTTGCCCAGGCTGGTTTCAAACTCTTGAGCTCAGGCAGTCCACCCACCTCAGCCTCCCAAAGTGCTGGAATTACAGGTGTGAGCCACCGTACCTAGTCATAGTCATCTTACATTTAAAAAATTAGGACAAAGTTAAAAATAGTCCTCATTTTTCCCTTTTTTGTTCCTTTCCCTGCCTCATCATTTAAGCTTTGAATAAAGAATAATGACTGCTTTCAAAAATTTATTTTATAACCAGATTAAGTTTTGTTAATAATTACCAGCACAACAAAAATTTCAGTGTATCCCAAAAATTTCTAAGCTCCTTAACATTATCCAATTTACTGGATTACTATTAATACAATAAAAAATGCCAGAGCAACAAAAGAATTTGAAAAATTCCTTTGAGAAATGGGATTTTACCTATGGGGAAAAAGTCGTTTCTGACTCTCACGTATCTCTTGATCTGTATTTCATTTACTTTCTTGAATTCCTCACCAGTATCTCTAAAACTCTCCATGCTACTAATTACAAATACATATAAACACTGAGTAGTACTAAGTTGTTTATTTTACCTTAATTCCTTTGAAAGGAATAAAACAGCCATTCATTCCATCTTATTTTATAAAGCTTTTTTTTTTTTTTTTTTTTTTTTTTTTTGGAGATAGGGTCTCGCTCTGTCACTCAGGATGGAATGCAGTGGCATAATCACAGCTTACTGCAGCTTCAACTTCCCAGGCACAGGTGAGTGATCCTCCCACCTAAGTCTCCCAAATAGCTGGGACTACAGGCATGCACTACCACACTCAGCTAAATTTTTATTTTTTATTTTTGGTAGAGATGGGGTTTCACCATGTTGCCCAGGCTGGTCTCAAACTCCTGGGCTCAAGCAATCCTCCAGCCTCAGCCTCCTAAAGTGCTCGGATTACAGATGTGAGCCACCATGCCTGGCCTGTTTTCTTATTTAGGGAATTTCATGTAGTTATAAGTAATTTAGAGTTTATTTTACTCTTTATATATTTAGGGAACCTGAACTTTATTGCGGAAGAAGTCAATATTGAACTTGAGATAAAATCTTCACAATCTATAGCTATTCATTTCACAATTTGTTAGTAAATGCCTATTCTGTATCAAGCATTATACTAAGTAGTCAGGATATAGGACTACAAATAAAAGCATCATAGCCAAGCACGGTGGTTCACGCCTGTAATCCCAACACCTTGGAAGGCCAAGGCAGGCAGATCACTTGAGGTCAGGAGTTTGAGACCAGCCTGGCCAACATGGTGAAACACTGTATCTACTAAAATACAAAAATATTAGCCAGACATGGTGGCACATGCCTGTAATCCCAGCTACTCGGGAGACTGAGGAGGGAGGGTTGCTTGAACCTGGGAGGTGGAGGTTGCAGTGAGTCAAAATCGCGCCACTGCACTCCAGCCTGGACAAAAGAGTGAGACCCCCATCTCAAAAAAAAAAAAAAAAAAAGCATCAGTGGTGGTAAGTATTAAGTATTATAAAGAAAAAGGGCCGGGCGCGGTGGCTTACGCAGCACTGTGGGAGGCTGAGGCAGGCAAATCACGAGGTCAGGAGATCGAGACCATCCTGGTCAACATGGTGAAACCCCATCTCTACCAAAAATACAAGAATTAGCTGGGTGCGGTGGTACATGCCTGTAATCCCAGCTACTCGGGAGGCTGAGGCATGAGAATCACTTAACCCGGGAGACGGAGGTTGCAGTGAGCTGAGATCACACCACTGCACTCCAGCCTGGCGACAGAGCGAGATTCCGTCTGAAAAAAAAAAAGGAAAGAAAAGAAAAGAAAAAGAAAAAGAACGCAGATTAAGGAGAGTAGAGAGTGAAGGTGATGGGGTGTTCTAAAGATCAGGTAAGTATCTCTCAAAAGTTGGTGACTTGAGCAGAATCCTGAAGGAAGCGAGGGAGTGAGTCACACAGACACCGAGAAAGAGAGCTCCAGGCAGACACATTAGTAAGTGCAAAGGACATGAGGCAGAAATGTATTTTGCCTGTTCTAAGCAATGAAATTAGTGTGGTTGAAATGGTGTGAATAAAGATGAGAAAAATGGTAGGAGATGCGGTCAGAGAGGAAGCAGGGTCCAGAACACATAGGGCCTGATAAATCCAACGGAAAGATGACATGAGCCACATAGGTAATTTTAAATTTTCTAGTAGCCGTATTTAAAAAGTGAAAAGAAGCAAGTGAAATTAATTTTAATAACACATTTTAATTGACCTTATATAACCAAAATATTATCATCTCCACATGTAATCAATATAACAAAATATTAATGAGATCTTTTATTTTTTTCTTTCTTGCTAAGTCTTTAAAGTCCAGCATGTATCTTATACTCACAGCACATCTCAATACAGACTAGCCACGTTTCAAGTACTCAATAGTTACATATGGTAGCTACCATATTGGACTATGCAGGCATAGAAAATTGTAAAGCATTGAAAATTGTAAAGGGAAAACTACACCAAAATAAAGAGAACAGCATAATGAACTCCATGTTGCTCTCACCAGATTTCAGTAATTAGCAATACATGGCCAATCTTCTTCTTTTTCTTTTTTTTTTTTTTTTTTGAGACAGAGTCTTGCTATGTTGCCCTGGCTAGAGTGCAGTGGCATGATCTCAGCTCACTGCAGCCTCCATCTCCCGGGTTCAAGAGATTCTCCTGCCTCAGCCTCCTGAGTAGCTGGGATTAAAGGCACATGCCATCACACCTGGCTATTTTTTGTATTTTTGGTAGAGACAGGGTTTTGCCATGTTGGCCAGGCTGATCTCAGACACGTGACCCCAAGTGATCTGCCTGCCCCTCAGCCTCCCAAAGTGCTAGGATTACAGGCGTGAGCCACTGTGCCCAGCCAATACATGGCCAATCTTAATTCACCTGTATCTCCACCCACTCTCCCCAAACCCTGAATATTTTGGAGGAGAAGCATGGATGGAAACCCGAAGACCTGTTACAAGGCTATCACAATAATCCAGGCAAACCAGTGGCAACTTAGCCTGGGGCGATGGCAGTGGAGATGGTGAGAAATGGAAGATTGATTGGATCCTCAGCATATTTCAAAGGTAGAAGCTGACAAGATACACTGATGGATATATGCGATTTGAGAGAGAAGAATCAGGAATAACTTCAAGGTATTATACCTGAACAAAATAATGCAGTTGCCTTTTACTGAAACAGGGGACGCTGCCAAAGGAATAGTTGGGTGGTAATCAAGAGTTCATTTTTGGACATGTTAAATTTAAACTACCTATTAGACACCCAAGTGGAGATGATAAATAAAGAGCTGGCTATCTAGATCTGCAATTCAGGAAAGAAGTCCAGGCAGGAGACATAAACTGAAAGTCAGAAAGTCAGAAAATCGTTGGTATTTAAAACCATGAAACAAGATGAGTTTAGTAGGAGGTGAATGCGAATAGAGTAGAACAGAGGTCCTCGGATACTTCCAAGTTTAGAGCAGGAAAAGGAGGAACCAGGAAAAGAGACTGAGTAGAAGCCCCCAGTAAGATAAAAAAGAAAATGAAACACAAGAAAAAGTATGCCACAGAAGACAAGTAAAAAATGTGTTTCAAGGAGGTGTTTGAAGCCTGTCCTCACAGGAGTTTCAGGTTTAATTCATCATAACTACCTAATCTTGTAACCACCAAAATAAAAAGATAAAAATTAATCCTAGAGGGATAGCAACACTCCCAGGATACCTGGTAGAAAGCAAATGCAAAATGACTATCAGGATACAAACTTCAGCCCAGGCCTGGCAGGATTCCCACTACAAAAGACATTGAACATGAGATCACAATCCAAAATTACAAAGAAATAAGGAACAAACTGTCATGAATTAATATCCGTAGTTACAACAAACAGCAGGTTTAAACCACCAAGAACTTTAAATAATGAAACCACCTTTGCAAAAATTACAACAATGAGAAAATTATGACAGTAAAAGAGATCTGATCTATCCAACTCCATCTTGCTTCTAACCTCCTAAACTGCCCTGGTTCATTCTTGGGTGTAGGCCAAGCTAACTTTGGGAGAAATTTAGTTTATATTTTAAATGATAATAGCCCTTTCCAAAAACTAAACTGCCTTTGTAAAACTAACAAAAGGCCAAGAGGTTAGGAAGATGAGAGGGGCCTGAATTCTGCTAAGATGTAAGCATAGTTAAATGATTACCAGCCATTATTCCAGAGGTCACAAGATGTGCAACTTCCCCAGTTCACTATTGTAGAACCTAAGATTGGCCTTCTGAGATCTCCTTTCAGGCTTTTGCATTTCTGATGACTGGATGGCCCCACCAAGACCCACAACTCTTGGCTCAACTGGTCCTGTGGCCCTCACCCAGAAGCAGACTCAGTATACAAGGACATTTTCCACACCCCTATGATTGTATCCCCAACCAATCAGCATCACTCATTCCCTTGACTGCCAAACTATCCTTGGAAAACCCTTGCCTCCAAATTTTCAGGGAAACTGATTTGAGTAATAACTCTGTGTCCTGTGTGGTGTGGCTGGCCATGTGTAAAACTCTTTCTTTATTGCAATATCATGGTCTCAGTGAATTAGTTTTGCCTGTGCAGTGGGCAGGAAGAACCTACCAGGCAATTATAATAATAGGATTTTATAGATTGAGACTATGAAACAGAGATACGAATAGCACTGGGTATAAAACAGGAAGTAGGCAATGAAACCATAGATAACAGAAAACCCAAAATGAGGGACAGAAAACAGTCAAAACCCTGGTCAGGGTGATATGTCTGTGACTCTCCAGGCAACCCCAAATAAGGGATAAAAGGGGGTGGTAATGAGGATGGGGGGGGTCCCTGAAATCCCCTCCTTTTCCAGAATAACTAGTGATTATTCCACCACCTAATTTTTAAGAACCCATAAAATTAGAAACCCAAACTCCACTGTGCACAACTCATTCTCACAAGCATGCCCACACTTCTCTCTTAAGTGTGTACTTTTACTTGACAATAAAAGCTTATTGCCTTTTGCTTCATTCCAACTCATCCCTGAATTCTTTCTCGAGATAGTGTCAAGAACCTGGAAACTGGCTGGGGCTGGGGTCTCACCAGCTTCTGGAAACCCACCTAAGCCCTCCAGCAACAAAATAAGTACATTGTCAACAAAAATAGTCAAACTCGAAAATATCTGAAGAGATTTATTCTGAGCCAAATAAGAGTGACCAATGGCCCAAAGCACAGCCCTCAGGAGATCCTGAGAACATGTGCCCAAGAAGGTTGGGGAAGAGCTTGGTTTTATACATTTTAGAGAGACATGAGACGTTAATCAAATACATGTAAGATGTACACTGGTTCAGTCTGGAAATGTGGGACAACTGGAAGCAGGGGATGCTTCCAGGTGATAGGTAGATTCAAAGATTTTCTGACTGGCCATTGGTTGAAAAAATTATTGTCTAAAGACTTAGGAATATCTGGGTTAAGATAAGGGTGTGGAGACCAAGATTTTATCATGCAGGTGAAGCCTCCAGGTAGCAGGCCTCAGAGAGAACAGATTGTTAACGTTTCTTATCAGACTTAATGAGTCTGTTCTATCATTAATTCTAAAAGGGAGAAGAATATAATGAGGCATGTCCGACCACCCCCTTCCCATCATGGCCTGAAACAGTTTTTCAGGTTAGCTTTGGAATACCCTTTGTGAGAGGAGGGGTCCTTTCAGGTGGTCATGAGGCTTAGAATTTTATTTTTGGTTTACAACATCTATTATTATTTTTGAAAAAATCCAAAGCATGAGGGAAAAAAGCACATACACAAAAACAGGCATATTCAAAAAAAGAACTTCCACTTCCAGCTGTGAGAGAGAAATAGGAACTAGATTTACCCTCTGTGGTAGGCTGAATAATGACCCCCCAAAATATCCAAGCCCAAATCCCTAGAACCTGTGAATGTTACCTTATATGGCAAAAGAGGCTTTGAAGATTAAACTAAGGATCTTGCAATGAGGAGATTATCTAATGGACACTAAATGTAGTCACAAGTGTCCTTATAAGAGGGAGGCAGAGAGAGATTTGACAACAGAAACAGAGGCAATGTGATGACTGAAGCAAGATGCTCTGCTGCTGGCTTTGGAAATGGGAAAAGGGGCCTAAAGCCAAGGAATGCAAGGAATGAAGCTCTAGAAGCTGAAAAGGCAAGAAAATATTCTCCCCTAGAGCTTCCAGGGGAGCTCAGCCCTGCCAACACCTTGATTTCAGTCAGCGTAACCAATTTCAGATTTCTGACTTCCGGAACTCTACGAAAATAAATGTATTGTTTTTGAGAAAGAAAGGAAACTTTTTATGTGAGAAATTGAGCCTCTTCTAAATTACCAGGCCAGAGAGGCATGGGAAATGTGACAGCAGTCACATCACGTCACCCTTCCCCTCTCTGAGCTAAGTAATCATCTATAGAAGCTGCTTGCTATGTGGACTCTAGACCAGTGGTCCCCAACCTTTTTGGCACCAGGGACCAGTTTCATGGAAGACAAATTTCCACGGACCGGGGAGGTGGGGTAGGATGGTTTGGGGATGAAACTGTTCCACCTCAGATCATCAGGCATTAGTTAGATTCTCATAAGGAGCATGCAACCTAGATCCCTCACATGTGCAATAGTGTCTGCACTCCTATGAGAATCTAATGCTGCTGCTGATCTGACAGGAGGCAGAGCTCAGGTGATAATGCTTGCTCACCGCTGCTCACCTCCTGCTGTGCTCCCAGTTTCTAATAGGCCACAGACCGGTGCAGGTTCACGGCCTGAGAGTTGGGGAGCCCCGCTCTAGACTGTCACCATGGACACCACAACCCACACCCTGAAGTTCAACAATGTATAGCCAATTACTAATCAGTGTTATTTTCTGGAAAGCCATGAGAATTCCTGACAAATAGCTTTGTAGCAGCCCACTCCTCCTCTCCGTTTTTGCCTTTAAAAACCTGCTTGTAACAAAGGTCTAATGGAGTTCAACCTATCCAAGGTTACTTGGGTCTGTCTTCCAGGCAACTGTCCTCATTCTGGCTCAAGTCAACTCTTTAAAATTATATTTTGTGCCTCAGTTTCTTCCTTTAGGCCGACATTTTAATCCACCAAATTTGTGGTGATTTTGTTAATACACCCTTCCTCCACTTTAAACAAACAAAAATCCAGGAAAAAACATATAAAACAGTTTTAGATGTTGAACAACAGGAACCACAGAACAGTGATCCCTGAGAGAAGGAAAACAAATGAAGTAAGCCCTGTAATTGCCGCCAGCACACTGCAAGAGAGTTTCCAGGCCACAGCACAGGGAAAGGGAACGCAAACAGGGCCATTCTCTCCAAATTGAAAAGGAAAGGTTGAGAATTCAGCAAAGCCAGTGCAGCTAGAATTTGCAAGGCAGGGAAGTCTTCCACTGAGTACTGATCAGAATGCTTTATGACAGTGATTTAGTCATAGTGATTAGAATTGCTAAAGTTTTTCAAACTGACCATATCAAATGTTGATGAAGAAGCAGAACTAGAACTCTTCATGCACTGCTGTTGGGAATACAAAATTGTACAGCCACTCTGGAAAACAGTTTCATAGTTTCTTATACAGTTAAACACGCACTTATCATATGACCCAAAAATGCCAACACTCCTGGGCATTTACTTAAGAGAAATAAAAATATATATAAACATGTAAAGGCCTACACATAAATGTTTATATTAATTTTACTCATAATCACAAGAAACTATAATAAAATAGCCCAAATGTCCATCAACTGGTGAATGGATAAACAAATTATGGTACATTTATACAACGGAATACTGTAACCACCCAAAGTGTTTTGCCCACTGCCCAGATAGAGCCAATTTATCAAGACAGGAGAAGCGCAAAAGATTAAAAGTTTGATGCACCTACATCCAGCTAAATGGGAGACTGGAGCTTTGTAATTACTCAAATCAGCCTCCTTGAAAATTTGGAGGCTAGGGTTTTTCAAAGATAGTTTGGGGAGAGGGGAGTGGCTAGGGAATACGTGCTGCTGATTGGTTGGGGGTGCAATCATAGTGGTGTGGGAAAAGTCCTCTTCTGAGAAGCACTGAATCTGCTTCTGGTCGGGTCCCAGGACCAGTTGGCGCGGTGTGGGTGAGGCCATCAGTAGTCAGAAATGCAAAAGCCTGGAAATACATCTCAAAAGGCCAATCTTAGGTTCTACAATAATGATGTTACCTGCAGGAGGAATTGGGGAAGTTGCAAATCTTGTGACCCCTGGAATAATGGCTGGTAACTGTTAATGTCTACACTTTAGCAGAATTCAGACTCCTCTCATCCTTCTAATCTGGTAGTCTTTCATTAGCTTTACAAAGGCAGTATAGTTCTGGGGAATGGCTATTATCATTTAAATTACAAACTAAATTTCT
This sequence comes from Pongo pygmaeus, assembly GCF_028885625.2. Taxonomy (NCBI): domain Eukaryota; kingdom Metazoa; phylum Chordata; class Mammalia; order Primates; family Hominidae; genus Pongo; species Pongo pygmaeus. The sequence goes on from NC_072379.2 coordinate 63,085,615, forward strand.
CCCAAAATTAACTTGGCCCACGCCTAGGAAGATTAAGGACAATTTGGGAGTTAAAGGCAAGATGGGGGTTGGTGAGATCAGATCTCCTTCACTGTCATAAATTTCTCACTATTCTAAGTTTTGCAAAGGCAGTTTCAATACTACTCAGCAATACAATAAATGAACTGCTGATTTATGCTATAACATCCTATAAACTTTTTTTTTTTTAGACAGAGTTTCACTCTTGTTGCCCAGGCTGGAATGCAATGGCATGATCTCGGCTCACCGCAACCTCCACCTCGTGGGATCAAGTGATTCTCCTGCCTCAGCCTCCCAAGTAGCTGGGGTTACAGGAATACGCCACCACGCCCAGCTAATTTTGTATTTTTATTAGAGATGGAGTTTCTCCATGTTGGTCAGGCTGGTCTCAAACTCCTGACCTCAGGAGATCTACCCACCGTGGCTTCCCAAAGTGCTGGGATTACAGGTGTGAGCCACCACGCCCGGCAACATCCTCCAATCTTAAAAACATTATGCTAAGTAAAAAAGACAGACACAAGCTGGGCATGGTGGCTCACGCCTGTAATCCCAGCACTTTGGGAGGCCGAGGCGGGCAGATCACGAGGTCAGGAGATCGAGACCATCTTGGCTAACACGGTGAAACCTTGTCTCTACTAAAAATTAAAAAAAAAATTAGCCAAGCATGGTGGCGGGTGCCTGTAGTCCCAGCTACTCAGGGCGCTGGGGCAGGAGAATGGCATGAACCCGGGAGGCAGAGCTTGCGGTGAGCCGGGATCACACCACTGCACTCCAGCCTGGGCAACAGAGCGAGACTCTGTCTCAAAAAAAAAAAAAAACCCCACATGATGTACAATTCCACTTATAGGACATTCTGGAAAGGGCAAAACTTCAGAAAAGGAAATTGGATCAATTAATGCATCAGGGCTTGGGGAAAGGGACAAAATACAAAGGAACAAAGATAACATTCTGGAATGGTGGGAATATTCTATATATCTTGATTATGGTAGTGGTTACATGTATGTATATATTGGTCAACACTTTAAAAAAAGTAAATTAACCTAAAATGTATAAATTTATACCTCAGTAAAACCAGCTTCAAAACTTTTAAGCAAAAGGCAGGAGGGAAATAGCATTAACACATTCTCAGATTCTATTGTTCTAGGAGAAGGTCAAGGTTTTTATTAACTTTAAAGTAAGCATAAAATATTTAAAGAAAAGTAGTATATTATTAGAAATATAATGTATCATTTCCAAAACCATAGAGGGGAAAGGAGATGTTGGATATAAAAATGCTGTAGGAATAAATGCTCAGTGCCACAAAGTGAAATCAGCACTCAGACAAAAGTTGTCTCAGCAAGGCAATTTACTTCTGCAGAAGGGTGCCACTCACGTCAATCAAGATCGCAAGAGCACAGCAAACAAAGGAGAGAAGCAGATTTTATTCCTGACACATAGTCCCTACTTCTGGGTCACTACCCCATGGGCTGGGGTCGGACCGCACAATCTGAACTGACCCAATTGGCTACTTGCAAATATTTTTCTAAATATGGAAGAGAAGGGGGACATGAGGTACAGTGATGGAGCGTGTGAGATGTGCAGTTTTGGGGCAACAATGGGTACAGGTAACCAAGGGAACAGATGTGAGTTATTGATTAGAGCTGACAGGAAGGGGGTAGGCTGCTTATAGTAACTAGGGACAAGGAAGAACAAGAAAGTTGAGTTTGAAAACAAAGGACAAGGAATTTAGCAGGCTAAATCTTTGAAGAGAAACTCAGAAATTCATTGTATCTTACAGAGAAATACAGAAAATAGAATTTAATAGAAAGCAAGAAAGGGAAAAAATGAAAGCATAAACAAGGATTGTGATATTGTGATTTATAATAAGAAATATATATTTGGTTTTCACCCCATCCTGTTTCTTGACACACAGCTCCAAAAACCCTTGGAATCTCTGAAGTAGTGTCTTTTTCTATGGTAAAGTTAATGGATGGGGGGTTTGGTTGCCAGGCAAGCCAACTATGTGATTAGAGGGTTGGGACTTTCAGCCTCACCTTCCCCACCTCCAGGGAGATGAGAGGGGATGAGGGTTGAGTTGATCACCAATGGCCAACGACATAATTAATCATGCCTACTTAATGAGGCCCTCACAAAAACCCAAAAGGACGGGGTTTGGAGAGCTTCAAAATTGCTGAACAAGTGGAGGTTCCTGGAGTGTGGTGCGCCTGGAGAGGGCATGGAAGCTCTCTACCCCTTCCCACATACCATTGCCCTGTGTATCTCTTCCATCTGGCTGTTCATTTGTATATTTTAAAATATCCCTTTAGGAAATGGGTAAATGTAAGTGAAGTGTTACCCTCTGTTCTGGGGGCAACCCTAGCAAATTAAACCCAAAAAGAGGGTCATGGGAACCCCCAGTTTATAGCCAGTTGGTCACTGACTGGCACCTGAAATGGCACTGTATGGGATGAAGCCTTTAACCTGTGGGACCTGACATTATCTCCTGGTAGACCATGTCAGAACTGAACTGAATTACAGACACCCAGCTGGTGTCTGCTGAAGAACTGCTTGGTGTGGGGAGAAATCACCCTCCCACATTTTGGTCACAGAATTGTTCTGTGTTGTATATGTGTAGTAAGAGAAAAAGCTGTTTTCCTACATCAAACAAGGATATGCCAGGCTCAGTGACTGACGCCTGTAATCCTAGCACTTTGGGAGGCCAAGGCGGGTGGATCACCTGAGGTCAGGAGTTCAAGACCAGCCTGGCCAACATGGCGACACCCCGTCTCTACTAAAAATACAAAAATTAGCCAGGCGTGGTGGCAGGCATCTATAATCCCAGCTACTTGGGAGGCTGAGGCAGGAGAATCACTTGAACCTGGGGGATGGAGGCTGCAGTAAGCTGAGATCAGGCCACTTCACTCCAGCCTGGGCAAAAGAGCAAAACACCATCTCAAAAAAAAACAAGAATAAAAAGCACAAAATATGACAAGTAAATGAAAACGTATCAGTAATCACAACAAAGGTAAATAGATTAAGCTCACCAATTAAAAGAAAAAGAATCTCAGATTGAAAAAATTAAAACATCTGAACATAGGCTATTGACACATCTAAAACACACAGGGGGAAAAAATTCAAAGGAAAAGGATGAGAAAAAAAAACAAGCAAATATTAACCAAAAGAAATAACACTTGTATTTTGAGATAGTATAATGGTATTCTGAGATAATTATTTTAGTATCAGAGAAAATATACTTTTAAGAAAAAAAAATCCTTATTATGGACAAAAAAAGTTACAACATGAGGATAAAAATCATTCATTAGAAAGATAAAACAACCTTAATATAATTTTTTTCCTTTTTACATTTTATAAAACTTATGAACATGTAAAAGAAAAAAAAAGTACAATGAACACCTAAAAATCAACAACTTAGGTAGGAGAATGCACCTTTTTCCAGATGTGTGAAGTATTTTGGAGTGAAATGTTATAATGTGTGAAACTTACTTTGAAAACAGTTCAACCACAATTATAAAAAACAAAATATAGATAAATCAGAAAGCTATTATGACAAACTGTTAACAATGGATGACTCGCATTATCACCTCAACACATAAAAATAGCTCTATAATTTCATCTCATGCTCATTCTATAAATTTCCCCACTGTCACCGAAAATATAATTTATAGCACCTATTTTTTCATAGCAATATCCAAGGATCATCTGTTGCATTCCACTGTTATATCTTTTACAAGGAAGAAAAATCGCAGATTATTTTCTTCCCATTACATGTAGATTTTTAAATTTCCTATGACAAAATAATAGCAAATTAACTCTAGTAAAATATAAAAAGAATAATACAAACCTTTTGTACCAAGTTGGGTTTTTTCCAGGAATGCAAAATTGGCTTAACATCAATCAACGCAATTCACCGTATTAACAGAGTAAAGAAGAAAACAATGCAAACTGACAATAACATGGAATAGGAATCAAAAGCCCATTATAACCAGATGCCTCAGAGCGCAATAAGTCTACAACACAAGCAAAAACAAAAACAAGACAAAAGCCACATAATTATTTACAGAGAAACAGATAGCAATTTGGTTTTGAATTTTGCCAAAGGATGAGTCACCTCTAGGCTAGATCTTATTTATTTATTTTTTTTTTTTGAGATGGAGTTTCGCTTTTGCTGCCCAGGCTGGAGTGCAATGGTGTGATCTCAGCTCACTGCAACTTCCACCTCCCAGGTTCAAGCGATTCTCCTACCTCAGCCTCCTGAATAGCTGGGATTACAGGTACCCACCACCACACCCTGATAATTTTTTGTATTTTTAAGTAGAGACAGGGTTTCACCATGTTGGTCAGGCTGGTCTTGAACTCCTGACCTCAGGTGATCCACCCACCTCGGCCTCCCAAAGTGCTAGGATTACAGGTGTAAGCCACCGCACCCAGCCACCTTCTTTATATTACAATTAACAAACAAGTTTGGGAACACCAAAAGACAGTGACTGATCAAAAAGTCATTCTACTAGTACCTTTATTCTCTGTTTTAAAGACAATATTTTGCATTTCCCTGATGGAAGGAGGTATTATGACCCTTCTATTACCTTTTACCTACCCTGGGAATGAGGGAATATGGAGACATCCAATCATTGGGAATGTAAAATGGCACAAACACTTTGGGGAAAGATCATTTGGAAAAAGGTGCATTTCTTAATGCAATTATCCTATGATCCAGTAATTTGACCTCTAGATATTTATCCAAAAGACATGAAAGCTTAAATTCACAAGAAGGCTTCTATTAGAATGTTCATATCAGCTTTATTCATGATAGCCAAACATTAGAAATAGGCCAGGTGTTCATCAATAGGAGAATGGATATACAAACTATGTCAGATTCATACGACAAAACACAACTCAGCAATAAATTACTAACACATGAAACAATGTGAATGAATACCAAAAACTGATGAGTGGAAGCTGCCAGACATGAGAATACATGTTTTATGACAGCATTTACGTGAAATTCTAAAATAGGCAAAACAAATCTATAGTGGAAAATTTTGCCTTGTGGAAAGAGAGGTGAGAATTGACTAGGAAGAGTATGAGGGGCCTTTTCAGTGTAACGGGTAATGGTCTATATCTATAGGAGTCTGAGTAGCAGGTCAACGCATTTGTCAAAACTCAGCTAGTGCATACTTAAAATTTGTGCATTTTACTTTAACATCGAAAGAAGAAAACCTTAAACAAATACCAAATTTGCTAATGATTTACATGCTAAATTATTTATGAGGAAGTGTACTGATGTCTGTAATTTGTTTTGAAAAGCATTAAAAAAATAAAATGGATTAGTAGCTGTGGTGGAGTATAATTTAAAAACTAGCACTTTGGGAGGATAAGGCGGGCAGATCACATAAAGGTCAGGAGTTTGAGACCAGCCTGACCAACATGGTGAAACCCCATCTCTGCCAAAAATACAAAAATTAGCCAGGCATGGTGGCATGCACAGGTAATCTCAGCTACTCAGGAGATTATATATATATTATACATAATCTCATGTGTGTTCACTGACATTTTTTTCAATTTGGCTGCATGCTTGAAATATTTCATAAAATGTTGAAAAAAAATTTGAGCGCTATTGCCTCATTTGAAGCAAGTTAGTAAGGAAGCTTTCTCTAAGTTGATATATTAAGTAGCAAGTAAGCATAATTTGAAGAGGAACTTGTCACAGGGATTTTTTAAAACATTACAAATTTTCATTCCTTTTAAGCAACACATATAATTTGTCTTCAGGGTAGGGTGTTCACAATTCTTAGTGTGACTTTTAGAATGTTAGTTGAGGCCGGGCGTGGTGGCTCACGCCTGTAATCCCAGCATCTTGTGAGGCCGAGGTGGGCAGATCACCTGAGGTTGGGAGTTGGAGACCAGCCTGACCAACATGGAGAAACCCTGTCCCTACTAAAAATACAAAACTAGCTGGGCGTGGTGGCGCATGCCTGTAATCCCAGCTACTCGGGAGGCTGATGCAAGAGAATCCCTTGAACCCAGGAGGCGGAGGTTGCGGTGCGCCAAGATTGCACCATTGCACTCCAGCCTGGGCAACAAGAGTGAAACTCTATCTCAAAAAATAAATAAATAAATAAATAAAATAAACAAACAAACACATGTCAGTTGACAGTTAAAAATTTGACAATTCCATTTTTTTCTCATAAGAAATGAGAGAAATCATTAATTGCATAGTATGAGGGAAGGGGGAAGGAAAGTCTTCAAAAATATTTGACCAAGAGTCTCCCAGAACATGACCTGAGCTTATTAGTAAAGCAGGTGTATTTTAGTTTCTTCTAATTACCTCCTCCACTTGAAAAATAGTCCCTTCTACATCCATTATTTTGTTTTCTTAAATCAAGCAAAATGAGAACAGCACTGTGTAAATTATAATCTGTATAACTATACTGGGTCAATGGCTTATAAAACTTTAACTTATCTAAGGAATACATCTTATTTCACGACGCAGTACACACACACACACACACACACACACACACACACAGTTGAACTGAAACTTCAGGAAACATTTACCCTTTTAACTTATAATTGAATTTTTCTGTTTTTCTTACTGGCCTCAACTTAAAGCTCATGATATTTCACATTCCATTGCTTTAAAATGCTAATCACAACCCACTAAACTGATAACATCTAACGGATTGTAACATACCATTTGAAACACAGTACTATGCAGTCCTTAAGGTTTTTTAGAAATACTGGATTTGGACTGTGTTGTGATACAGTCTAAGAACTGTAGGACCATGAAATATCTTTATATTGCTTTATATTTGCTATTCCAAAGATGCCTTTTCTCATATAACAAATATATATTGAACACCTATTTGTGCAAGGCCTCATACTAGAAACTTGAGGTGAACAATCTGATAATTCTTTTATATACTTTCTTAAGAATTCAAAGGGTTTTAAACACATATGCTTATGTTACCAAAACTCCATGTAGCCACATAGGATAGACATTATCAATGATTTAGAGCTGGAGACACCAAATCAGAAAGTACACACATGGCCAGGTGTGGTGGTTCATACCTGTAATCCCAACACTTTGGGAAGCAGAGGTGGGAGGAGGGAGGACTGCTTGAGCCCAGGAGTTCGAAACCAACCTGAGCAAAATAGTGAGACCCCATCTCTACAAAACATAAAAAATCGGCTGGCGCAATGGCTCACGCCTGTAATCCCAGCATTTTCGGAGGCCAAGGCAGGCAGATCACAAGGTCAGGAGATCGAGACCATCCTGGCTAATGTGGTGAAACCCTGTCTCTACTAAAAACACAAAAAATTATCCAGGCGTGGTGGCAGGCGCCTGTAGTCCCAGCTACTCAGGAGGCTGAGGCAGGAGAATGGTGTGAACCCAGGTGGCGGGGCTTGCAGTGCGCAGAGATTGCGCCACTGCACTCCAGCCTGGGCGACAGAGCGAGACTCCGTCCCAAAAAAAAAGGCTGGGTGCGGTGGCTCATGCCTGTAATCCCAACACTTTGGGAGGCTGAGGCAGGTGGATCACGAGGTCAGGAGATTGAGACCATCCTGGCTAACATAGTGAAACCCTGTCTCTACTGAAAATATAAAAAATTAGCCAGGTGTGGTGGCATGTGCCTGTAATTCCAGCTACTTGGGAGGCTGAGGCAGGAGAATTGTTTGAACCCGGGAGGCAGAGGTTGCAGTGAGCTGAGATTACGCCACTGCACTCTAGCCTGGGCAACAGAGCAAGACTCCGTCTCAAAAAAAAAAAAAGAAACATAAAAAATTATTAAATATCTGGCCATGGTGACGCATGCCTGTAGTCCCAACTACTCTGGGGGCTGAGGTGGGAGGACTGTTTGAGCCCAGGAGGTCCAGGCTGCAGTGAGCCAATTGCGCCACTCTACTCTAGCCTGGGCAATTGAGCAAGAACCTATCTCAGAAAAAAACAAAGAAAAGAAAGCACATACATACTTGCCCACAGTCATACCATTAAATTGATGAAAGAACCAAATTTTCCCAACCTCCATTCTAAAAATCTAAGGTATTTTAAAACAACTTCAAAATAATGTTTTCTATATTAAAATAATGCCCTTTTTGCATAGAAACAATCACAAAAATGTTTCCTCTCCCCAAGCCTTGATATCACATCAACTGTATCACCCTCTCCCCTCCATAGATTCCTCAGAAAGTTTATTTCTTTGCCTGAATAATTAGTAAAGAAAGGGTGGGAGGGTGGGTGGATGAATTAAGCACCAAAGAAGGTTAAGTTAAAAACAGTGATTTATTCAAACAGATTATGCCGCTAACCAATGCTTAAAAGCAGTGTGAAGTTACACTTGCCCTACGAAGGACTCAATGGAGGTCTGAAACTCATCTGAAAAGATATGTGAAACGTACTGATACTGGTAACATCTGAAGAACAATAATTTTTTTTTAAATCTTCATGTCCTAACTTCCTTACTTAAATGCACACTAATATTATTGATTCATTTAAGCCAAAAGCGACAAACTCAATCTGATTCAAGCAAAAGTCTGACCACTACTCAATCTCCTCCCCACTCTCAAATAAAATTATGAATTAGCCATTGTACATTTTATTCCCAGTCTTCTCCCTATGCTGCAAAATGCTTCTAGCCTGCTGCTCTTGATATAAAACAAAGTCTGAGGATGAACACCTATTTTGGATTTTCTATGTCCTTATATATTGATACAAGTGGAGATATTTCACCACTTTGTCTCCCCCACATGGGTATTAATCATATTTTGTTATGTTACCTCCAACATCTAAAATAACAGTAACAGCATGAAGCAATAAAAAGAGTGTGAATGTGAGTCTAATTTCCCCTCCCCACACTCTACTGACTTCCCACTCCTCTTTAGACCTGTCTCATACCTCAGGCTAAATCTTTTCTCTGCAACCAAAATGCTTAATAATTAAGTGAAAGATATACCAGTGTGATACAGCCACACAATGGAATAACTATGAAAGTTATTTACTTGCTGACTTAGAAAGAAATCCATCCTGCATTGTACAAAAAAAGTATATTATTTTTAAAACATATGTATATATGCACAAAGCAAAAAAAGTATAGAATGGGTTTAGTAACTCATTGTTTTAACAAATATTGATTGGGTACCTATTATGAGCTAGACACAGTTGTAAATGCCCAGGTTACATAAATGAACAAAATGAAGTCCTTGCCTCCATGGAGTTTATATTCTAAGAAACATGAGAGAAAACAAAATAAGTTAATATACCATTTAAAGTCGAGTATATCAGACTTTACAAAGACTTTACAGACTTTTTACAAAGAAAAGTAAAATGGCTAAGCGTGCTGAGGCCTAGTATTTTAGGAAGGTAGTCAAACATGACTTCCCTTAAGAAGTAACATTTGAATGAACACCTGAATGCTGTTTGGGAGGGAACCATGAAGTTATCTGGGGGTGAGAGTGGTGGCAGGTAGAGGAATATCATGTTTGAAGTTACTGAGGCAAAAGCATGCTCGGTATGTCCTAGGAAGGACAAGTCAGTATGACTGAACAGGAATTGGGAAGGAGGAGGGTGGTAAGAAATGAGGTCTGGAGGCATCCAGGGGCACATTAGGGCTTTGAAGGCCACAGTGGGAACTTTGGATTTTAAGTAGAAATGGGAAGTCAATAGAGAGTGTGGGGAGGGGAGATCAGATTCACATTTATCTACTAAAATATCAACAATAGTTATCCCTGGGTAGAAACATTTCAGACTTTTTCCCATTGTGCTTCTCTATATTCTCATTGTTTCTCCTGGTTTGTTGTTGTTGTTACTGTTTTGAGACAGGATCTTTCTCTGTCACCCAGGCTGGAGTGCAGTAGTGCAATCATGGCTCACTGCAGCCTCCAATTCCCAGGCTCAAGCAGTCCTCCTGCCTCGGCCCCTGAGTAGCTGAGACTACATGAGCAATACCAGTCCCCTAAACAAAAAGTTCTTAAGAATCATTCAGCACTTTCAATTATGGGAGAAAAATGGTTTCAATTAACTATATATTTTTTTGGTCTGTTTCATTACATCATGCTCCCTTTTCAGGTAGATACTTTTATAAGAGAAAGGGGATAAAATGGTAACTATATTAATAGCTACTCAGCTCAAAGTGTTTGGTTAAAAACAGAACATTGTTTACATTTAAACCAAAACTGTGAGTGAGGTTCCTATGTAAGCTGCTAACACTTTAGGTTTCCAAGGCATAACTAAATGAAATGAGACAAATTTCTATAAATTCAAAAAAAGTAATATGGTCATTAAAAAGCAGACTTGAGTCTCTACAGTCTATGTAACTCCAGAGTCAAAATCATAAGTGTTTCTTGAAAACTGAGACCTAAGTTATCATTAACTACCTGAAATAATGTTTAAATTACTTTTTAATTCATATATTTGCTTAAAGTAAACCCAAAGACACCGTGATACAAGTTTGCAAGTTTTTAGTACCTTTAGTGATGCCCTCCATGCTAATGCCCAAATTAAGATTAACTGAAGATATAAACAGTCTACTGTTGATTTTTAAATGTGGCTCATACCCATTTCAGATTATCAGTTTACTGCTGATTTTTAAGAAGTCAAGCCTTAGTTCTCCAATCTATCTCTGCACTCAGATTCTCCTACCCTAGGTATCAAATGAGAGGCACTATTGGGTAACCTTCAATTTTTCTCTTTTGAAAAAGTTATCTGGAATTGAAACAAAACCAAATTTTTCTTAAGATTCCTTTTAACCATTTATCATTTATTAAATGCACAACCAACATTAAAGAAAAAAGCCTGTAATACTTTGTAGGTAGAAATAATATATTTTATTTCATCCCTGAAAAAAAAACAAAAACAAAAATGTCCACATCTAATAGGAGAGACTAAACAATTATTCCAAACTTCTACCTGGCAATGGTATATAATTAATTTCTTCACATAAAGGTAGACAGTACAGAGAAGAGAACAGAGATTTGGAAATCTGTCTTTCATGAGACAATATTTCACATATTTATTTTAAAAAAATATTATAATTATTGCTACTACATGTGGTAGCATATTGTAATGATGAACAATACAGTATCTAAATTCTATATAGTCTAAATCTAGAAGCTAGCTGCACTTAAGTAGTTATTATAGAGAATAAATACTATGAAATATAGGGCACCATGTGGCAATTAGATTTGCTACAAGGGAAATTTAAATAAAAGTATAATTTGTTTTATACTAGAATTACCCAAGATTAGGGTTCCCTGTGCTACATACAGCTTTTTCCTGAAAAGACAGTCAATCTTCATAGTTCATATTTTAAATGTTCTTATTTTAAGTGGCCATTATATAAAATGAATATCTAATGTATCTGTTATACAAATTCAAAATTTCATAAAGGATACTCTTATATAATATAATGTTAACATTTTCCAAGCAATTTAATGCAGCACAAAAGTACCTTCATTATATACACCTGGCTAAAGTCCTCAAGAGTTCCAGTCTCCAAAGTCCCTTCCTCCTGGACCAATATAATAAAAGCAAAATTAACCCAAATATGGAAATAATGTGCTTTCCTGATAGCATAGACACTCAAAGGGTTAAACTTTTAAATGAACATTCATGTATGTGAGAAATCATGAATACTTTAGTTATTGTTACTCTCATCATAAAAATATCTTTTATTCTTCAGAATATGAGAAAAATTTAAGTATGAGATTAGAGTTTACCACTATTTTAATGCTGCTATTAAATTGCCCCAATGTTTACGATAGGTAACGGACAGTGGCTGCTACCCATTTCAAGATTATACTCTTGTAAGTGTAATTTTTTAAAATATACAATAATTAACCTTCAGTTATTCTGAAGGATAGTGCAAATCAATACATTCTTTGGGTCATGATTTCAAAACATTATTTTCAACATTATATTTCCTTTCTCTGCTCATAATTGGAATAACAAAATATAGTACTAGAAATAAGCACATTTTTTCAAATAGCCTTAGTCTAATAGTTACATCTATTGAGAACAAAGGACAGAATGATTAAACATTCTTCACTTGTCCAAAAAACGTGTTATATACTTAAATAAATATGTTATAGAAATGAATCCATGTTTTTCAGTGTTTTCATTTCAGCTTGATCTCAAACACAAAAGATTTATACAAAACTCACCTACCTGCTTACCACATCAACCAAATTACCAAATTCCCCTTAAGGACATACAGCATTGAACAGACTTGCCTGAAAGCAAACAAATAACTTTAAAATTTTTATGTACAGAATTAGAGTTCCATGAATCCAGCATACTCCTTGAAAATATGTAGAGCTTTTATTGTAAAGTATTGCTCTGTCCTAAGCCAGCAATTATAAAGCTTTTCTGCCATAGGATATAATCCACAGTGGATGGAGCAGCACAAGGTGATTTTCAACTGCTATCTGATACTGCCTGAGACATTCGTTCTTTTATTTGTGGTTACTGGCACCAAATTCCCACTAGTACCATTGGTGGTGTTGGTTGCTGAGCCATTGACAACAATATAGTCAACTTTGTTCTCCAGCTTCACCAATCGTTGCAAAATGTCATCCAGAAGGACAGCAATTGTTCTTTTCAGATCCGCTAGGGGAATAAATCAGAATAAAATAAACATTAATAGAGCTCTTAATTTTTGTGTTTTTACAGTTTGAAGGAAAAAGGTGAACAACTACTGGGTCATCTGAGGGAAAATGTACTAGAGAGAATGCACTCACACTACAAATAGGAAAAGCCTAATTTTTTCTTTTTTTTTGAGATGGAGTTTCCCTCTGTCGCCCAGGCTGGAGTGCAGTGGCATGATCTTGGCTCACTGCAGCCTCCACCTCCTGGGTTCCAGCGATTCTCCTGCCTCAGCCTCCTGAGTAGCGGGGATTACAGGCGCCCACCACCACGCCCAGCTAATTTTTGTATTTTTAGTGGAGACAGGATTTTACCATGTTGGCCGGGCTGCTCTTGGAACTCCTGACCTCAGGTGATCCGCATTCCTCGGCCTCCCAAAGTGCTAGGATTACAGATGTGAGCCACTGCTTCTGGCCCTAATTTTTAAATCAACAGCATCATTTACAGAGTTTCCAAAAGGAATTTCAGAGTTGTAAATGTTGGGGAAACTCTCACTTTTCTAGTGCGATATAATGGATTTTAAAGTCTGGTTCAAAATGTTAGTCCCACTGTGAGTAACTCATTTACCTTGAGTTTCTTAAGCATTTTGTAAAAACTACCACAGACCTGTAATCCCAGCATTTTGGGAGGCTGAGGCGGGCAGATCACAAGGTCAGGAGATTGAGACCATCCCGTCTAACACGGTGAAACCCCGTCTCTACTAAAAATATAAAAAATTAGCCGGGCCTAGTGGCATGCGCCTGTGGTCCCAGCTACTTGGGAGGCTGAGGCAGGCAAATCCCTTGAACCCGGGAGGCAGAGCTTGCAGTGAGCGGAGATAGCGCCACTGCACTCCAGCCTGGGCGACAGAGCAAGACTCCATCTCAAAAAACAAAAAAACAAAAAAACACGGACTAAGCCAGTAAACTAAAAAGCTAGCTAAGTAAAAGAGTCCATGAAATACAGAAATCGAGAACCTCCACAGCGGTGGAGTTGTGGGGGAGCCTAGGGTCCAGCGCAAATGCCAGGAACCTGTTCAGTGCAGTAGGACACTAGCAGTAGTTCTGACTTAAATTTCCTGCAGAAAAATGGTGGGGAAGACTATATCTTCTAACCTCTTTGTAATGTTATGGAGTTTTAGTAAACTTTACTTGACAAGAATAAAATTATGAGGCTTTTCTGCCTTAGAATGCTCTTTCTCGGGTTTCCCAAAATCATCTAGCATATATTAGGTACTCAGTGACAACGAATACTGTTATTTTTGTTGATCCTGGACCAAAAAATCAGCCCAAGCCCTAATCCAGGATCACCAGGAGAGAAATCATCTAACAACAGATAAATGTGCTGATGGTTCTATCAGAAAAGCACAAGCAACAAAAGAGAAAATAGATAAACTGGACTTCATTGACATTTAAAACTTTTGTGCATAAAAGGACATTAATCAAGAAAATGAAAAGACAACCTATAGAATGGGAGAAAACATTTGCAAACCATATATTTGATAAAGATCTACTATCCAGAATATATAAAGATCTCTTACAATTCATGAACAAAAAGATAAACCAATTTTTAAAATGGGCAAAGGAGTTGAATAGATACTCTCTAAAGAAGATATGCAAATGGCCAGTAAGTACATGAAAAGATGTTCAATATCACTGGCCACTATGGAAATACAAACCAAAACTCAATGAGATACCATTTCACACTTACTAGGATAGCTATCCTCAAAGAAATGGAAAATAAGTGTTGGCAAGGATGCAGAGAAACTGAAACCCTCATACATTAGTGGTGGGAATATAAAATGGTGCAGCTGCTGTGGAAAAGAGTTTATCAGTTCCTCAAAAACTTAAAACATAAAATTGCCATATGACCTAGGAATTCCACTCCTAGGTATATACCAAAAAAAAAAAATCAAAAGGATTCAGAGCTCAGAGGGATACTTATACACCAATGTTCATTTCAGGTTTATTCACAACAGTCAAAAGGTAGAAACAACTCAAGTGTCCACCAACAGATAAACAGATAAATAAAATGTGGTATATATGTAAATACAATGGAATATTATTCAGCCAGAAAAAGGAATGCATTCTGATACATGCTACAACACAGATGAACCTTGAAAACATTATGCTAAGTGAAATAAGCCAGACATCAATCAAATCAAATATTGTACAATTCCACTTATATAGAATATGTAGAATAGGCATATGTATACAGACAGAAAGTAGACTACAGGTTATTAAGGATCAGGGAAGGAAGGAATAAAGATTTACTGCTCAAATTTTATAGATTTCTTGTTTGGAGTGGTACAAGTTTTGGAAAGATACAGTAGTGATGGCAGCACAACACTGTGAATATAAGGAATATTGATGAACTGCATATTTAAAAAAAAAATTTTTTTTTTGAGACAGAGTTTCACTCGTTTCCCAGGCTGGAGTACAATGGCGCGATCTCGGCTCATCGCAACCTCCACCTCCCAGGTACAAGTGATTCTCCTGCCTCAGCCCCCCGAGAAGCTGGGATTACAGGCATGCGCCACCATGCCTGGCTAACTTTGTATTTTTAGTAGATGTGGGGTTTCTCCATGTTGGTCAGGCTGGTCTCGAACTCCCGACCTCTGGTGATCCGCCCGCCTCGGCCTCCCAAAGTGCTGGGATTACAGACGTGAGCCACCGTGCCCAGCCCCCAGATTTTATTTTATTATTTTGTTTTTTTTTTTTTTGAGACGGAGTCTCACTCTGTCACCCAGGCTGGAGTGCACTGGAGCAATTTCGGATCACTGCAACCTCCACCTCCCAGGTTCAAGCGATTCTCCTACCTCAGCCTCCCGAGTAGCTGGGATTACAAGCGTGTACCACCACACCCAGCTAATTTTTGTATTTTTAGTAGAGACAGGGTTTCACCATGTTGGCCAGGCTGGTCTCTGGTCTGGAACTCCTGACTTCAGGTGATCCGCCCACCTCAGCCTCCCAAAGTGCTGGGATTATAGGCGTGAGCCACCGCAGCCAGCCTTAAAAATTATTTTAATGGTAAATGTTGTTATTTATATTTTACAATTGTTTAGAAGTGGGGAAAAAAGGTATCAGAAAGGAGTAGTACTACCATAGTGGTCGTAATAGAGGGTGATCAAAAAATACTTATCAAAAAAATAGAAATGTAATATAAAGTGAGGGGGAAACTATTTGGAGCAAGTCTTATGGTAAAATGAGATTTTCCAAGCAGTGCATCTCTGGCATCATTCATCATGAATACCTCAACATTCTAGTTTAAAGGGAATATACAAGAAAAACATTTACAAAAATCCTTCAGCAAGAAGTACCCAGGAATGAAATAACATGACATATACTTCTTTCAGATGGTACCAAAAAGAAATAAACATAGATATTTGTATATATAAAGAGGACTGGGTGCGATGGCTCACGCCTGTAATCCCAGCACTTTGGGCGGCCGAGGCGGGGTGGATCACTTGAGGTCACGCATTCGAGACCAGTCTGGCTACCATGGCCAACACGGTGAAACCCCGTCTCTATTAAAAATACAAAAAAATTAGCCCAGGCGTGATGGCACATGTCTGTAGTCCCAGCTACTCGGGAGGCTGAAGCAGAACTGCTTGAACCTGGGAGGTAGAGGTTGCAGTGAGCTGAGATCGTGCCACTGCACTCCAGCCTGGGTGACAGAGCGAGACTCCATCTCAAAAAAAAAAAAAAAAAAGACATAAAAAAAATGTTAGCCAATTGTGAGTTTAGACGAAAGATATATGATGTTTACCACACAATTTTTAAATTTTTTCTGCAGAGTTGAAAATTTTCAAAATAAAACATTGGGAGAGGGGACATTTATTTATTAATGCCTTTCAATCAAGAGTTGCAATAGTATTTGGTAAACAGGAGATAATCATATTTTTTAAAACCCTTCGACAGTAAGACTAAATCATAAATACTGGATCTCCTTTTCCATGGCAATCACCTCCTTTATAATATTAAAAGTAGTAGCAACCTAAAATGGGCAGGGGACAGTCTTAATACATTAACAAAATGAAGCTAAAAGCCAGGAGGTTTGACATTAAACTGAGGTGTGAGAATTATAAAGGTGCAGTCTAATCACTTATTTCAGTCAGGGTTAGAAATTGGCAATTAAAGAAAAAGGATAAATGAGAAACAACTATATGATAACTTTATAGTGTTCTAAATTATTATTAAATATAGAGCTTTTAAATTGTCTAAAATCAACTGTTTTAATATTACAAAAAAAGAGACTAAGAGATTATATCTACCTTCCTCCAGAATATAAAATCACTTTGTTGAATATCAGAATAAAACTCTTATTTCTTGGAGTTCTTTCAAATACACCAAACATCTTCCTTTCTCTATATTCACAATATAATTTTATATTTACATGTCATGAGACGACATCTTTAAGGGAATTCTATGCTTGTATTAATATTATATGTGCATCCATAATACTTTCCCCCATAAAGCTCTGTCACTGAAGGTGCTAGCAGTAAGAACCCCTTCCCTATCTTAGAGCTTGAACTCCTAAAAGCAACTTGGAAATAGAGATCCTATCCTATCTATCCTTTTACTCTCAGCTCACCCAGCTTGGTGCTTCATCACACAGTAGACACTCGACAAATGTTTGAAATGAACATTTGCTGAAGGTCTAATTCACACGTTTGGTAGGTGGCATCATCACTGAGATAGAAATGAAGGATCCAATTTAGAAAATAAACCAATTTAAGGTTGCTCTGTTTCTGCTTTAACTTCCTTATTCTGGGAGAAGATCAAATAGTTTAAGAAGGGAAAAAAATCACACAAAAACATAGACCTAGCCTGATTATTTCATAGCACACAAAAATAAAAAGAAGGGTATATGATGCTATTAAGTATGCTAAATATATTGGGTATAAAAAGATTCTAACTATGCTAAACATAATCAGTGATTATAAGGCACAGCAGGAAGCCACTATCATCCCTTTAACTATGGAACAGAGGGAGAATGCAGTGATTTACCAGAGGCCAAGTTCAAGGTCACCTCGTGGAAGAACAGAACCAAGCAGGCTGTCTGGCAGAAGGTAACACTACAAAACAATCATGGGTACCACCAGAGACCTCACCTGAAGCAGAGAGGGAGGGGAAAAAAATACCTTCCCTTCCTCCTACTTTCCAATTCCTCCCATACCTCCCACTGGCTGAACCCAGGCAGAAGCCAGCTGATTTGGGAACTTGGAAAATGCCACCTACTGGAATTGCTCACTTTTCCTTGAGAAATAGAACAGAGAAAGAGTAAGGAATAAATCTGAGGGCAACCAGCCACAGGACTGGCACAAACATAAGCACACACGCTCTTACAGACCCCCTACTTATGTCACATGTCTCTTAATTTATGTTTTGTTTTTTTGTTTGTTTGTTTTTTGAGACACGGTCTTGCTCTACTTGCTCTATCGCCCAGGCTGGAGTGCAATAGCACAATCATGGCTCACTGCAGCCTCGACCTCCTGGATTCAAGTGATTTCCTCCCACCTCAGCGCCCCCTCCCCACCCCCTGCCAAATAGCTGGGACTACAGGCACACACCACCATGCTGGGCTAATTTTTGTAGAGACAGGGTTTCACCATGTTGCCTGGACTACTCTCGAACTCCTGGGCTCAAGCAATCCATCCACCTCAGCCTCCCAAAGTGCTGGGATTACAGGCATGAGACATCAGGCCTGGCCGTACTTTATCTTTTTATACCTAAATATTGTTTCCTGGTTTGTACTCTTAGTGTCAGCTGCCACAAATCTATTTTGTAGAGAGGCAGGTCTAAACAGATAAACCTGTATGTACACACAGAAGGAATAAAACTGTCGTAAAATGTAAAATGACACTGAAGTGTTTAATATACACTGTACAAGTCAAACACTTTTCCTTATTAATATTTTTCAAATTCAAATCAATACTTTACCACCACTAAATATCAGCTTAAGGGTTCAAGCAAGAAAATTTAGAAATCACTTCTTTTCTTTTTTCTTTCTTTTTTTTGGATACAGGGTCTCACTCTGTCTCTGCCCAGGCTGGAGTGCTGTGGTGCAATCTCGGCTCATTGCAGCCTTGACCTCTGGGCTCAGGAGGTCCTCCCACCTCAGCCTACCAAGTAGCTGGGATTACAGGTGCCCACCACCACACTCGGCTAATTTTCTGTAGAGACAAGGTTTCGCCATGTTGCCAGGCTGGTATTGAACTCCCGATCTCAAGTGATCCTCCCTCCTTGGCCTCCCAAAGTGCTAGGATTACAGGCATGAGTCACCACACCCAGCCAGAAGTTGCTTCTTGGTTATCAAAGTGAGTTACCCAGTGTAAAGTTTTACTATGAAGCTACTAGCAGTAAAGGAAGAATGCTTCCAAAGAAATACAAACTAAATATCATTGCAAAGAGAACACTGTTAGGTAAAAGTGCTTTCAAAGACCTCATCAATTCTATGATTAAGTGTACATTCATTGTTTAATCTTTTGTATTTTTAATATAGCTACCTTCTCCCACTGGGTGCTTAATAAATTATGTCACTCAACAATTACTTTATTACTTCTCTTCTTAAGATTGCAAGGCAGGGCCGGGCACAGTGGCTCACGCCTGTAATCCCAGCACTTTGGGAGGCCAAGGCAGGTGGATCACCTGAGGCTGGGAGTTCGAGACCAGCCCGACCAACATGGAGAAACCCCTTCCCTACTAAAAATACAAAATTAGCTGAGTGTGGTGACCCATGCCTGTAATGCCAGCTACTCAGGAGTCTGAGTCAGGAAAATCGCTTGAACCCAGGAGGTGGAGGTTGTGGTGAGCCGAGATCATGCCATTGCATTCCAGCCTGGGCAACAAGAGCAAAACTCCGTCTCAAAAAAAAAAAAAAGATTGCAAGGCAGTTTAGATCACATGAGTGAACTAAGATAAGTTCTCATCAAACATTAAATACAAATACCTCAGTTCCTAAAATAAGCCTAATTTTTCCTAAGAAATGCTAGATAATGGCTTTGCCTAAATGATACAAATCACCATAAACAGACTACATTTTAAATAGCTAAATCAAAATCATATCTAATAGGAATTCTGAGATTGACTTTCCTTTAACATATCTGGAATACAAGGACCATGCATTTTACAGGTTTGGCTTCGGGTTTTTTCCTTAACTGTTAAATTAACTTTTTGTTTTGAGATAACTGTAGATTTACAAACAGTTGTAAGAAATAATAAATACAAAAATTCCAATAGCCTTTGCCCAGTTTCCCTACAATGGTAACATCTTGCAAAACTGTATACAACATCACAACAAGAATGCTGACATTGATAAAAGTTAAGATGCAGAATATTTCTATCACCACTAGGATCCCTATGTTGCCCTTTTACAGTAAAACCCACTTCCCTCTCATTAATCTGTTTATTTGGTATATGGTATTACAATGATTGATCTTCAAATACTAAACAGCTTTGCATCTTTGGAATAAATGCCACTTTGTGGCCAGGCATGGTAGCTCATACCTGTAATCCCAGCACTTTGGAAGGCCAAGGCGGGCGGATCACTTGAGGTCGGGAGTTCCAAGACCAGCCTGGCCAACATGGTGAAACCCTGTCTTTACTAAAAATACAAAAAATAGCCAGGCATGGTGGCAGGCACCTGTAATCCAAGCTACTTGGAAGGCTGAGGTGGGAGAATCACCTGAACCTGGGAGGCAGAGGTTTCAGTGAGCTGAGATCACACCACTGCAGTCCAGCCTGGGCAACAGAGTGAAACTCCATCTCAAAAACAAAAACAAAAACAAAAAAAAACCCCATTTGGTGTTTAATTTTTTTTATATGCTGCTGAATTGTTTGCTAATATTTTCTTAAGAATGTTCACATCTATATTCGGGGGAATTTTGATCTGCAGTTTTTATTTTTTATACTGTATTTGCCTAGTTGGGTGTAAGGATAAAACTAGCTTTATAAAATGAGCTAGGAATTGCTCCTTCCCCTTCTATTTTCTGGAAAAGATTGCATTAAAGTATGCTAATTCTTTAAACTGCAGAGAGAATTCTCCAGCAAAACCATCTGGGCCTATAGACTTTTTTTTCGGGGCGGGGGGGGGGACTTTTAAATTATAAATTAAATTTCTTCTTTTTCTTTTTTTTGAGACAGGGTCTCCCTCTGTCACCCAGGCTGAGGTGCAGTGGCTCCATCTCTGCTCACTGTAACCTCTGCCTCTAGGGTTCGAGCAATTCTCCTGCCTCAGCGTCCTGAGTAGCTGTGATTACAGGTGCACGCCACCATGCCCGGCTAATTTTTTTGTTTTTAGTAGAGACGGGGTTTCAGCATGTTGGTAAGGCTGGTCTTGAACTCCTGACCTCGTGATCCACCTCGGCCTCCCAAAGTGCTGAGATTACAGGCGTGAGCCACCGCACTTGGCCAAATTTCCTTAACAGTTATAGGGCTATTCAAATTATCTATTTCATATTGGGTGGATTGTGGCAATTTGTTTTTTGAGAAACTGATCCATTTCATCCAAGTTATCAAATTTATGTGTCTTAGAGCTGTTCAGTGTTCCTTTATTATCCTTTTGATATCCGCAGGGTCTGCCGTGATATTCATTTTTTCATTCCTGATGTTGGTAATTTATGTCTTTTTTCTTTTTCAGTCCTCTTTTTTTTGACCCTATTAAAGGACAAGCTCTGTTTCATTGTTTTCTCCACTGTTTTTCTGTTTTCAATTTCATTGATTTCTGCTTTTATCTTCACCATTTCCTTTTTTCTGCTTGCTTTGGATTTAGTTTGTTTTTCTTTTTCCAGGTTCTCTAATAGCTTAGATTATGGATTTGAGACTTTTCCTCTTTTCTGATTTATGCACTTAGTGCATAAATCTAAATTTCCCTCTCAGCACTGCTTTAGCTGTGTCCCACAATTTTTTATGTTGCATTTTCATTTGTATTCATTTCCCTTGAGATTTCCTCTTTGACTCACTATTTAGAAGTATGTTGTCCAGTTTCCAACTATTAGAGATCTTCCTATCATCTTTCCATTATTGATTTCTACACTGTGGTCACAGAATATACTCAGAATGATTTCAATTCTTTTAAGTTTGTGAGGCTTGTTTTATGGCCCAGAACAAGGTCTACTTTGGTAAATAGTCTATGGACTTTTTTTTTTTTGAGATAGGGTCTTGCTCTGTCACCTTGGCTAGAGTGCAGCAGCATGCTCATGGCTCATTGCAGCCTCAACCTCCTGGGCTCAAGGGATCCTCCCACCTCAGTCTCCCTAGTTAAGAGCTCCTGTTCTCAAGCAATCTGACCACCTTGGCCTCCCAAAGTGCTGGGGTTACAGGTGTGAGCCACCACACCCAGCCTTCATGGACGATTGATTGATTGATTGACTGAAACAGTCTCACTTTGTCACCCAGGCTGGAATGCAGTGGCACAATCTCAGCTCACTGCAACCTCTGCCTCCTGGTTCAAGCAATTCTCATACCTCAGCCTCCTGAGTAGCTGGAATTACAGGCGTGCACAACCACAACCAGCTAATTTTTGTATTTTTAGTAGAGATGGGGTTTCACCTTTTTGGCCAGGCTGGTCTTGAACTCCTGATCTCAAATGATCTGCCTGCCTCGGCCTCCCAAAGTGCTGGGATTACAGGAGAGAGCCACCACACCCTGCCTCCACGGACTCTTGAAAAATGTGTATTCCATCATTGTTGGAATGTTGGATATATATATGTAAATTGGATAAACAGAGCATTCTACATATGTCAATATGTAAACTTTTTATGTACAAATTTTAAAACTTGTCTTTCATAGGTAAGGCTGGTCACTTTCCTTTTTTTTTTTTTCTTTTTCCAAATTTTAATTATTATGTTATCTTGGCATGAAGTTCTTAGCATGGGTTTATCCTGCTTGGGGTTTGCTCAGCTTCTTAAATCTGAGGACTCTTGTCTTTTGCCAAATATGGAAATTTTACAGCATTTCTTCGATTGCTTTTCCAGCTCTGCTCTCATTCTCTTCTCCTGAAATTCTGATGACACAAATGTTAGATTTTTAGTTATGGTCCCATAGGTTCTAGAAGCTCTATTCTTTTCATTTATTTTTGTCTGTTTTTCTCCCTGTTATTTGGATTGGGTAATTACATTGTTCTATCTTCCAGTTTACCGATTCTTTCCTCTGTCCCTTCCATTCTGTTGTTGAGTCCATTTGCTGAACTTGTTAATTTAATTGTATTTTTCACTTCTAACATTTCCATTTGGTTTTTGTTTATATGATCTATTTTTCTCCTGAGACTTTCTATTTTTTTTGAAGGTGTCTTTTTCATTTGCTTCATATTCATTAAATGCTCACTGGAGAAATTTTATCATAGCAGCTTTAAAATCTTTTTCAGATAATTCTAATATATCATTGTCTTAGCCTATTTGGGCAGCCATCACAAAACACCATAGACTAGGTAATTAATAGAAATTGATTTCTCACAGTTCTGGAGGCTGGAAAGTATACACTATCAAGGGGCCGACAGATTTGGTATCTGCTGAGAGGCTGTTCCTCACAGATGGTGTCTTCTAGGTGTCCTGACATGGCAGAGGGGTGGAAGAGACAAGGCAGCTCTCTGAAGCCTCTGTTTATAAAGGGCATTAATCCCATTCATAAGGGTAGAGTCCTCATGACATGATCACCTCCCAAAGATGCCACCTTCTAATACCACCAAATTAGGTTTCAACATATGAATTTTGGAGGGACACATACATTCAAACCATAGCAGTCACTCATTTTTCATTCAGTCTGAGATCTTCCTGGTTCTTGGTATAAGTGATTTGTGTTTGAAATTTGGACATTTTCATATTATGAGACTCTGGATCTTATTTAAACCTCCTGTTTTAGGTGGTTTTCTCTAACACCACTCTGGCAGGGGAGGGGTGCCACCTTGTTACTGCCAGGCAGAGGCAGAAGTCCAGGTGCCCCATTCAGCTTCCACGATACTCAACGGTGGTGGGCTCCTCACTCCTGCTGGGTGGAGATGGGAGTTCCAGGTCCCCATGTACTCTCCGCTGACAGTGTGGTGGGGATGGCCTCATACTCACTGGGGACAATGAATGTCCTGACTCTGCACAGGCTTCCCCTGACATCACACCAGAGGGAAGGGAGATGAACAGTTCATTACTGCCATGTGGAGGTAAAGTCCTGATTCTCCATGTGGTCTCCACTGGTCCCATGAGTACAGTGGGGACAGTTCTCACTCCTGGCTGGCAGGGGTGACATTTCCAGCTCCTACTGCCTTCTCTAACACCTCCATGGCAGGAATGTTGTATGCCTCACTGTAGCCTCGCAAGGATAAAAGTCTAGGCTTACCACTTGGCCTTTGATCAGGTAGCTGGTAGTGCAGCAACAGTTTTTTTCTGTGATGTTTGGCTAGAGGAGAGCCTTTATTGTCTACAAGTTTTCTAACTTCCTAGGCTGGCTTTTCTTGGCTAGAGAGAACAGGCTTTTGTTGGGGCTTTTTCTGTCTTTGCCTGTTGGCAGTATCTAGGTTGCTGACTTCTTCAGCTCCAACTCTGAACTACACACAGGGAACATACCACTGTGTCATTCCTGGTCTCCTAAGGTCCCTAGACTGTCTGATTTTTTCTCCTCCAGAGTCTTATATAAAATGTCCAAGGCTTTTAGTTGTATTTGGATGGAAAGAACAGGGGAGAGATGCATAACATAGATGAGGATGGATCTCCATTTTCCCAGAAGTCCCTGGTGTGAGAAATTTTTAAAACTGGTTTTCTTCAAACTATAAAAGATAATCTCCAATAGCCTGCTTCTGAAAATGCTTATAACACTGTTTTCCATTCATTACTTATACAATAATTTATATATTTTAAAAATGAATTAAAGAAATTTTAATCTTGGTCATTTTACTAAGGAAAATTTTTGCTGGGTTTGTGTGCAAGAGCAATAATTTTTAAACTATTATTTTCTGAAGAACATTTAAATATTAACATTAAATTATTCTCCTGGCTGGGAGTGGTAGCTCACACCTGCAATCCCAGAACTTTGGGAGTCCGAAACAGGACTGCTTGAGCCCAGGAGTTTGAGATCAGCCTGGGCAACAGAGCAAGACCCAATCTCTTAAAAAAAAATTGGCTGTGTGTTTTGGTGCACACCTGTAATCCTAGCTTCTAGGGAGGCTGAAGCAGGAGGATCACTTTCAGCCCAGGAGGTTGAGGCTGCAGTGAGCCATGATCATGCCACTGCACTCCAGCCTGGGTGACAGAGCAAGACCCTATCAAAAATTATTCTCCTAAAATATTTATACAGTCTTTCTTTTTTTTTTTTTTTTTTTCTGAGACAGAGTCTCTCACTCTGTCACCCAGGCTGGAGTGCAGTGGTGTGATCTCAGCTCACTGTAACCTCACCTCCTGGGTTCAAGCGATTCTTGTGCTTCAGCCTCCCGAGTAGCTGGGACTACAGGTGCCTGCTGCCTACCTCAAGTGATCCACCCACCTGGGCCTCCTAAAGTGCTGGGATTACAGGTGAGCCACCACAACTGGCCTTTTTTTTTTTAAGAGCCAGGGTCTCGCTATGTTGCCCAAGTTGGTCTCAAACTCCTGGCCTCAAGTGATCCTCCTGCCTCAGTCCCCCAGAATGGTGGGATTACAGGTGTGAGCCACTGCACCTGGCTGGCATCTATTTTTTATTTAAAGTGTTCAGCTACACTGATAAAGAGGAAAGCCAAAACTCTTAAAAGAAAGCAGGGTCAGTCGGAAAGCCTAATGTGGTTAAGGACTGGTGTTGCTGGAGATTCAGAACCAGGTGTAGGAAACCATGCACCAACTGCAAGGTGTTCCAGAGCAGTCAGTGTGAAGCTGGAGCAAGTATTCCCAATTCATTGTTCTAGGCAAATCACAGAATCCAACAGAGAGAATATTACATAGGAAGAAAACAAAATTCCATCACAGAGGACTAAGAATGCGAAGGAAAAGATATAAGGCGGATGGAAATGATTATAGATTAAAGAGAAAGCACACGTTAACTGTTCAAAATGTACAGGTCATTATAAAGTTGAATTAATCTCTCCATAGCCTTCAAAACAGTAATAATTTATTATAGACTAGCATTTTTAAAAAATAATAGCTAATGCAGAAACAGAAAACCAAATACTGCATGTTCTCACTTCTAAGTGGGAGCTAAATGATAAGAACTTATGAACACAAAGAAGGAAACAACAGACACTGGGTCTACTTGAGTGGGGAGGGTGGAAGGAGGGAGAGGAGCAGAAAAGATAACTATTGGGTACCAGGCTCAGTACCTGGAAGATGTAATAATACGTACAATGAACCCCCATGACACGTGTTTATCTATATAACAAATCTTCACATGTACCCCCAAACCTAAAATAAGTATTTTTTTATTTCCATTAAAAAAAATTATTAGCTTATGTTTATTTTACCAACTGGAAAAAATAGGATAAACAGCTCAAAAGAGGTCCATCCAATAAATACTTTTGACTGACTAACTTATTTGTATAGTAATGAAAGGCTATGGATAAACGGTTTCTATAGATGGCTAAAGGTTTAAGTTATTGTAGAATTCTAAGCTTACTATAATTTGTACTCCTATTTCAAATTAATGGAGCCAAGGAAGAAATTCAAATAATGAAACTAGAATAACTGGCTAACTCATCTGGAGAAAAGAAGCTGCATCTTACTGCTTACACCAGAAGTCCCAACTGTATTACAACTATAAATGTAAAACAAACAAAAAACAACTAAAAGCATAATACATTAGAATATCAGTTATGGAGAAAAAAATTTTCAGCACAAAAGTAAATCATAAAAAATATATTTTACTATAAAAAATTTAAAAACAGCATACCCAGTTATTAGGCAACTGAAAATCAAAAGAAAAACCTCTGTAACACATGACAGCATTAGCATCTTTATAAAGAATCAGTCAAGGCCAGTCGCGGTGGCTCACGCCTGTAATCCCAGCACTTTGGGAGGCTGAGGCGGGTGGATCACGAGGTCAGGAGATCCAGACCATCCTGGCTAACACGGTGAAACCCCGTCTCTATTAAAAATACAAAAAAAATTAGCTGGGCGTGGTGGTGGGTGCCTGTAGTCCCAGCTACTCAGGAGGCTGAGGCAGGAGAATGGCACGAACCTGGGAGGCGGAGCTTGCAGTGAGCCGAGATAGCGCCATTGCACTCCAGCCTGGGTGACAGAGCAAGAATCCGCCTCAAAAAAAAAAAAAAAATCAGTCAAATAAGAAAAAAACAAATTTCCCAGCAGAAAAATTGTCAAGTGATTCAAATAATTCACATTCTCATATGTACAAGAAATACAAACAGCCAAAAAACATTTTAAAAAATCTTTTAACCTTCCCTGAAAGCAAATAAATCCAAAAGCAAACAACTAAATGCCATTTAAAATTAAATAGAATTGTTCAAAGTCTGCATATAAATGGTCACCTTCCCACTTTTAAATGGTCACCTTCCCACTGATGGGAAAGTGGTATAGTAAGAATGTAAATTGGTAGAACATTCTGGAGGGCAATCTGACAAACGTCTATTAAATTTAACGTGTGCACATCCTTGACCCCAAAATTCCACAATTAGGTAATCTATTCTTAAACATTCACACAAATATGAAATACATATACACACACATATATTTCATACACACAAATACACCACAGCACTAAATAAAACACACAAAAAAAGGTCAGCACCAAATTATTCATCATTAGAGAAGTAAACGAAAGACATTTATAAAATGAGATAATAGGCCAGGCATAGTAGCTCACATCTGTAATCCCAGCACTTTGGGAAGCCAAGGTAGGAGGATCGCTTGATTCCAGAAGTTTGAGAATATGCTGGGCAACACAGTGAGACCCTGACTCAACAACAACAACAAAAAATTAGCCCGGCAGGGTGGCGCACACCTGCAGTCTCAGCTACTTGGGTGGTTAAGGTGGGCGGATCACCTGAGCCCACGAATTTGAGGTTATACTGAGCTATGATCACACCACTACACTCCTGTCTGGGCAAGACCGTGAGATCCTGTCTCAAAAATTAAAATAAAATGAAATAATATTGTCATTGAAAAGGATAAAATAGACCTATGTGTATAAAATGGAAGTATATTTACAGTAATTTAGTGAAAATAAATAAGTTGCAAAACCAACATGTACAGTACAATGCCATTTTTGTTCAAAATAAAGCAATGTGTTGGAATATGTGTGCATATGGACCACAGGTTGGAAAACTACAGCTGAATGACCACCTATCTTTGAAAATAAAGTTTTATTAGGAAATAGGCATGTTCATTTATAATAACAGACACCATATACAACCCACAAAACTGAAAATAGTTATGACATAGCACTTTAAGAAAATATATAGCTAAATGCTGATATATACCAAATTAACTGAAATTACCTCTGCTCTACTTTTGCTTATTTATGTTATCTATTTCTATAATATCTGGCTGGCCAGGGTGGCTCATGCCTGTAATCCCAGCACTTTGAGAGGCCGAGGTGGAAGGACGACATGAGGCCAAGAGTTTGAGACCAGACTAACCGTCATTATTTCAGGAAAATCAACATAAGGGAAGAAGGAAAAATATGTGTCCAAGGCATTCCCAGGTAAAGATGGTAAAGTGAACACAGGCATTTAGCCTAAGCTTATTCTAGGTACCCACAAAAACAGTAAACTGTTTTCCTCTTTTTGTTTTTAAGCACAAATCCACAAGCCTAAAGATAACAAATAAGAAAGGAGACCATAGTAACAAAACTCCAGGGCTGAATGGTAACTGACTTAGCAGACCTGAGAAAGCTAAATCTTTAATGAGAAGTAAGAAAAGCCAAGAAGCAATCCTGTTTTCTCCACAGAATCCTACCCCGAAAGGTCCCAGAAATTTTACACCATGTACTATTGAAAACAGAGGTAAAGAAAGGACTAAAAACCTAGAAGGACTAGGTGCAAAGTTCTGGGATATATGTGCAGGATGTGCAGGGGTTTTTTATTCCTAAAAAGATGCCACAAAAATTTTTTATTGTAAATTGACAATTTATAATTGTATAAATTTATGGGTTATGAAGTGATGTTATAAACTGTGGATACAATATGGAATAATTAAATCAAGCTAGTTAACATATCCAATATTTCAAATATATTTCTGTGATGAGAACATCAATTCTGAAATATATAATACCCCATTATTAAATATATGCACCACACTGTACAACAGAACTCAATAAAATATAAAACATATTCTTCCTGTCTGAGATTTTGTACCCTTTGACCATCATTAAATTTTATTTATTTTTTTTGAGACAGTCTCACTCTGTCACCCAGGCTGGAATGCAGTGGCACAACTTCGGCCCACCAAAACCTCTGCCTTCTGGGTTCAAGTGACTCTCCTGACTCAGCCTCCACAGCAGCAGGGACTACAGGCAAGCAACGCCACACCCGGCCAACTTTCTTTGTATTCTTAGTAGAGATGGGGTTTCGCCATGTTGTCGTGGCTGGTCTCAAACTCCTGACCTCAGGTGATCCACCCACCTTGGCCTCTCAAAGTGCTGTACCACAGGCATGAGCCATCATGCCTGGTCTAAAATTTTTATGAGACAAAATATCAATTTCAAAACAGCATCAAAAAGTGAGCAGGCCAGGCAGAGTGGCTCATGCCTGCAATCCCAGCACCTTGGGAGGCCGAGGCATATTTTTCTGTACTAAAAATACAAAAGTTTTTGTCTCTACTAAAAATACCAAAAAAAAAAAAAAAATCAGCTGGGCATAGTGGCGTGAGCCTGCAATCCAAGCCACTTGGCCACTTGGGAGGCTGAGGCAGGAGAACCGCCTGAACCCAGGAGGCAGAGGCTGCAGTGAGCTGAGATTGTGTCATTGCACTCCAGCCTGGGCAACAAGAGCACAACTTCATCTCAAAAAAAAAAAAAAAAAAAAAAAAGAGTGAGCGTATTTAACCATCCTCAGCTCATAGCAGAGCAAATAGGTCAACAGAATAATAATTCATGCTATTGCATGTGTAATGAACTCGCAACAAGAGAACACTGGTTGCAAAAAGGCAGAGGAACTGTGTCTTGTAAGATTTAGAATGGAGGGGCTCCATAATCATCTAGCAACCATTCAATGTTGTATCTATGGTTAGAAATGTACATGATAGGAACTCCAGGAATCTTAAGGGTCAACTGTGGCCACAATGTAACATTTTGCTGAGTTACTCTCTGTACTAAGCAGTCATCTGCATAGGTTTCTTTGTGTTACACGGTACAAAACCTTGGATCCTTTGCCATCCTTAGAGCCACTCAATACTTCTGCCCCAATTTCTCAATTTCAGCCATTACACAATCAGTTATACAAGGGATACACCTGGCATAAAGACAGTCCATCGTTGACTGCACTAAATCCAGTTTCGCTTTTAAGGAAAAGTTGATAAAGTTGGTATCAGAGAAGAATCAAATAGACGCAATAAAAAATGATAAAGGGGAGATCACCACCGATCCCACAGAAATACAAACTACCATCAGAGAATACTATAAACACCTCTACACAAATGAACTAGAAAATCTAGAAGAAATGGATAAATCCCTTGACACATACACCTCCCCAAGACTAAACCAGGAAGAAGCTGAATCTCTGAATAGACCAATAACAGGCTCTGAAATTGAGGCAATAATTAATAGCTTACCAACCAAAAAAAGTCCAGGACCAGATGGATTCACAGCCGAATTCTACCAGAGGTACAAGGAGGAACTGGTACCATTCCTTCTGAAACTATTCCAATCAATAGAAAAAGAGGGAATCCTCCCTAATTCATTTTATGAGGCCAGCATCATCCTGATACCAAAGCCAGGCAGAGACACAACCAAAAAAGAGAATTTTAGACCAATATCCCTGACGAACAACCATGCAAAAATCCTCAATAAAACACTGGCAAACCGAATCCAGCAGCACATCAAAAAGCTTGTCCACCTTGATAAAGTGGGCTTCATCCTTGGGATGCAAGGCTGGTTCAACATACACAAATCAATAAACATAAACCAGCATATAAACAGAACCAAAGACAAAAACCACACGATTATATCGATAGATGCAGAAAAGGCCCTTGACAAAATTCAACAGCCCTTCATGCTAAAAACTCTCAATAAACTAGGTACTGATGGAACGTATCTCAAAATAATAAGAGCTATTTATGACAAACCCACAGCCAATATCATACTGAATGGGCAAAAACTGGAAGCATTGCCTTTGAAAACTGGCACAAGACAGGGATGACCTCTCTCACTACTCCTATTCAACATAGTGTTGGAAGTTCTGGCCAGGGCAATCAGGCAGGAGAAAGAAATAAAGGATATTCAATTAGGAAAAGAGGAAGTCCAATTGTTCCTGTTTGCAGATGACATGATTGTACATCT
Source organism: Pongo pygmaeus (assembly GCF_028885625.2). Lineage (NCBI taxonomy): Eukaryota > Metazoa > Chordata > Mammalia > Primates > Hominidae > Pongo > Pongo pygmaeus. The sequence goes on from NC_072379.2 coordinate 63,116,650, forward strand.
AGAAAACCCCATCATCTCAGCCCAAAATCTCCTTAAGCTGATAAGCAACTTCAGCAAAGTCTCAGGGTACAAAATCAATGTGCAAAAATCACAAGCATTCTTATACACCAATAACATACAAACAGAGCCAAATCATGAGTGAACTCCCATTCACAATTGCTTCAAAGAGAATAAAATACCTAGGAATCCAACTTACAAAGGATGTGAAGGACCTCTTCAAGGAGAACTACAAACCACTGCTCAATGAAATAAAGGAGGATACAAACAAATGGAAGAACATTCCATGCTCATGGATAGGAAGAATCAATATTGTGAAAATGGCCATACTGCCCAAGGTAACTTATAGATTCAATGCCATCCCCATCAAGCTACCAATGACTTTCTTCACAGAATTGGAAAAAACTACTTTAAAGTTCATATGGAACCAAAAAAGAGCCCGCATCGCCAAGTCAATCCTAAGCCAAAAGAACAAAGCTGGAGGCATCATGCTACCTGACTTCAAACTATACTACAAGGCTACAGTAACCAAAACAGCATGGTACTGGTACCAAAACAGATATACAGACCAATGGAACAGAACAGAGCCCTCAGAAATAATACCACACATCTACAACTATCTGATCTTTGACAAACCTGACAAAAACAAGCAATGGGGAAAGGATTCCCTATTTAACAAATGGTGCTGGGAAAACTGGCTAGCCATATGTAGAAAGCTGAAACTGGATCCCTTCCTTACACCTTACACAAAAATTAATTCAAGATGGATTAAAGACTTAAATGTTAGACCTAAAACCATAAAAACCCTAGAAGAAAACCTAGGCATTACCATTCAGGACATAGGCATGGGCAAGGACTTCATGTCTAAAACACCAAAAGCAATGGCAACAAAAGCCAGAATTGACAAATGGGATCTAATTAAACTAAAGAGCTTCTGCACAGCAAAAGAAACTACCATCAGAGTGAACAGGCAACCTACAGAATGGGAGAAAATTTTTGCAACCTACTCATCTGACAAAGGGCTAATATCCAGAATCCACAAAGAACTCAAACAAATTTACAAAAAAAAACCCCATCAACAAGTGGGCGAAGGATATGAACAGACACTTCTCAAAAGAAGACATTTATGCAGCCAAAAGACACATGAAAAAATGCTCATCATCACTGGCCATCAGAGAAATGCAAATCAAAACCACAATGAGATACCATCTCACACCAGTTAGAATGGCAATCATTAAAAAGTCAGGAAACAACAGGTGCTGAAGAGGATGTGGAGAAATAGGAACACTTTTACACTGCTGGTGGGGCTGTAAACTAGTTCAACCATTGTGGAAGACAGTGTGGCGATTCCTCAGGGATCTAGAACTAGAAATACCATTTGACCCAACCATCCCATTACTGGGTATATACCCAAAGGATTATAAATCATGCTGCTATAAAGACGCATGCACACGTATGTTTATTGCAGCACTATTCACAACAGCAAAGCCTTGGAACCAACCCAAATGTCCAACAATGATAGACGGGATTAAGAAAATGTGGCACATATACACCATGGAATACTATGCAGTCATAAAAAAGGATGAGTTCATGTCCTTTGTAGGGACATGGATGAAGCTGGAAATCACCATTCTCAGCAAACTATCACAAGGACAGAAAACCAAACACCGCATGTTCTCACTCATAGGTGAGAACTGAACAATGAGAACACTTGGACACAAGAAGGGGAACATCACACACCAGGGCCTGTTGTGGGGTGGGGGGAGGGGGGAGGGATAGCATTAGGAGATATACCTAATGTAAATGACAAGTTAATGGGTGCAGCACACCAACATGGTACATGCATACATATGTAACAAACCTGCACCTTGTGCACGTGTACCCTAGAACTTAGAGTATAATAAAAATATATATTTTTTAAAAAAAAGAAAAAATAAATATAGTTGGTATCAACAAGGATGTAGTAAGGTGGGCCAAGCTGTGCATTACATTGGAAAAATAAGCAGGAAGGGTGTTGGGGAACTTCTCTTTCCTTTAACGCGCTGGGATCCTTTTCTTTCTTTGTAGGTTTTAATCTATCCTTTTCTTTAAGCCTCTGATCTCTGAGTTTAAGCATGTGCTTCATGGTTGCATACTTCCTTGTTTTCTTTTGCTTCCCCATGGTCACGCCACACTCCTGTTTCTTCAGATATGCAGGTTTGTTACATAGGTAAACATGCGCCATGGTGATTTGCTGCACCTGTCAACCCATCACCTAGGTAGGTATTAAGCCCAGCATGCATTAGCTATTTTCTATGAAGCAATTTCATCCTTAAATTCTGTGCACCACTCCAAAACCTCCCCCACTGCAGAAGATCTGAGATGTATTTTCTTAAGGGGATAGAGCAGTTGAGGGCCTGGGTTTACACTGGAAACTGGAAGAGTAAATGAAAGTAGTGAGTGCTGAGATCACTCTTCCTTGCCCAGCCTTTTTCTCTCACTCAGATCCCAGAAAACTTAAAGGCCTATACTCTCCAGCAACAGACAGGAAGTGCTTCTCCAGGGTATCTGACCAGCTCAACAGGAGAGACCTAAATATACTGATATTAGAGATCATCTCAAAGGAATAAAATACATTGATACTGTGTAATAAAAAATTTAGGCCAAGCGCGGTGGCCCACCCCTTGTAATCCCAACACTCTGGGAGGTGGAGGCAGGTGGATCACATGAGGTCAGGAGTTCAAGGCCAACCTGGCCTTGAACATGCTGAAACCTCATCTCTACTAAAAAACATAAAAATTAGCTGGGCGCAGTGGTGCATGCCTGTAGTCCCAGGTTCTCGGCAGGCTGAGGCAGGAGAGTCACTTGAACCCAGGAGGTGGATGTTGCAGTGAGCCAAGATTATACCACTGCACTCTAGCCTGAGCAACAGAACAAGACTCTGTCTCAAATTAAAAAAAAAAAAAAAAAAAAAAAAAATTTAGCTGATCTTTGTCTCCAGTTCTTGGGAGGTAGCCACTAAGTGCCTGGAATTTCCTGAGTGACGAATGTCTTTAATAGTCATGGTAGGCCCCTGGGACCACATCTGTTAGTTTACCTTAAGGAGGCAACTCAGAGTGGGGCCCTAGATATTTTGTGCTAATGGGAAGACCCAGAATCGGGGGTTGGGGAGCCGGCCATGTCAGAAAGGACAACCATGTGATTAGAGAGTTGGGGATTTTCAGCTGACTTCCAGTGAGGGGAGGAGGGGTGGAGATTAAGTTCAACCACGTGGGCAATGATTCAATCATGCCTACATAATGAGACCCCAATACAACTGTACATTGAAGTTCAGGTGAGCTTCCCTAGTTGGCAATATTCTGCATATTATCACACATTGATGTGTGTTGGATATGCCAGGAGGGTAATTGTCCTGGTTCTATGAAGAGAGCATAACAGAAACTGCATCTCGTACCCTCCCAGACCTTGTCCTATGCGTATCTCCCTTTGGCTGGCTCTAGCATCTATCCTTCTTCTATACTAAAACTGTAATAGTAAGTATACTTGGCTCTCTGTATCTGTAGGGAATTGGTTCTAGGACCCACCATGGATACCAAAATCCATGGATTTTCATGTCCCTTAGTTAGATCTCTGTATCTGTGGGTTCTGCATCCACAAATTCAATCAATTACAGATTGAAAATAAAGTATTTATATCAAAAGTGATGCATAGTACTTTTCAGTGAGTTTTATGGGTCAATCATCTAGTGAATTGTCAAACATGAGGAGGTAATAACCCACAAATTTGTAGCCACTTGATCAGAAGTGAAAGTGGCCTGGGAATACCCTAACTAGTGGCTGGTGTCTGAAGTGAGGGCAGTCTTGTGGAGCACTGTGCCCTTACTGCAGGCCTAACTGCAGGTAGTTGGTATGAGAAGTCATTGTAAATATTAAGGATATACCCAAAGAAATGTCCCAGCCAGATCATCCTATAGTGAATACCACACAAAAGCTCAGCATTTGCCATCAACCTTTTAGTGCCTCATTTCTCAAATACAGAAGAAGAATAAGGATCACCAGATGTATTTGGAAGAAACATAAAAACACTTCAAAAAAGCAACCATTGATAACCTCAGATATGTAACAAAAGACAGCTTTTTTTTTCTTTTCTTTTTTTTTTTTTTTTTTTTTTTTGGAGACAGCGTCTCACTCTGTTCCCCAGATTAGAGTGCAGTGGTGCAATCTTGGCTCACTGCAACCTCCGTCTCCTGGATTCAAGTGATTCTCCTGCCTCAGCCTCCCGAGTAGCTAGGATTACAGGTGTGTGCCACCACGTCCAGCTAATTTTCTTATTTTTAGTAGAGATGGGGTTTCACCATGTTGGCCAGGCTGGTCTCGAACTCCTAACCTCAAGTGATCCACTTGCCCAGCCTCCCAAAGTGCTAAGATTACAGGGGTGAGCCACCACGCCCAGCCCAAAAGATAGCTCTTAGAAATTAAAAATATTAGATGAGATTAAAAACTCCATCAAGATCTGGAAATTAAGCTAAGGAAATCGTCTCAAAAAATGAAGTAAAAAGACAGAAATGGAAAATAAATAAGCAAAAACTGGAGGACAACAGTCCAGAGAGCCCAAATGCTGAGTAACAGAATGCCAGAAAGAGTGAATGAAAAACATAGAAATCAAATTAATAAATTAAGAAAATATCCCAGAATTGAATGACATAAATTGCAGGATGTCCCACTGAGGGCCCAACACATGTATCCATACCCAGTCACATCATTGAGAAATTTTAGAATGGTGTGGGACACAGACCTTACAAGCTTCCAAAAATTAAGTCACATAAAAAGGATAAAGAAGAGCATCAGCTTCTCAAAAAGAACACTGGAACCTAGCGGGATGAGGAGTAAAACAGAACAGAGCAGAGCCTTTAAACTCTCAAGGAAAATTATTTCCATCTCAAGGAAAATTATTTCTATACCCAGCCAAACTTACCATGAAGCATGAGGGTTGAGGGGAAAAAGATCTTTTCAAGATATACAAGAACTCAAAACTTTTACCTATCTGCATCTTTCTCAGGAACCTACCAGAAGATCTGTTCCCTTAAAATCAGGGGATAACCAATAAAGAGGAAGCTTAAAAATTCTAGAAAATAGGAGATCAAATATAATAGAGGAGTAAAAGAAATCTACAAGATGATGACAAATTGTGATCTTAAAACAATTCACTGCTGCAATCCTAGAGAGCAAACAGTCCAGGCCAGAGCTGATTGGAAGGCATCAGGAAAGATTTCTTCAATATAAAGAAAGTGCTAAAATACCTAATGTGTCTGAATATGCTAGGAGAATATTTAAACAACTGTAGGCGGATGCAGTAGAAAACTAGGCAAAGAAGCAAAAATCGATACTTATTAAACTCTAGGGTGAAAAAGTTTATAGGAAAGTAACCATAATGTAATAGAGGAATACATTGTTTTATTGCACTTCACTTTACAGATATTGTGTTTTTACAATTGAATGTTTGCAGCAACTCTGCATGCAGCAAGTCTATTGATGCCATCTTTCTAACAGTATCTTCTCACTTTGTGTCTCTGTCACATTTTGGTAATTCTCATATTTCAGACTTTTTCATTATTCTTGTATCTGCCATGGTGAGCTGATCAGCAATTGCTGATGTTACCATTGGAACTGCTTTGGGACACCTTGAATTGTATCTATATAAGACAGCAGACTTAATTCATAAATGTTACATGTGTTCTGACTGCTGCATCGACTGGCCTTTCCTCTGTCTCTCTCCCTCTCTTCAGGCCTCCCTATTCCCTTAGACATAACAATATTGAAATTAAGCCAATTAATAACCCTACAATGGCTTCTAAGTGTTCAAGTGTAAGGAAGAGTCCCTTTTCTCTCACTTTAAACTAAAAGCCAGAAATGATTAAATTTAGTGAGGAAGGCATGTTGAAAGCTGAGATAGGCTGAAAGCTAGGCCTTGTGCCAAACAGCCAAGTTGTGACTGTAAAGGAAAAGTTCTTCAAGAGAATTAAAAGTGCTACTCCAGGGAACATATGAACAATAAGAAAGAAAAACAGCTTCACTGCTGAAATGAAGAAAGTTTGAGTGGTCTGGATAAAACATCAAACCAGCCACAACATTCTCTTAAGCCAAAGCCTAAACCAGAGCAAGACCCTAACTCTCTTCAATTCTATGAAGGCTAAGAGAGGTTAGGAACCTGCAGAAGAAGAGTTGGAAGCTAGCAGAGGTTGCTTTTGAGGTTTAAGGAAAAAAGCCATTTCCATAAGATTCAAGTGCAAGGTGAAGCAACAAGTGCTAATGGAGAACCTGAAGCAAGTCATCTAGAAGACCTAGCTAAGATCATTGATGAAGGTGGCTGCACTAAGTAACAAATTTTCAGTGTAAACAAAACATTCTTCTCTAGGAAGAAGATGCCATCTAGGATTTTCATAGCTAGTGAGGAGAAGTCAATGCCTGACTTCAAAGCTTCAAACGACAGGCTGACTTTCTTCTTAGGGGGTAATGCATCTGGTGACTTAAACTTGAAACCAGTGCACATTTATCATGCTGAAAATCCTAGAGCCCTTATGAATTATGCTAAATCTATTCTGCCTGTGCTCTATAAATTGAACAAGAAGGCCTGGGTGACAACGTATGTTTACAGAATGAGTTACTGAACATTTTAAGCCCACTAAGACCTACTGTTGAGACCCACTGTTCAGAAAAAACGATTCCTTTCAAAATATTACTGCTCCTTGACAATGTGCCCAGTCACCCAACACCTCTGAAGATGTACAAGGAGATTAATGTTTTCATGGTTGCTAACACAACATCCATTCTCCTGCTCATCGATAAAGGAGTCATTTGGACTTTTAAGTCTTACTATTTAAGAAATACATTCCAAAAGGCCAGAGCTGATGGGTCTAGACAAAGTAAACTGAAAGCCTTCTGGAAAGGATTCACTATTCTAGATGCCATTAATAATATTCATGATTCATGAAAGGAGGTAAAAATGTCAACATTTACAAGAACGAATGAACGAATTAGAAGGTGATTCCAACCGTCATGGATGACTTTGAGGGGTTCAAGACTTCAGTGAAGGAAGTAACTGCAGAATTAGAAGTAGAGCCTGAAAATGAGACTGAATTGCTGCAATCTCATGATAAGACTTGAACAGATGAGGAGCTGCTCTTATGGAAGAGCAAAGAAAGTAGTTTTTTGAGATGGAATCTACTGGTGAAGATGCTGTGGACACTGTTGAAATGACAACAAAGGATTTAGAATATTATGTAAACTTTATTGACAAGGCAGCAGTAGGATTTGTGTGGATTGACTCCAATTTTGAAAGAACTTCTACCGTAGGTAAAATCCTATCAAATAATCCATGCTACAAAAAAAATCTTTCATGAAAAGAAGAGTCCATCAATGTGGCAAACTTCATTATTGTCTCATTTTATGAAATTGCCACAGCCACCCCAACCTTCAGCAACCACCACCCTGATCAGTCAGCAACCTTTGACATCAAGGCAAGATCCTCCACCAGCAAAAGGATTATGACTTGCTAAAGGCTCAGATGATTTTTGGCATATTTTAGCAATAAAGTATTTTCAATTAAGGTATGTACATTGTTTTCTTAAGACATAATGCTACTGCACACTTAAGAGATTACAGTATAGTGTAAACTTAACTTTTATATGCACTGGGAAACCAAAAGATCTGTGTGACTTGCTTATTGTGACATTCACTTTATTGTGTGGTTTGGAACAGAATCCACAGTATCTCTGAGGTATGCCTTTACATGGCTCAATAGTGAATACCATCAACATGGTCATAATAGTATAAATACTGAATATTATTCTAAACAAAATTATGAAGGGAAAATGAAAGGATAAGAAGGATATAGATGTGACAACAGCCTGGGGGGTGGATGGAATGCATTTTTAGGTGAGAAAGAAAGCTAAACTCTCACCTTGCATAATGAGAAGTTAACAGATAACACCTATAACTGAAAAATCGGAAAGTAGCTCACAGAGCATATTATTTAGATACAGAAATAATCACCAAAAAAAATGAGATGAAAGAATTTAAAATGGGTGGCTCTAAAGAACAGGAAATTTGAGGACTTTTGGGAGTGGAAAAAACTGCCCTTTTTCATTACAGGAATCATAACACACTTAGATTATTTAAATATATGCATGTATCACTTTTTTTTTTGAGACAGGGTCTCACTCTGTCACCCAGGCTTAAGTGCAGTGGCGTGTGATCACACCTTTCTGCAGCCTCAACCTCCCAGGCTCAAGCAGTTGTCCCACCTGAACCTCCCAAGTAGCTGGAACTACAAGTGCATGCCACCATGCCCTGCTAACTTTTGTATTTTCTGTAGAGAAATGGTTTCACCATGTTGCCCAGGCTGGTCTCAAACTCCTGGACTCAAGCAATCCACCTACCTCAGCCTCCCAAAATGCTGGGGTTACAGATGTGAGCCACTGTGCCCAGCCATAACTTTTAATTAAACAAACAAAACTGAAATAGAGAAAATGTCCACACATTCATGTATATACATTGTTCCAGACAAAACCATACTATCTGTTCTGTCTCCTTTTTAAGTCTTAAAGGAAAGAAAGAACATGTCATGATAAGAAACTTAAAACACAACAGGACCCAGTAATGTGAAAGGGAGAACAGCAATAAACAATACTGGAGATATATAGGCAAATCCTGCTTCTTAGGAAATAATAAATGCTATACAATTGATGGCTTATATTGGGATAATCAGGAAAATTTAAATATAAACTAGGTGTGATAATGGTATTGTATTATGTCCAAGAAGGTCATTTTTTAAGACCTTTTTTTTAAGAGATGAGGTCTCACTCTCTTGCCTAGGCTAGAGTACAGTGGTGCAAACATGGCTCACTGTATCCTTGACCTCTTGGGCTCAAGCCATCTTCCCACCTCAGCCTCCCGACTAGCTAAGACTACAGGTGTGTATCACCATGCCTGGCTAATGTTTTTTTTCTTTTTTTTCTTTTTTTTTTGAGATGGAGTCTCACTCTGTCACCCAAGCTAGAATTCAGTGGCACGATCTCGGCTCACTGCAACCTCCGTCTCCCGGGTTCAAGTGATTCTCCTGCCTCATCCTGCCTCAGTCTCCCGAGTAGCTGGGATTACAGGCACCTGCCACCACGCCCAGCTGATTTTTTGTTTGTATTTTTAGTAGCGGTCTCACTATGTTGCCTAGGCTACTAGGGTAGTCTCAAACTCCTGGGCTCCAGCAATCTTCCCACCTTGGCCCCCCAAAGTACTGAGATTACAGGTGTGAGCCATCAACACCAGCCCAAGATACATTTTTGGTTTTTTGGTTTTTTTTTTTTGACGAAGTCTTCCTCTGCCACCCAGGATGGAGTACAGTGGCGCGATCTCAGCTCACTGCAACCTCTGCTTCCCAGGTTCAAATGATTCTCCTGCCTCAACCTCCCGAGTAGCTGGGACTACAAGCACGTGCCACCACGCCTGGCTAATTTGTTTTTGTATTTTCAGTAGAGACGGGGTTTCACCATGTTAGCCAGGATGATCTCAATTTCCTGACCTCGTGATCCGTCCGCCTCGGCCTCCCAAAGTGCTGGGATTACAGACGTGAGCCATCACACCTGGCCTCCAAGATACATTTTTTTCAGCGATATATATCTAGCAGCGAAATGTCATAATTTCTATAATTTAAATATTCTTCAACAATTAGATAAAACAAATGTTGCCAAATGTTAATAACTGTTAAGTCTGGATGATGAATATGTACGTATTTATCATAGTATCTCTATTTTTCAGTACATTTGAAATTTTCATAATAAAAAGTCAAGAAAAAATTACTTTGCAAAGACCTATGCATGAAGTAATAACTTCAATTTCCACAACCATCTTTAAATGGGGATTGGAGGAGACTAGAAATATGCTACGGTTATCTTACCATATCCTGCCATAGAAGCACCATTCTCGACATCCACTGTGTTCTTATTTTCCTCTGCTAGAGCTTTAACATATCTTTTGCTTAAGTCTAGTATTTGCTCACGTAACTTGACACTGCTTTGATGTCTTGGTTGTTGAAAAGTATAGTGCAATAACATCAATCCCCAAATGAGTCCAAATACAAGCAACAGTAAACTCAATTTCTGGGACATATTTTTTCTTGAGATTGTAAAAAACATTTCTGAAGAAGCAAACAAACAGACTTGACTGAAAAGTGGTAACTTGAGGCAAGCCACTAATCAAGACTTGAAAGAAAAAAGAAAAAAATCTCCTCAATATTGTATATTCTTCATCTTCAGCAAGGTTGTATCCACTCTATTAACTCTGTAAAATTAAGAAGAAAAATGGTATTAGTCTTAATCTGTATCAGTAACAGAACAGACGACTATAAAGAAAATATTCTATGATTTTTATTTGGAACTCTATCAGGTATTTGACAACTTTCTCCACCACTAAGCTTTCTAGTCTTTTATCAGTCTCACTTACGTATCTTTTCAAAGTTTAAACTAGAAACAAATGTCAATTCCTTGAAAATAACTGAAAAAAATGCAACCATGGTCATAAAACTCTTCAAATGGTTTCTCATTTGTAACTAAAACCACGGACATTATAATGAGATATATAGGAGATCTCAGTCTATTCAAATACATGTCACCAACCTAAATGCCTAAAAGCTATTCTTCCTCAAAAAAAAAAGAAAAAACATCAAAATGAAAGTTAGGAAGAAGGAAAGAAAAAGGATCGGAAAATCAAAATGCCTGTCTAAAAAGAATTCCCACAATATAAACAGAGTGTGCCAACATTTGAAAATGTCACCAGAAATTATTACTAATGGGCATACGGTAACCTTAGGAAGCATCCAATCCAAGATGCAATCTAAGATAAAAAATAAGTTATAATTTCTAAGTTTATATCATACAAAAATATGCTAGACATAAAGAATGATGATCATTTAATGGCAAGTACTAAAACACTTAGAGACCAGGGGCAGTGGCTTACACTTGTAAGCCCAACACTTTGGGAGGCAAAGGTGGGAGTATCCCTAGAGCCCAGGAGTTTGAGACCAGTCTGATCAACATAGGAAGACCTCATCTCTATACAAAAATTCTAAAAATTAGCCAGGCATGATGGCATGCGCCTGTAGTCCCAGCTACCCAGGAAGGTGGGGTGGCAGGACTGCTTGAGCCTGAGAGGTCAAGGGTACAGTGAGCCATGATCATTCCACTGTACTCCAGCCTGGGTGACAGAGCAAGACCTTGTCTCAAAAACAAACAAATAAACAAACAAACAGGTCGGAACATTTTTCTATATTTCCAAATTTACAATTCCAAATTTTAAATGAGAAAGGTATGCATTTATGTAACTTAAGAAAAAATTAAAAGGTTATACTTCAAGTTTTTAAAACACAGAAAGGTGTTAATCACAGAATCTAGAAAAACCAGGAGAGTAAAAAAGGTGTGAATCACCAAAGTGTCCAGTAAAAAAACTCTTTGACTACATCAAATGGAGCAAAATTCTTTACATAGAAATGTATCTCGAGTCAGAACAGTGCATTTCACAAAGATATTTCACAGCTTACTGAAAATAATCCTTAAGAACTTTTTAAAAAATTTATTTATTTATTTATTTTTTAAGACAGGGTCTCGCTCTGTCACTCAGGCTGGAGTACAGTGGTGCAATCTCAGCTCACTGCAGCCTCCACCTCCCAGGCTCAAGCTATCCTCTGGCCTCAGCCTCCCAAGTAGCTGGGACCACAGGCATGCGCCACCACACCTGGCTAATTTTTTTTGTAGAGAAGGGCTTTTGTCATGTTGCCAGGCTAGTCTCAAACTCCTGAGCTCAAGCTATCCACCTGCCTCAGCCTCCCAAACTGCTGGGATTGGAGGCGTAAGCCACAGCACTGGCAGGAACTTAGCTTAGAGTTTAACTTAGTTTTTAGTTTACCTTTCCCAAAACAAACCTCTTCCCTGTCTGGGGACTAGACTACCTTTGCAGGAGTAATAAATTAGCTACAAAATTAGAAATTGGCCGGGCATGGTGGCTCACACCTGTAATCCCAGCACTTTGGGAGGCTGAGGTGGGTAGATCACCTGAGGTCAGGAGTTCGAGACCACCTGAGGTCAGGAGTTCACCAAAATGGTGAAAGCCTGTCTCTACTAAAAATATAAAATTAGCCAGACGTGGTGGCGCATGCTTGTAATTAATCCCAGCTACTAGGGAGGCTAAGGCAGGAGAATTGCTTGAACCCAGGAGGCAGAAGTTGCAGTGAGCTGAGATTGCATCATTGCACTCCAGCCTGGGCAACAAGAGTGAAACTCTATCCCAAAAAAAAAAAAATTAGAAATTAAGGTTTAGAAGTCACACAGCTGGAGGCTGCAAAATTCTGAACCTCCCCAAATTGTTCCTGGAGGTAATACCACTATTGTCAAACTGAAGATCAATGCTTGAGATATTCTGCAGACCCTGAACTAGATGGATCAGCTGACACCATCCAGATCAATGAACTGGCTCATCTGGTCTTGTGGCTCCCACCTAGGAAGTGACTCGGTGCAAGAGGACAGCTTTGAAGAGTCATGATTCTATTATTTTGCCTCCAACCTGACCAATCAGCACTCCCCACTTTCTGGCCCCCTACCTACCAAATTATCCTTAAAAACCCCAATCCCTGAGTTTTCAGTAACATGGGTTTGAGTAATAATAGAATTCTGGTCTCCCATACAGCTGGCTCTGCATGAATTAAACTCTTTCTCTATTGCAATTCCCATCTTGATAAATCGGTTCTGTCTAGGCATCAGGCAAGGGGAACCCATTAGAACCGCCATTAGGCAGTTATAACAGGATGGGCGGTCAGATACACCTCATTATACTTCCCTCCCTTGATAACTGCCATTATCATCATGCCATTAGGCATTATTCTCTAAGGGCTAACTTAGGGGTGTCCAATCTCTTGGCGTCCCTGGGCCACACTGGAAGAAGAATTGTTCTGACCACACATAAAATATACTAACACTAACGACAGCTGATGAGCTAAAAAAATAAAAAATAAAAAAAATAAAAATAAATCATAGTGTTTTAAGAAAGTTTATGAATTTGTGTTGGGCTGCATTCAAAGCCTCCCATGCGGCCCATGGGTTGCAGGCTGAACAAGCTTGGGCTAAACAGAAACCAGGCCTTTCAAAAGACTCCACCACTGATCTCAACCAACTGCCTGACTGCTGCCTCTCCATTCTGCAGTTCCAACAAAACAACCTACAAGCATTTCTTCCTGAGAAGAGACCACCAGCCACAAGTAGTTCTGGCCAGTCTACAGAGGATGCACAGTAAGGGTTTTCATGTCCTCTGCTTTACCTTTTGACATCAGAGGGCTGAAAACTCCATCCTGGAATCATGCTAACGCCACAATTTTTTTATATGCAGGACCTAGGAATGAGTATGAAGCTCAATTGTGCATGCACATGTTTCTCCTTTCATAAATATTCATGACACCTTAAACTTATTAAATATGTATATTCGGCCACCCTGCTCAGCATAAATTCCTGTTCCCTTTGTCCCTCTCTCCAAGTGTCTGTTGCTGGCTCCTGGCCGGAGGCTATGCTTCCCAGCCTGTCAGAATGACCACCCTGCAGGCTGCAACCCTTTATAAGAAATAAAGCTCTCCTTTCCAAATGTATGAACCTTGTCATTCTTCAGATGACACCATGATGACCTTGAAGGGGAAGGGGTGAAGGGGATTGAAAATAGGTGACCTCTGCTGGAACCTGAGTCATTACCCCCAGGGTAGGCTAGGCCCTATATTTATAAGGCAAAAGTAGAAGTAAAGTGAAGAGGAAACAATTTCCACTGGTATTACTTTATTCTCCAGGGCCAATATGAATACACTCACTGTTCTATTCTCAGAGAACTATGTCTGTGATTTCACATAAGAAAAATAAAAAAAGATAAGAAGTTTTGACTTCTTTAGCAACTGAAGGTAATTTACTTATGTACTTTTAATTTAGTGATTAGAAAGGAAAATGATTATTAGCCTCCATCCTTAGGAAAGAAAAAAAAGGAAAGATTCAATGTCTCTTCTTTCTGTACAATGTTCAAAGCTGCAAATAACAGAGGAACTTGCACTTTGAACCTCCCCAATTTTTCTTTATGTTTCAAGTACTGATCCAGCCCCCAGAAGGCCACTTAGATAAGGACAGAGTCACTAACCAGAAACCTGATAGGCCAACATTGAGGCCAAGGGCTTATGGCTACCATCTGGCATAGTTCTTATTGGAGTACTTCTTCCATCAAAACAGTCTACAATCTAAAAACTTTTAAATCTTAATTTCTAGGCCACTATATTAATTTTCTATTAATCACTTAAAAAAAAAACAAAATTTGAAATTCACCAAATTAACAACTAGAGAGTTGTTTTTTGTTTTTTGCTTTTGAGACAGGGTCTCGCTGTGTTGCCCAGGCTTGCAGTACAGTAGCACGATCTCAGCTCACTGCAGCCTTGGCCTTCCAGGCTCAAGCAATCCTCCCACCTTAGCTTTCTGAATAGCCTGGAACTACAAGTGCACACCACCAGGCCTAGCTAATTTTTGTATTTTTTTTTTTAGAGGGGTCTCATTACATTGCCCAGTCTGGTCTCGAACTCCCAGCCTCACGTGATCCTCCTGCCTCAGCCTTTCCAAAGGGATGGCAGGTGTGAGCCACTGTGCCTGGCCTGGAGTTTTAAAGGCAAAAAATAAAATAATCATCATCATTGTTATTTTGGCCTAAGATAAACTCTCGAATATTTTTAAGATTCCCAGGAGAAAGTTCTCAACCAACTGCAGAAGTCACAAAAGTAATTAGTCTATATGGCACAGAAGTAGAATAACTAAGGAGAGGGGACACACTTAAAATGAAGTATCAGTAAAGTACTAGACCTGAAGAAGGGCAACAGAGTGTGAGCCAACTATCACCACCTCTAAGCGGATTCCTTTAGCTGCTTGTCAAGCGGTTTGTCAGACTCCTCTCCCACCCTACTTCAATCCATTCTTCTCAGAGTAGTCAAATATTCTTTCAAAAACAAAACTCATAATTTGAAGACATTTTGCCAATTAAAAAATGCTCAACCTCATTAATCATAGGGCAATGTAAATTAAAACCACTATGAGGCCAGGCGCGGTGGCTCACACCTGTAATCCCAGTACTTTGGGAGGCCGAGCAGATCACGAGGTCAGGAGATCGAGACCATCCTGGCTAACATGATGAAACCCCGTCTCTACTAAAAATACAAAAAATTAGCCGGGTGTGGTGGCGGGCACCTGTAGTCCCAGCTACTTGGGAGGCTGAGGCAGGAGAATGGCGTGAACCCAGGAGGCGGAGCTTGCAGTGAGCCGAGATCGCGCCACTGCACTCCAGCCTGGGTGACAGAGCAAGACTCGGTCTCAAAAACATAAATAAATAAATAAATAAATAAATAAATAAATAAAACCACTATGAAATACCACTTCACACCCATTAGGATAGTTATCACAAAACAAAAACAAAAACAAAAAAAAACAGAAACAAGTGTTGGCAAGGATATGAACAAACTGAAACTCTTCTGCTCTGCTGGTGGGCATATAAAATGGTGTGGCTGCTGGGGAAGACAGTATGGCATTTCCTCAAAAACTTAAACATAGGATTATCATACAATCTGTAATTGAACTTCTGGATATATACACAAAAGAAATGAAAGCAGGAACCCAAAGGGATGTGTGTATGCCAGTGTTCATTGCAGCATTATTCATAACAGCCAAAGTGTCCATCAATAGATAAACAGATAAATAAAATGTGGTATCTACATACAATGGAATATTATTCAGCCCTAAAGAAGTAAGATGTTCTGATACATGCTACCACATGGAAGAAGAGAATGGAAAGTTATGATTTAATGGGTACAGAGTTTCAGATGGGGATGATGAAGTTCTGGAGATGGATGATGGATGGTAGTGATTGTTGCACAATGATGTGAATGTACTTAATGTCACTGAACTGTACACTTAAATGTTAAAATGATAAATTTTCAATTATGTATTTTTTACCACACACACACACAAGCATATCACATTCTCCTGCTTAAAAACCTTTCAACAGTTTCACACTGCACTTAGAATCTAACATGCAAACTCAGTACCAACCTTTACAACATGCAATCCACAAGCCCTACATAATCTGACTTATACCCATTTCTCCTTGTCCTAATCTCATACCACTTCCCTCTTGCTCACTGTGCTATACCCATGCTAGGGAAAACACATTAAATTCTTTCTGACCTCAGGGTCTATACAATTGCTATTCCCTAGCTTGGAGTACTTTCCCTACAACCTGTTCCTTTTCATCCTTTAGTACTTAGTTCAAATGTCATCGCTTCAAAATGTTTTCAAAATGTTGCACTCCCATTCCTATCCCACTCTAGCCACAAGGTACTCTCTATCATTTTCTTCTTTTTTTTTTTTTTTTTTTGAAATGAAGTCTCACTCTGTCGCCCAGGCTGGAGTGCAGTGGCTCGATCTCAGCTCACTACAAGCTCCACCTCCCGGGTTCACACCATTCTCCTGCCTCAGCGTCCCAAGTAGCTGGGACTACAGGCGCCTGCCACCACACCCGGCTAATTTTTTGTATTTTTTTAGTAGAGATGGGGTTTCACCATGTTAGCCAGGATGGTCTTGATCTCCTGACCTTGTGATCTGCCCGCCTCGGCCTCCCAAAGTGCTGGGATTACAGGCGTGAGCCACCGCACCCGGCCCTATCATTTTCTATATGAAATTATAGTATATCTTTAAAACCTTGTAAAAGTTATTTTATCTCCCTAAGGCCTGATATCCTCGCTTACATAATGGGGACAACAATACCTATTTAATACTGGTAAAGAATAACTGACATACTACTCAATAAATATTAATCTTTATTATTAGTGTCAGGCATTTATGCAACAATGCTACTAATTCTTGGTAATCTGAGTAACATTAGGTAATATAGGAAATGTCTTAACAGACTCAAATAAAACTCCTGATTAGCTCTCATGGGCCTCCACAACCCAGTCTCCAAAGCCCAAGTTTATTTCTCATTAGTCACAAAAATATCTCCTCCAATCCAGCCAGTCTTCTCTGCTTCATACAATAGTACTAATTATATCTTACATTTATATGATAATTTTATTTACCCAGCATGTGTCTTACCTGTTTCCTGACATCCTCTCATTCAGTTAATAACAGTCAGCTCTCAGAGAGGCTACGGGCTTGAAAAGGTTTCTACTCAGAATTTGTGGACAACATGAAAATGTCATTGGTATTAAATCACTGGAGCATTACTTAGTCCTAAAAGATGACATAACAGCATGTTGCTGATGAGAACAGTTCATCTTCCCAGTACTCTGAAAGGAGACGAGGTAAAATACCTGTTTACATCTTACCTCGGATAGAATGATTTCAAAATCTCCTTACCTTATTCTACCCCACACTGATCTTCTTCTAACTCCCACAGCATGTTACTTCATACCAATTAATTTTATATATCACACATCCAAGCATATGTGTAAGCCATGTCTCCCTGATTAAGTCCCAGGTCCCTTATGGGCAAGAACAACAAGCCTTACACTGCTGCCACATCCCCCACAGAGCCTAGTGAACAATCAGCCGTCACTGAGAAATGCCTTATGTTTACTTTAAAACACATCCCTGAACCTAACCCCACCTTCTCCCACGCAGCAATGTGACCTCCCTGCAATGAGTTTTGGGGTAGAGGAACAGAGGATAGAAATTTGGGGGTAAAGTATCTTCAATTATCCTTTTCTAGACTGGAAGAACCTGAGAAGAAACCTAATCCATTTCCCTCGCATTTCGGATAAAGAAACTGAAGCCCAGAGATGTTAAGTGTCTTGCCTAAAAATGAAACAACCAGTTAATGGCAGAAGTCCTACTGGTCCAGAATACAGGTCCTGACTCACTGTCTAGGGTTCTCCCTACACCACACTACCTTCCTTACTTCCCCTAGAAAGATTGTGTTTGTAAATACGGAATAAACTGTATTAAATGAAGTTTTGTTCTTTTTTGCTTTAAAAGAATGTAACCAGAAAATAGTAGTGGCAGTTTAGGACAATGATCCTGAAGATGCCTAATTTGAACTATTCACTAAATTATTAAGCTGGCTCTTAAAGTTTCAAATAAACTGTATTCACATAAATCAAAGTATTATAAAGTTGCTACAAGAAGGATTTCGGAAGTCTTATATGTTAGTTTTTATACAGGCAAAAAACTAGAAGATAAAAACATATGAAGTAAAACAAAGATAAATACAAAGTCTTCTAAAGGTAGAGACCTTCACCATGATCAGTAAACACAGTGATAACACACTTCCAGAAAAAAGAACTGGAGGTGGAGGGTGGGGGGCAGTACATAAAGGCCCAGGCTCAAACACAACTTTTACTACATGCAGTTCCATTTAAGGCATGAAAGAACTTGGTTTACTCATTCATTTGTTCACTAATTCATTCATAATAGCAAAGTACCTACCATGTGCCAGGAACCAGAGATGTGAAAGGTAAAGCAAGATATAAAAGACAGGATTCCTGTTTTTCTGGATACTATTTTAATAGGAATGGGAAAACAAACAAGCAAACAAATGAAGTTATCTCAGCTTGTGATAAACTGCTATGAAGAAAAAAAAACAGTGATGTGTCTTGGAACATCTACCTGAGGTGTGAGGTCAAGGAATAATGAGGGGGTAATATCTGATTTGAGAAAGAGGAGGAAGTACGAAGTCTGGTTCCAATTTCCTTCCAACAAAACCTTTAGAATTCTTCTTTTACCAGAATCTCGGGAGCAGGCAACAAATTTCTTATTCCTATTTTCCTCAATACAAACAAATGAGAATGAGAAGGCTCCCAAAGCACAGCATGAAATGGCCTGGTCTGGAGAAATCATACAAAGTGAACAGAAGGAAACCCACAAGCAAAGAAAGCTTTGTGTTCCCCTGTCTTATGAAAATGGCAGTTCCACTGTTTGGTAATATACAGGAATAGTAATGATCTGATATGGTGGTGTTTACAAACAAAAATATATTCTTATTGGTGTTCCCTAATCTGAAAGGGGCAGTGGCAAGACCAGGTATGAAATAAGGTCTAGGTAGCAATCTGTCAGTGTATTTACTTAAAACTTGTATTAAACATTTTAAATATAATTTTTCAAACTCCAAAATATTCCCTGTTAAGAAACACAAAAGTAGAAAAACATGGATAAATTTTTTTTCTAAATTTTTATATTTATTACAGGCATTAACATGTCCACTCCACTTTACAAGATCTTTGGAGAAAAGTGCTATTCCAAGCTCTATTATGCTACTTGCCAAACAGCACACTATGTATATGTAAACAACCAAATATTTAAGCCATTTTTCAGTGGTTTCTCCCTAGCCAGAGACATAAAGATATGTGCTTGTCTTTAGTCCAACACTATTTCCAGAGAAAAGTAAAACAGGCTGGGCATGGTGGTTCACACTTGTAATCCCAGCACTTTACAAGGTTGAGGTGGGAGGACTTCTTGAAGCCAGAAGTACAAGACCATCCTGGGCAACACTGCAAGACACAGTCACTACAAAAAAAAAATTAAAAATTAGCCGGGCATGGTGGTGCGCACCTGTAGTCCCAGCTACTCTGGAGGGTGAGGCAGGAGGACTACTACACAAGCCCAGGAGTGCCAGGTTTCAATGAGCTATGGGTGACAGAGTGAGACTCTATCTCAAAATTTAATTAATTAATTAAATCAAACAAAGAATCAGCAAATATTTAAACTAGAACACCTTCATTATAAAGATAAGAAAAATGAAGCACAAAGAGAATTAATGACTACTCAAAGTCAAACATACAGAGAAACGTTAGGCATCCAAACTTTCAGCGCAGGACTCTACTGTTTTTCAAAAGCAGGGAAAAAATCAACAGTTTGCAATGAGCAATTTTCAAAACACAAGATAAAATAGAAACCATCAGAGTAGACTGTACACACTACCAATTTTGTTTTGTTAAATTTCCAGTTTATTTTTACATATACAGACACATGCATGCATACACAGTTGTTGCTGTTTGAGATAAGGTCTGGCTCTGTTGCCCAGGCTAGAATGCAGTGGCCATAGCTCACTGAGCCTTGATCTCCCAGACTGAAGAGGTCCTCCACCCTTGCCCCTGCCTCAGCCTCCTAAGCAGCTGGGACTACAGGTGTGTGCCACTACACTTGACAAATTTTATTTTTAGCAGCAACAAGGTCTCACTATGTTGCCCAGGCTGGTCTCAAACTCCTGAGCTCAGGCGATCTTCCTGCCTCAGCTTCCCAAAGTGCTGGGATTACAGGCATGAGCCACCGAGCCCAGCCTATGCACACACAGTTATACATGTATGGAGTCTTTTCTTTTTTTTTTTAATTATTGATACGAGATCTAACTATGTTGCCCAGGCCAGTCTCAAACTCCTGGGCCCACGTGATTCTCCCACCTCAACCTCCCTAGTAGCTAGGACTGACTGCAGGCGCATACAACCATACCCAGCCATCTATGGAGTCTTGTTATAAAAAGATCTCTTACTATGGATTGTAACAAAAAAGTTTAAAAAATACTGCATTTCACACTCCCTGTCATCTGTCATGAAGTACTTCCTTGTATTTTATGCAAACATAGCAACAGCAACATTAAAAACACAAATAGATGGCTAATACTACCTTAAAATCTCTCATTCAAATCTCATTTCTGCATCTATTCAGTGCTCTACATTTTGTGCCATTATAACTATAGCTAAAGTAACTATCAACAGCAATAGCAGCAACTAGCAGGCAGAGAAGCTTTCACTCAGCCAAAGGTACTACAAGAACTACTGCCTATTAGTCTCCAAAGGAATTTCAGCTACAGAGGCATAGATTTACTACAAAAAGACACAGTATGTTCACCACAGCTCAGAGGTTCAAATAGTTCTCTCCAACAACGACCCCAAAAAAAGTCCTCCACAGACTTGACCCCGGAATGTAATTTCAGGGAAAAAGGGGCATTCCTAAAATATTTTCTCTACGTAATACTGCCTGAGGCTAATATGGTGGGGGGCGGGGGGGCAGGATTAACACAGAACACAGCCCATTCGCTCCATAATAAGGTCTAAGATTTAAAATGCACTGCCTTGAAAGAAGCTACACTAAAATTCCAACTAAGATACGGAAATAATGAGTGTCAAGATATCAGATCATTTTTAGATGGCACATTTGGGAGATGGAATAGAAGACAATAGCACTGAATATTACAAAAACAGATAAAGAAAAATGGTAAAGTGAGGCAGGGATAAAAACAGAAAATGTTAAGGCAAAAAGAAAACTAACCATTATGCTACAGTAAAAGTTTAATCTAAAATATGGCCTGGCATGGTGGCTCATGTCTGTGATCCCAGCACCTTGAGAGGCTGAAGGGCGGATCACTTGAGGTCAGGCGTTCAAGACCAGTCTGGTCAACATGGTGAAACCCCATCTCTACTAAAAATACAAAAATTAGCCAGGCATGGTGGTGCATGCCTGTAAACCCAGTTACTTGGGTGGCTGAGGTACAAGAATCGCTTGAACCTGGGAGGTAGAGGATGCAGTGTGCAGAGATCGCACCACTGCACTCCAAGCTGAGTGAAAGAGCAAGGCTGTCTCAAACTAAACTAACTAAACTAAAATATGCAATAAAATAAACTATGCAGGCCGGGCTCCAGGGCTCACACCTATAATCCCACCATTTGGAAAGCTGACATAGGCAGATCACTTGAGGTCAGAAGTTCAAAACCAGCCTGGCCAACATGGTGAGACCCTGTCTCTACTAAAACTACAAAAATTAGCCGGGCATGAGGTACAAGAATTGCTTGAACCCAACAGGTAGAGGCTGCAGTGAGCCACCACCACTGCACTCCAGCCTGGGCGACAGCGCAAGACTCTGTCTCAAAAAAAAAAAAACCTATATATATACATATACATAGACACACACTATGCAGCACTAGATACTTTAACCACAGAGCTTCACCTGTCACAGCCGTGGCCAATCATGTTTTGTGCCACATGACCCCACCTCCCCTTCCAAAGCCAACTAGGCTAGCATCTCTGGCCTCAAACAAAGAGACCCCAGGGAAAACCAGGCAGTTGGCAGAAGGAGCTGAAGGGGAAGTCATGAAAATAAATAGTAAAGTTCGGTGAGGGGATTGACAAGCTAAAGTTATAAAGAATCAGGCACAATAGGTATAGAGGCTATGAGCAAAAGATACAGAGTAGGGAGAAAGAGAACAAAGCATGTCAAAAATGCAGAGAACCAAACACCGCATATTCTCACTCATAGGTGGGAATTGAACAATGAGAACACATGCACACAGGAAGGGGATCATCACACTCTGGGGACTGTTGTGGGGTGGGGGGAGGGGGGAGGGATAGCATTGGGAGATATACCTAATGCTAGATGATGAGTTAGTGGGTGCAGTGCACCAGCATGGCACATGTATACATATGTAACTAACCTGCACATTGCGCACATGTACCCTAAAACCTAAAGTATAATAATAATAAATAAATAAATAAATAAATAAAAAATAAATAAATAAAAAATGCAGAGAAACTGTGCAGCTCACGAGACAGTGATAAGTGGCCGGTAGAGATTCTGATTTCTGGCAGCTTTCTTGTTCTCTTAAATGTATTCCTTCCTTCAAGGTAGTTTGAAAGAATTATATGACCTGAAGCAGGAAGAAACACTAAGAACACAAATGACTAAAAGGGTTTGCACGAATTTTGTTTCCACATTAAAAAAGCCTCTAAAAACCTTTATCATTGAAAGTCTGAGCTAGAAGAGTCCTTGGAATCAGACCAATTCACTTTTTTAGAGATGAGGAAATTGAGGACCACAAAGTAATCTAAGGTTACACAGATAGTGACAGAGCAAGGACAAAATTAAGGACTCCTATTTCTGTAGCCATTACTCTCTGTCCTACACTGCACTAAATAACACCAACATAGAAACATTTTCCTCAAAACAAGTATTTTTGCAACACATTTTAGAGTGAGTCAGAAATTTTATGTGCATATGCCTTTTTCCACAGTTTAAGTAAGTTTTCCACAGTTTAAATAAGTTTTCCACTTATTTATTCTCTGGCTCTCTGTTATACTTATAAAATACATCATTAGATTTCTCCTTTTCTCCCTCACATATATTTTAAAAATTAATCTGTCACTAAAGAAATAACACCAGCAATTCATCAGGCCCACTGGCTTTTCCCCCCTACAACTGCGTATTTTAAAACAGCATTACTCAGGATTGTTATTGCACATATTGTGTAATAGTGTTTGAACTCAAACTAATACAGGGCAGACATTTTAAGTGAAAAATAAACTTCGATTAAGGATCATAGAGATTTCCTTGAAGAAAAACTCATAACCAACGTCAGTAAAATTCAGGAGAAAACAGTGCAAGAACAACTGAAACTGAAAAGGGACTAATGTGAAATTTATCAAGTCATTCCTGATGAAATTTATTGCGTTCATTCAGGGTGTCTTGTGAACAAAAACTACAACTTGTAAACACAAATCCCAAACTGGGGAAATTATTAATCAGTGAGAAGATGCAGACAGAAGTAGAAAAAAGTTGACCCAGGTTAAACATGGTGAAGCCCAGAGGCAGGACTGTAGAATACCTGGATGCCTACTCTGACGAAACAAACACTTAAGCGCCTCTAAGGATCCCCAAAGGACACACCTGAGGGGGAGGGGAGAGGTGAATAAATACTTGTATCTCTGAAGCTGATCCACAGAAAAGCAGAGTCATCAATTTCCCAAGAACATTCTCAGCCATCTTAAAACAGCAGAAATTAGGAAGACGGCATATTTTAATGAATCCTTTGGTTAGATTTAAGATAAAGTGAAGAATACACAACCTAGGATGATTAAACAAACAAAAGCACAAAACTCAAGTCCAGAGGCCACTTCGGTCACTTCAGTCATAGCTAATGAAAGTATCACAAAGGATCTTTCCATCAAATGAAGAACTAATGACGTTATAGGTCTATATTCCTAATTCTAACCACTTACAGGTGTGTGTTTTGATGGATGAGAAAACTCAAGCTTAGAGCCTTTAGGTAACCAAGATCACCAAGGCAGGCAGTGAGAGAAACCCAGGCAGGATTCGAACCCTGGCTGGCTGAGCCATTCTCATTACCGTCACAGTCAACAATCAACACGGCAGTTTAAGTTCATCCTTACCAGTCACCCAGGAGATGAGTTTTGAAGAGGGAGTTTAAAAGGGGCATCTGACTTTCTCTCTCTCCCAAAGTAGAAGAGAACTGAGCTGTCAAAAACAGAAAAAGAAGTGAGTGTGGTGCCGCCCGGGATCTCCATCCCGCAGCTCCGGACCGAGCCCGCCCCGCTCGACTCGCGCAGCCCCAGCCACGCTCGGTTCTCCGCCCGAGCCGAGGCGCCGCGGCTGTCAGACGCGGAGGGGCAGAGACGCGGCCCAAAGGAAGGGACAAAGAGCCTTCCCGGCCGCGGCCGGAGGCTGCCGGCCCGTTCCTAAGCCGGGTTTCCGCAGCAGCGGCCCTAGCGGGGCGGGGACCGGGGACGGGGGCGCGGCGGGGGAGGAGCGGCCGCCTAGACTGAGGGGCTGCGCGAGAGGTGCGGGCCCGGCTGGCGGACTCGCCCCCTACTCATTACCTTGCCGCGGGCTTCCCGTCACGGTCGCCGCCGCCACGGAGCTTCTGAGCCGGGGCGACGCAGCGAGAGCTGATAAGCGGGCGTCAGCTGCGTCCCACACTGGCGAAGCAGCCTCCAGATCGGGCTGGAGAAAGGCCGGTGGGTGGGAGTCGGGACGAGGTTTGTTCCCAGCTTGTGGAGATTTTACTCCGCTCGTCCCTCGCACTCGGCTTCCGCTCCGCCTCCCGGCCGGCCCTTCCCGCACTCGGGGGCCAGTCGCCCGCGGCGCGTGGCATTGTGGGGGATGTAGTCCCAGAATGAGAAAGCGGCGGCACGTGCTTCCAGCCGCCCTGCACCTACCCTGTGTCAGAACGACGCCGTTGCACGGCAACCAGAGAGGGCGGAGGACTCTTCTGTGTTGGAAGATGAGCCCGCCAGAGGCATACCCTCGGCCTTAACTCGCTGCAGGCGCTGGAAGAAGGGCTCTGGCGTCTTGTTCCCGACCCTCCAGTGAGGAACCAACCTCCTAATACTATTGACCTGAGGCTGGGAAAGCTTAGTGATGATTAAGTGTGCTATAGATGAGACTACCCATTATTGCAGCCGAAGGTCCTTAGCCAGTGGAGTGAGGCAAGAAAAATAAAAGGATTGAAGATTAAATAAGAAACAAAATTATTTTTTCATAGATTATATAATTATGTACGTGGAGGCCGGGCGCCGTTGGCTCATGCCTGTAATCCCAGCACTTTGAGAGGCCAAGACGGGAGGATCACCTGAGGTCGGGAATTCGAGACTAGCCTGGCCAACATGGTGAAACCCCTTCTCTACTACAGATACGAACTTAGCAGGGCGAGGTGGCGGACGCCTGTAATTCCAGCCTCTCGGGGGGCTGAGGCGGGAGAATTGATTGAAGCCAGGAGGAAGAGAGGTTGCAGTGAGCTGATATCGCGCCACTGCACTCCAGCCTGGCCAACAAGAGCAGAACTCCGTTTCAAAAAAAAAAAAAATTTTTTGTTTGTGGCACTTCAAAACAATCTGCAGATAAACTGTTAACAATAAAAGAGTTTAACAAGGTTAATAGATACAAAAATCATATTTTAAAAAATCAATATTTATTTATATATGCTAGTAAAAAAGATAATTTTTTTAAAGATACCATTTACAACAGCTCCAAACAAATATCAAGTACCTAGGAATAAATCGATCAAAGAAATGCAAAACCTGCCTGAAGAAAACATTGAAAGACACTGAAGAAGACCTAAATAAAGATATAACATGTTCATAAATTGGAAGAGTCAATACTGAAAAATGCCAGGTCTCTCCAAACCTACCTACAGAGCCAGTGCAATTCCCAACAAAATCTCAATAAATTTCTGTGTATGTGTGAGAAACGTGACAAGCTAATTTAAAATGTTATGGAAGCGCAAAGACAAGCATTCATGAGGAAGAGAAGGAAGAAAAAAAAGAAGAGGAGGAGTGGGAGGAGGAAAACTTGTGCTACCGGATAACAAGCTTTATTATAGACTAGGCAAGGTGGCCCATGCCTATGATCTCAGCACTTCGGGAGGCTGAGGCAAGTGGATTGCTTGAGCCTGGAGTTCAAGACCAGCCTGGGCAACATGGCAAAACCCCATCTGTACCCAAAAAAAAAAACACCAAAGTCAGCCAGTTGTGGTGACATGCACCTACAGTCCCAGCTACTCAAGAGGCTGGGGCAGGAGGATCACTTTGAGCCCAGGAGGTGGAGGCTGCAGTGAGCCATAATTGTGCCACTGCACTCCAGCCTGGGTGACAGCAAGCCTCTTCCTCAAAAACAAAACAAAACAAAAACAAGCTTTATTTTAAAGCTGTCAACCTAAATAATAGGACCTCTAAAAAAAAAAAGACATTCATTTAAGAATAGGGCATTGCAATGGGAATATACATGCCCCAGTAAACTCTGTGTGTATTCAGGGAGGTAAAAGAAGACAAAAAAAATGAGGAGGATTAAATAATTGCTTTGAAATTATTATGCTTGGCTACAGGGATCAATAATAAGGGTGACTCCAGTTCTAGGTTGAACAGGCAGTTGCTGGGCAGATGTCCACACAGAAGTACTTGTTGTGTAAGGTTGCAATGGTCTTTGTGTAAGGTTGTGGTTTTTGCAGAGTCTTTTGCAATAGTTTAGTTATCAGGCATACAAGTGTGAAAGCCTTCCCTTCTTAGCCTTCCCCAGCTCTGTCAGGGTGTTTTGTTTTTTAACACAAGTGACTCCATTTTGATTCTGACAATTTTCACATTTCCTTTTTTTGATCAAGATCTTTCTCAGAATGCATCACTGATCAGTCATTTTGTAGTTACATTCTGATGTCCCTGGAGGCCAGGTTGAACCTGTCCTGGTTGCTGGTTTCTTCCCACATTGTGGGGAGTGATTGGTGATGAGGAGTCCGTGTCAAAAACCATTTAGCCACATTTGGGCAATAAGGGAGGTTTGAAGAAAATGGCTCTCAGGCTAAGTCTACCTGGAGTTTATTATTAAGGTCTATAGTCTTTGGCTGTCATCTCAAAGTGCTGGCCCAGCATCATTTTGTTAAGACCTATACTTCTGCAAAAATTTAACAAGTAACAGATACAAAGTTTAAAAAAGGAAAAATATAAAGTAAAAGGATAATCTCAGTTTGCTTAATAGTTTTGAGCCATGAACCTAGGCTTAACCAGCTGAATAAATGAAATGGCCATAGAGGATTAAGTGAGACCTGTTGTAACAGTTCCATAAACCCATCAGTTTTTTAAGTGTGCATGAGAATGGGCCATCAAATGTAGCTGGTTGGAGTCCCAGAAAACTTGGCATGCCTTAATGTTTGAAAATCCCAGGCAGAGTACAGTGGCTCACATTTGTAATCTTGACACTTTGGGAGGCTAAGGCAGAAGGATCTCTTGAGGCCAGGAGTTTGAGACAGCCTGAGCAACATAGTGAAACACCGTCTCTACAAAACAAAACAAAACAAAAAAAGTAGCTGGGCATGGTGGCGTGTACCCGTAGTCCTAGCTACTTGAGCCTAGGGGTTCAAGGCTGCAATGATCTATGATTGCATCACTGAACTCCAGCCAGGGAGACAGAGTGAGACTCTGTTTCTTTAAAAAAAAAAAAAGAAAAAAAAAAAAGAAAGAAAGAAAAATTAAGAAAATCCCATTACATTACTTATCAATCTCTCAAGAGCAAAGAAAATTATCAATCTTGTCAGAATGTCATAAGTTTGGACCAATGTATTTGATGGTAGCAACCACTCTAGTGGCTTTTACTTAACCATCCTGTGTCCATCATTTAGAATGTGTCCATTCTAAAAGAATGTTTATTTTTGCTCTCAGAATATTTTCAGAAACAAGCAAGGGAAAAGAGCAACATAAAGGGAAAAGAACAACAAAAAAGTTGCATGTAACCAAAATAAAACCAAGAATGTTCATAAAAATTTTAACCCAGGCATGTGGATCAGACAAAATATTAAAGTAGGCACACAGACCGAAAGTAAATTCATCAGAAAAGACATGCCTCACAGACAGAATGGAAATTCTGTAGAAATCAGAAAAGACTTCCCAGAAAATACAAAAAGTCTTTGTTTAATCCGAGGAGGGATGTAAAGTCCTTTATTTAGGGCTGCCTTATTCAAATCAGACCCCAAATAAAGTCAAGAGCTTCTACCATAAAGAAGGAGGCATGGTCTTAGAGAAGACTCATCAGGGCAGAAAAAGTGAGCCATGGAAGCAGAGAACTGCAATGGCTTAAATGAGTACTGCACCAGATTCGAGAACTGTCAGTGCCTTGTGATAGTGATCTCTTTTCAGGTCCTGTTTCTGGCACCATTTGTGTCAACCTAAATAACAGAGAGAGGCTCTCTAAAAGAAAAATATGGTTATTTGGGAATAGGGCATTGCAATGGGAATACACATGCCACAGTAAACTATGTGTGTATTCAAGGAGGTAAGGGAAGACAAAGGTTTTTACAGGAAAAATTAGGGGCGTTACATAATTGTTTTGAAATTATTATCCTTGGCTACAAGAATCTATAATAACAAGGGTGGCTCCAATCTGAGGTTAGACAGACAATTGCTGAGCAGATATCCTCATAGAAGTACGTTTTGTGTGAGGTTACAATGACCATTGTTAATGTTGTGATTTTCCAGAGTTTTCTGTGGTAATTTTGTTATCAGGCATGCAAGTGTGAGAACTCTCTCTTCTTAGCTTTCCTGGCTGTATTTGTCAGGTTCTTTGGGGATTTTTTACACAAATGATTCCATTTTGATACTGTCAACTTTCATAGTAATTAAGGCAGTGTGGAAGGAGATCAAAAATAGACAAATCTACCAGTAGTACAGAATAGAGAGCCCAGTGACCTGGGTGTGGTGGTGCACACCTGTAGCCCCAGCTATCTGGGAGGCTGAGGCAGGAGGATCACTTGGGCCCAGGAGTTTGAGACTAGCCTGGCAATGCAAAGCAACACCTAAAGAACACTTTTCAATGATTGAATGGTGCTGGAACAAATAGTGCTCTATTTGGAAAAGAAATGAAATTGGACTCTTCACATTATAAACAAAAGTCAATTTCAGGTAACTAACGGACACTTTTTTTATTTTTAAGAGACAGGGTCTTGCTTTGTTGCCCAGACTGAAGTGTAGTGCTGTGATCATAGCTTACTGCAGCCTCAAACTCCCAGGCTCAAGCAACCCTCCCAAGCAGCTAGGACTACAAGCATGTGCCACCAAGCCCGAGTAATTCTTTTTTAAGAGACAGGATCTTGCTGTGTTGTCCAGGCTGGTCTCAAACTCCTGCCTCAGCCTCCCAAAGTGCTGGATTACAGGAGTGAGTCATGATGCCCAGCTGAAACATAAATTTTAAAGGCAGAAGAATGAAGCTATCTATTTGCAGACTTTAAAGTGAGAAGGAAAAAAAAAGAAATAATACTTTTGTGTCTAAAGATAATATAACAGTATATTGATCTCAAGGGTAAGGGGACAGACTTTTTAAACTAATCCAAAAAGCACTACCTATAATAGGAAAATAGATAAATTTGACCACATTAACATTAAGACAGCCAGGCACAATGGCTCACGCCTGTAATCCCAGCATTTAGGGAGGCTGAGGCAGGCAGATCACCTGAGGTCACGAGCTCAAGACCAGCTGGCCAACATGGTGAAACCCCATCTCTACAAAAATACAAAAATTAGCCGGGCAAGGTGGTGCATGCCTGTAATTCCAGCTACTCAGGAGGCTAAGGCAGGAGAATTGCTCGAACCCAGGAGGCAGAGGTTGCAGTGACTGAGATCGCGCCATTGCACTCCAACCTGGTGACTGAGCAAGACTCTGTCTCAAAAAAAACAAAAACAAAACAAAAACAAAAAAAAAACATTAAGACTTGGTTTTATCAAATTACACCATTAAAAGAGTTAAAAGGCAAGCCTCACAGATGATTAAGAAATTTACAATATGGGCCAGATGCGGTGGCTCACTCCTATAACCCCAGCACTTTGGGAGGCCAAAGCGGGTGGATCACCTGAGGCCAGAGTTTGAGACCAGCCTGGACAACATGGTGAAAGCCCGTCTCTACTAAAAATACAGAAATTAACCGGGTATGGCGGCGGGCGCCTGTAATTCCAGCTACTCAGAAGGCTGAGGCAGGAGAATTGCTTGAACCTGGGAAGCGAAGGTTGCAGTGAGCTGAGGTTGCGCCATTGTACTCCAGCCTGGGCGATAACAGCAAAACTCCATCAAAAAGAAAGAGAGAGAGAGAGAGAGATAAAGAAATTTGCAACATGTATAACCAAGAAAGGTCTTGTATCTAGAATATATAAAGAACTATAATCATTAAGAAAAAGAGTTGAGGCCAAGCACGGTGGCTCACACCTGTAATCCCAGCATTTTGGGAGGCCAAGGTGGGCAAATCACTTGAGGCCAGGAGTTCAAGACCAGCCTGGGCAACATGGTGAAACCCTGTCTCTACTAAAAATACAAAAACTAGCCCAATGTGCTGATGCATGCCTGAAGCCAAAGTTGCAGTGGGCCGAGATCACGCCACTGCACTCCAGCCTGTACGACAGAGCAAGACTCTGTCTCAAAAAAGAAAGAAAGAAAAGAAAAAGAAAAAGAGCTGGCCAGGCGCGGTGGCTCACGCCTGTAATCCCAGCACTTTGGGAGGCCGAGGCGGGCGGATCACGAGGTCAGGAGATCGAGACCATCCTGGCTAACATGGTGAAACCCCGTCTCTACTAAAAATTAAAAAAATCAACCAGGTGTCGTGGCACGCGCCTGTAGTCCCAGCTACTCGGGAGGGTGAGACAGGAGAATCGCTTGAACCCTGGAGGCAGAGGTTGTAGTGAGCTGAGATCGCACCGCTGCGCTCCAACTCCAGCTTGGGCGACAGAGTGAGACTTGGTCTCAAAAATAAATAAATAAATAAATAAAAGAAAAAGAGCTGAACAGGCTCTTAACTAAGGAAGAAATCCAAATAACCAATAAACATATGAAAAAGCATCAACTTCATATGAGGACAAGAAAATTTAAATCACAATGAGAGAATAACACGCTACTCACCAGAATGGCTAAAACAGAAAAAGATTGACGATTACAAATGTTGACCACAGTGGAGCAATGGTAATTCTCATACTTTGCCATAGGTAAAGTAAACTAATACAGCAGTTTGGAAAAAGGAACAAGCTACATTTGACAATAGAGATGAATCTTAAAAACTTAATATTAAGAAAAAGAAACTATTCACAAAATAATATATACTGTGTTATTCCATTTTTGTAAGGTTCAAAAACAGGAAAAAAGAATGTATACTTAGGTGTTAAAACTGTAAAGAAAAGCAAGGAATTGATCATCATAAAAGGGAGGTTAGTGGCTACCTCTGAGACCAAAGGAGCCCTGTGAGGAGGGATTTGAGACTGCAAAGAGGGAATGGGTGGTAGTTACACTGCTGTGGGCTTTGTAATAATTCATTAGAGTATGTATTTATTGTTTATGCATTTTTTCACATATGTGTTATGTTTCCCAGTTTAAAAAATAAAAGAGTAGGGGTCTGGAGTCAGATTGCCTTCATTCAGTTCCAAGCCCTACAACTGTGTAACCTTGGGCAAGCTCCATAGCCTCTCTAAGCCTCCGTTTCCCATCTGCAAAGTGTCAGTAATAAGAGTACATCAAAAGGATATTGTGAGGATTACAATGAGAATGTGAGCTGATGTGTATAAAGTAGTTTTCACAGTAACCGCCGTCCCTTGGTATCCATGGGGGATTGATTCCAGGACTCCATAGGATAACAGAATCTGCAGATGCTCAAGTCTCGCAGTTGGCTCTCCGTATCCACAGGTTCTGCATCCACTATTATCATTGTAAGCACACTAAAGCATTAAAGAAAGACACTGAAGCAAGTAACTTATGCAATAGTCCTTTATGCTAAAGTATGTATGTTAGGCCAATGGCCTATATTTGATTCTAAATACCTCACTATTCACTGTTTCCAAACACTTGTAGTGGCACTCAATAAATATACTGTGGCCGGGTGCGGTGGCTCATGCCTGTAATCCCAGCACTTTGGGAGGTCAGAAGATTGAGACCATCCTGGCTAACACGGTGAAACCCCGTCTCTACTAAAAATACAAAAAATTAGCCGGGCATGGCAGCGTGCGCCTGTAGTCCCAGGTACTCAGGAGGCTGAGGCAGGAGAATGGCATGAACCCGGGAGGCGGAGCTTGCAGTGAGCCGAGATCGCACCACTGCACTCCAGCCTGGGTGACAGAGACTCTGTCTCAAAAAATAAATAAATAAATAAATAAATAAATAAATAAGTTGTGAATGGCCAGGCATGATGGTTCACACCTTTAATCCCAGCATTTTGGGAGGCCAAGGCGGGTGGATCACCTGAGGTCAAGAGTTCAAGACCAGCCTCGTCAACATGGCAAAACCCAGTCTCTACTAAAATACAAAAATTAGCTGGGCGTGGTGGCAGTGCCTGTAATCCCAACTATTCAGGAGGCTGAGGCAGGAGAATTGCTTGAACCCGGGAGGCAGAGGTTGCAGTGAGCCGAGATCATGCCACTGCACTCCAGCCTGGGCAACAGAAACAAAAAAAAACAAAAACAAAAAAAAATTGTGAATGAATGAATGATCACTTCTCAGCCTTTTGGCTAAGATTAAGTGTGAATGAATGAATTTTTCTGCTAACCCCAGTACACAAATCTCTGGACACTGTATCTATTTAATACATGTTGGTTGGCTCTCTGACAGAGGTTTTCCTGGCCTCTAACGATTCATGTAACGCTACTTTCAAGTTTCCTGTTACTTCCATTCTATTCCACACCTTGGTAGACAAGAGTATATTAATTTGGAAGGTTCAAGAGATTAAAATAATAATAATAAAAATAATTATTATTATATTTTATAGCACTTTTCACTTTAGAAACCATTTTCCTAGAAGTAATGGGATGTATTGCCAAACTCTGCCCACTCATCTGTCAAAGAAAGACCTAGAATCAGAAGAACATAATTAGCTGCTCAAATTAATTCAATCAGAGTTGAAGCCATTCCTTTCTGGAATCAAGGAGAAAAACCACAGCCAACTCATATCAGGCCCCAGATAAGAAAGTGCCACCTTCCTCAATGCCATAATAGGGGAGAAAGTAATCTATTCCTAAAATGCAAGCTCAGAATATCATGGTAACAAGAAAAAATAGCCTTTCCAGAGGTTGATGGTTGTCTCTGAGGAAAAGAGTTAGAAACTGAACTGGGAGAAAAAATTGGAATTGGAGTACCTACTTCCATATATATATATTTTTTTCTTTTGGTTTTTTTTTTTTTTTTTTTTGAGACAGGGTCTCATTCTGTCACCAGGCTAGAGTGCAGTGGCGTGATCTCGGCTCACTTGCAGTCTCAACTTGCCAGATCCAAGCCATCCTGCCACCTCAGCCTCCTGATCAGCTGGGACCACAAGTGAACACCATCAGGCTCAGCTAATTTTTTGTATTTTTTTAGTAAAGACGGGGTTTCACCATGTTGCCCAGGCTGGTCTTGAACTCCTGGTTTAAAGTGATCCACCCACCTCAGCCTCCGAAAGTTCTGGAATTACACACATGAGCCACCATGTTCAGCCTACATTCTTATTTATAAGGCAGAATATGACACAGCTCAGTCCTGAAGTATTCCTCAGATATCCTGAGCCCACAAAAAGAACTCCGGACTAACCTCGTGGGGAAACAGTGGCTCTTTACTGAAGGCAGAGGAAGCTCTTTTCTGAGAATTCGAAGTTTGGAGCAGAACAGTAGGAGAGACAAGGACAAGTAAGAAGTTAAGTAAGGGAGGTAGGCTGATCACCTGAGGTCAGGAGTTCAAGGCCAGCTTGGCCAACATGGTGAAACCCTGTCTCTACTAAAAATACAAAAATTAGCCCGGTGTGGTCGTGGGCACCTGTAGTCCCAGCTGCTCAGGAAGCTGAGGCAGGAGAATCATTTGAACCAGGGAGGCAGAGGTTACAGTGAGCTGAGATCATGCCAGTGCACTCTAGACTGGGTGACGGAGCAAGACTCTGTCTCAAAATAAATAAATAAATAAATAAGGGCTGGGCATGGTGACTCATGCTTTTAATCCTCATACTTTGGGAGACAGGCAGGAGGATCACTTGAGACCAGAAGTTCGAGACCAGCATGGACAATATGGTGAACTCTCATCTCTACTAAAAATACCAAAATTAGGCCAGGCACGGTGGCTCACGCCTGTAATCCCAGCACTTTGAGAAGCTGAGGTGGGTGGATCACGAAGTCAGGAGTTCAAGACCAGCCTGGCCAAGATGGTGAAACCCCGTCTCTACTAAAAATACAAAAAAAAAAACCAGGAGTGGTGGTGGGCGCCTGTAATCTCAGCTACTCAGGAGGCTGAGGCAGAGAATTGCTTGAACCCAGGAGGCAGAGATTGCAGTGAGCCAAGATGGCACCACTGCACTCCAGCCTGGAAGACAGAGTGAGACTCCATATCAAAAAAAAAAAAAAAAAATACAAAAATTAGTTGTTAGTTTAGTTGCTGCCTAAAAGCAAGACTAGGCTCTCAAGGAGGTACAATGGGGCCGGACGCGGTGGCTCACACCTGTAATCCCAGCACTTTGGGAGGCCCAGGCGGGCAAATCACGAGGTCAGGAGATCGCGACCAGCCTGGCCAACAATGGTGAACCCCGTCTCTACTAAAAAAAAAAAAAAAAAAAAAAAAAAAAAAAATAGCCGGGTGTGGTGGTTTATGCCTGTAATCCCAGCTACTCAGGAGGCTGAGGCAGGAGAATTGCTTGAACCTAGGAGGCAGAGGTTGCAGTGAGTCGAAATCCAGCCACTGCACTCCAGCTTTGGCTACAGAGCAAGACCGCATCTAGGGGGTGTTGGGGGGAAGAGGTAAAATGGACAGCAGCAAACCACAGGTGTGATAGGAGAGAATACTGAGCTGAAATCAGTCTCCTAAAATATGAATCCGATTTCAGGATCATTCATTTATCTGACTGTCAAGAACGCCTCTGAACAGGAGGAAGACTTTGGGGAGAAGGTGGGGTTTGTTGAAAGGGCACCGAGAAGGGAGGGGGGTGGTACCCAAACAATTTGTTTACATAATGTTTTTTGGACCTGAAATATGTAGAAAAGTACTTTGAAACTAAAGTACTGTACTGAAGTTTAATTATTTTTCTTATTGTTTGCATATTCTCCCTCCCAGATACTTTACAGAGGGTGCTAAAGCTGATCCCCTGGGAGCTTCAGAGTTTAATGACTTCGCCTGAAGATTTCCTATTCTTTTCCACAACGTGCTAAGTCAAATTATGGCCAAATTACCAATCGCATGGTAATTCAGCTTCTAAATATATTTTGCAGAGTGTTTCCAAAAGTTGAAAAAAAACCAAAACTTTACCTAAATTGTTTTTACTTGCTTCACCCTAAATCAGTTATTCGGTTCCTTTGAAGAACATGTTGCTTTAGCAACCCCGAAAGTGAACCCAGATACCCAGGACTACTGATTGTTACATCAGAGTTTTCGAAAACGCCAATACTGGAAACAGGCCGACAGTTAAGGAGAGGCAGGCCTCAAACTAAAGCAGAACCTTCTCAAAACTACTTATATTTCAAGAGATGGATTAAGCGAAAAGAGCTGTACAAAGAAATAAGCCATTTTCTATGCGCCTGTTATATGCAAGGCACTGCACTCCCTTGTCACTTGTTAACTTACAAGAAGACTCGCCGGTCCAGGGAAAGGCAGAGGGGAACAGGGGCAAGGTTTGTGGAGGGCGGCAAACTGCACTCCACGTGCCGCGGGGCTGCGCTTGCGTAGACCCGAGTTCTGATGCCTGGCGCCGGCTGCCAGGTAGGGGCGCGCGTCCTGCGCAGTTGCGGCGCACCGCCTCCTCGGGCTTCAGGCCGGGCCAATCAGGAGGCAGGCGGGAGGGGGCGCGGCGCCGGGAGGGGGCGGGGCCGGGTAGGGCTTCGCGGTCCGCTGGCCAGCCGGGAGGGGGCCTTTGGCTTCCCCACCCGCCATGGAGCGGCTGACGTTGCCTCCCGGCGGCGCGGCGGCGGTGGACGAGTACCTGGAGTACCGGAGGTGAGGCTGTGGCTCCGGGCCTGTCCCCCGCCGCTCCGAGGGGCCAGGATCCCTGGGCTGGGGGCGCGGGCAGGGGCCCGGCCGGCGTCCGCGGGGGTTCCCGGCATCTGTGCCTGGGCTGTTGGGGGAGGCCTAGATGAATTCCAGTTAAGTCTGCCTAATTAAATACTGTAGGGCCACGCAGTTCTATGCAGTGATGAGTCTTCCGATGCCATTTAAGAGATTCCTCTGCTGCCTTCCAAGAAGGATGTCTAACTCCAGACTGATACAGAGGTCCAGCTGCTCTTTAAATGGCCATTGAAAACATGCACATCGAGTACTCGGGGCTATAGAAGTTATCATACATCAAATTAACCCAGTAATAGGGTCAACCGTGAACTTCTGAACGCGCTCCCCACCCCGAGGTGCTGGTTTTAGGAGAAAGGCACTGACTGGTGTTTGGTGTTCTGGAGAAGCCCCTTCCGAAACTGGAAACGTAGCTCCTCCTTTGGTCTGAGGACGCGGTTCATTGTCCTGTGTCCTGAGCGAGGATGGTGCACCTGCAGCGACGCACTCTTTCTCCGCTTCCTGGGGTTTTTGATCGGCCGGAATCTGGGCGGATGAGAAGTCCTGGAGAGGACCGCCTGAGGACGCCGAGTTGGGGCGGGAGGATGTGTGTGTGTTCAAGCAGAGGGGAGACGCTCCAGGCTCGGCCAGGGAGGCCAGAGCGAGCGACAGGGCCTCCTCTGCGGCATCGTGGGCGGCCCAGATGACCCAGAGGTGTGCAGACGGCCCCCCAGCTGACTGCTCTCCCTTCGTCTGACTGCCCCGTTGGTGTAGTTTTGGGTCACCCTTAGAACTGCCTGGAGATTCTGAGCCAGAAGAATAAGGGCTAGGAGCTTGATGGGGTCAGTTCCCACGACCGGTTCAGGGTCAGAACAACCATCATCCCGTCCTCGCCCAGAGCAGAGCCGGCTCCTTGAGCCTCCAGTTCTCCAGAGCTTTTGCCTGGGAGCAAGCTGCTGGAGCTGGTGTTGACTGATAACTTGGATATTTAGATATGTGAATTGTGGGCCTCCAGTTGACTCTTGCCTAGCTCCGAACATGTTAGGGCAGACCTGGTGGGAAATTATGTAGTTATTTAATCAGTTATTCGGTTCCTTTGAAGAACATGTTGCTTTAGCAACCCCCAAAGTGAACCCAGATACCCAGGACTACTGATTGTTACATCAGAGTTTTTGAAAACGCCAATACTAGAAACAGGCCGACAGTTAAGCAGAGGCGGGCGGGACTGAAGCAGAGCCCGAGAACTGGGCTGGAGGTCCCATGGTCCCGGGTTGGGGGGGTGGAGCAGCACTTCGTTGCCGCGGGGGTGCCGGGACTCCGGCCGCAGTGCCGCCACCATCATGGACTTCCTGTGGGACAAGCGCACGGGCCTCGCCGCCAGAACGATGCCTCATCCTCGAAGGTACCATTCCTCAGAACGAGGCAGCCGGAGGAGTTACCGTGAACACTATCGGAGCCGAAAACATAAGCAACGAAGAAGCCGCTCCTGGTCAAGTAGTAGTGACCGGACACGACGGCGCTGGCGAGAGGACAGCTACCATGTCCGGAGGAGGTGCAGCCAGACATTTAGCCGCTCGTCTTCGCAGCACAGCAGCCGGAAAGCCAAGAGTGTAGAGGACGACGCTGAGGGCCACCTCATCTACCACGTCGGGGACTGGCTACAAGAGCGATATGAAATCGTTAGCACCTTAGGAAAGGGGACCTTCGGCCGAGTTGTACAATGTGTTGACCATCGCAGGGGTGGGGCTCGAGTTGCCCTGAAGATCATTAAGAATGTGGAGAAGTATAAGGAAGCAGCTCGACTTGAGATCAACGTGCTGGAGAAAATCAACGAGAAAGACCCTGACAAGAACCTCTGTGTCCAGATGTTTGACTGGTTTGACTACCATGGCCACATGTGTATCTCCTTGGAGCTTCTGGGCCTTAGCACCTTCGATTTCCTCAAAGACAACAACTACCTGCCCTACCCCATCCACCAAGTGCGCCACATGGCCTTCCAGTTGTGCCAGGCTGTCAAGTTCCTCCATGATAACAAGCTGACACATACAGACCTCAAGCCTGAAAATATTCTGTTTGTGAATTCAGACTATGAGCTCACCTACAACCTAGAGAAGAAGCGACATGAGCGCAGTGTGAAGAGCACAGCTGTGCGGGTGGGAGACTTTGGCAGTGCCACCTTTGACCATGAGCACCATAGCACCATTGTCTCTACTCGCCATTACCGAGCACCAGAGGTCATCTTTGAGTTGGGCTGGTCACAGCCTTGTGATGTGTGGAGTATAGGCTGCATCATCTTTGAGTACTATGTGGGCTTCACCCTCTTCCAGACCCATGACAACAGAGAGCATCTAGCCATGATGGAAAGGATCTTGGGTCCTATCCCTTCCTGGATGATCCGAAAGACAAGAAAACAGAAATATTTTTACCGGGGTCGCCTGGATTGGGATGAGAACACATCAGCTGGGCGCTATGTTCGTGAGAACTGCAAACCGCTGCGGCAGTATCTGACCTCAGAGGCAGAGGAACACCACCAGCTCTTCGATCTGATTGAAAGCATGCTAGAGTATGAACCAGCTAAGCGGATGACCTTGGGTGAAGCCCTTCAGCATCCTTTCTTCGCCCGCCTTTGGGCTGAGACACCCAACAAGTTGTGGGACTCCAGTCGGGATATCAGTCCGTGACCATCAGGCCCTGGGCCTCCCTGCATCTTTTATAGCAGTGAGTGTCCAGTCCAGGACACTGGTGCTTTTTTATAAAAGAGAACAGAGCCAGAGTTCACTCCTTCCTGCTGGTTCTCTATATACCTGTGAATATGTGAAACAGTAAATATGAAACAACTTGTACCTATCACTTCAACCCCTGCGTTGTACATAATGCTATTCCATCCACACACTTTCCACCCTCACCTGCTCCCTCATACAGAGTTGGATGGGGGCCGAGTGAGGTAACCAGGTGGCATCTACCCCATGTTTTATAAGGAATTTTGTACAGTCTTTGTGAAATGAAATAACATGCTTCATTTGACACCCCCCAAAAAAATTAGTTGGGCTTAGTGGTGCACACCTGTGGTTCCAGCTACTCAGGAAGCTTACACAGAAAGATTGCTTGAGCCTTGGAGGCAGAGGTTACAGTGAGCCAAGATTATGCCACTGCACTCTAGCCTGGGTAATAGAGCGAGACCCTGTCTCAAAAATTAAAAAAAAAAAAAAAGTGAAGTGAGCCTCCCTAAAGGGCACCGTTGTTGGGAAGGCCTAAATCTGGAAGTGCCTTCCATTGATCCTTCAGTGAGGAGTGCCTGACCCTTCATGGAATTTCTCTTTTCCACGTAATAATAGTCCGAAAGGTTTCATGTGGAGGAGTCTTGACAGGTCGGGAGAGGGAGAGGCCCAACCTGCCTCTTAGGGTTTGGTAGAGTTTGGGAATGTGAGAAAGGCCTGTTAACCATGAGAAAAACTCCTAGTCCAAAGTAAAATAAAGAAAAGCGTTTGGGCCAAGACAAATATTTTAATTCTCTATGCCTTATGCTGGGAACTCATCTTGCCCCAATTCAAATGTAAGCCTTCCTTATAGAAAGTAATTTTTTTTCTGTGACAGAGTTTTGCTCTTGTTGCCCAGGCTGGAGTGCAATGGCGTGATCTCGGCTCACCACAACCTCCACCTCCCGGGTTCAAGTGATTCTCCTGCCTCAGCCTCCCAAGTAGGTGGGATTACAGGCATGCACCACCACTCCCAGCTAATTTTGTATTTTTAGTAGAGACAGGATTTCTCCATGTTGGTCAGGCTTGCCTCGGACTCCCGACCTCAGGTGATCTGCCCCGCCTCAACCTCCCAAAGTGCTAGAATTACAGGCATGAGCCACCGCACCTGGCCTAGAAAGTAAATCTTAATCTTTAAAACTCCCAGATATAAAGGGCAAAAAGGCAAGGGTGAACATTCAAATAATCAAGATCATAATGACTATTATTTTTCCTAGCAGACTCAACATCATGCTCACACACATTCAGTGAGATGGATTTTAACCAAGCAGAAGGCACAAATATGTATCTTTTATCACTAATTTGCCTGACTGCAAAAATTACCTACATTGTGTTCATTATTATAAAATTCAAAATAATTACCCCATGTAAAGTAAATGAAATGATGAATGCTATTTTATTTAAAACTCATTGCTATAACTTTTTTCCATATAAGGAGCTAGGTTTAGAAATTAAAGTCTCCAAATAGGCTGGGCATGGTGGCTCATGCCTGTAGTTCCAACACTTTGGGAGACTGGGGCAGAAGGATGGCTTTGGCCAGGAGTTCAAGGCTGCAGTGAGCTATAATAGTGCCATAACACACCAGCCTGGGCAACAGAATGAGACCCTGTCTCTTCAAATATATATATAAATATATATATATATGGCTGGGCACCATGGCTCATGCCTGTAATACCAACACTCTGGGAGGCTGAGGCAGTTGGATCACCCGAGATCAGGAGTTCCAGACCAGCCTGGCCAACATGGTGAAACCCCGTTTCTAGTAAAAATACAAAAAATTAGCTGGGCATGGTGTCGGACACCTGTAATCCCCAGCTACTCAGGAGGCTGAGGCAGGAGATTCACTTGAACTCGGGAGGCAGAGGTTGCAGTGAGCTGAGCTTGTGCCATTGCACTCCATCCTGGTCAACAAGAGCGAAACTCTGTATCAAAAAAAAAAAAAAAGTATATATATGTGTGTTTGATAAATCCCAAGGATAAAGTAATTTTACTTGGCTAATTGCAATTTTATAAACTGAAAGGACAAAAAGGCATAGCTGTGACAGACGTTTCTAATGAATCATCTTTATTGCTGTAAACTCATAGAAAACTGTTAAAATTGTTACTATAGTGAATAATAAAAGGAAAGTATTTTCAGAACTTCCAGGCCAAATTGATGTGCAGAGTTTTCTTAGATTCCAAAAACTGTAAGGGTAAAGGGACCCATACAAGACTTGAATTCATTCATTCTACACCATCCCTGACATTTGAAGGTCATCCAGCTTAAAGCAAAACAAAACAAAACAAAACAAAACAAAACACTCAAGTGATAGTAAACTCATTACTTTCAAAGGAACTTGATTTAATCTTCAGGAAACTTCCTTTTTAAAGTTCTTCTGTATATTGAAAAGAGATATTTCTTCCATCTACCTCTTGGCCTAAGTCCTATCCTTTAGGACCATACCTTCAAGAACAACTGCTCTTCATTCTCCCTCTGCATCTGCTCTTTTCCAAGGTCTATCAGGTTCTTTTTTTTTTTTTTTTTTTTTAAGAGACAGGGTCTCCCTATGTTGCCCAGGCTAGTCTTGAACTCCTGGGCTCAAGGGATCCTCCTGCCTCAGCCTCCCAAAGTGCTAGGATTACAGGCATGAGCCGCCACACCTGGCTCCAAGGCCTTTCAGTTCTGAGGATCAATGATTTGGGTTGAGTTTGGCTGTGTGGTTCTCCTGCCAGTCTTACTTGGAATCACTTATGCAGCTGCAATCATCAGGCAGTCTGACTGGGGCTAGATGGTCTAAGATGACCTCATTCCTTGTATCAAACACTGTTCTGAGCATTTTGCTTGCGTTAACTCTGTTACTTTCTCAACAACCTAGGAGATAAACCCTATTATTATGTCATATTAGAAATGAATATAGGTGAAAAAGAAATTTAAAAAAATAAAAAAGAAATGAATATAGTTGATACACTGAACAGGTGGGACTCACAGTTATACTTGGAAAAACAACTGACTTTCTTTTCTCCACTTTTCATTCAAACCTGTTCTAGAGGGATGACTTGCTTTAGAAGCAAGCCCTGTGACTTATCTGGTCACTCTTAGATAATAAAAAGTCTGATTTTTGCTGGGTACGGTGGCACACACTTGTAGTCCCAACTACTCAGGAGGCTGAGACATGA
Source organism: Pongo pygmaeus (assembly GCF_028885625.2). Lineage (NCBI taxonomy): Eukaryota > Metazoa > Chordata > Mammalia > Primates > Hominidae > Pongo > Pongo pygmaeus. The sequence goes on from NC_072379.2 coordinate 63,158,858, forward strand.
GGATCGTTTGAGCCCAAGAGTTCAGATCCAGCATCCAACCTGGGCAACACTGTGAGACTTCCTCTCTCTCTTTTTTTTTTTTTTTAAGAGACAGGGTCTCACTTTGTCACCCAGGCTAGAGTGCAGTGATGCCATCACAGCTCATTGCAGCCTCTATCTCCCAGGTTCAAGTGATTCTCCCACTTCAGCCTCCCCAGTAGCAGGGACTACATGTACACGCCACCATGCCTGGCTAATTTTTTTTAATTTTTTGTAGAGATGGGGGTCTCACTATCTTGCCCAGGCTGTTCTTGAATTCTTGGGCTCAAGCAATCCTCCCATCTTGGCCTACCAAAGTGTTGGGATTACAAGCATGAGCCACTGCACCTGGGCTTTTTTTTCTCTTGAGACAGGGTCTGACCAGGCATGGTGGCTCATGCCTGTAATCCTAGCACTTTGGGAGGCCAAGGTGGGAGGATAGCTTGAGCTCAGGAGTTCGAGACCAGGCTGGGCAACATGGTGAGACCTCATCTGAAAAAAAAAAAGAGGGAGAGAGGAAGAGAGACACGGTCTTACACTGTCACCCAGGCCACAGGCCCTCACTACAATGCTCAACTAATTTTTTGATTTTTTGTAGACAGGTTCTCTCCATATTACCCAGGCTGGTCTTGAACTCCTGGGCTCAGGCAATCCTCCTGCCTTCACCTCCAAAAATGTTGGGATTACAGGCATCAGCCACCACACCCAGCTATATTTATTTTATTTTTTTTCTTAAATGTTTTTACATACCCAGGAAAGATCTGAGAGAAGAGTCCTATTTTAACATTCCATTACATGAGGAAAGTAAGGCTTTAAAATTTTAAATAACTTGTTCTGGGTCACAGATAATAAAAAGAAAAATTGGATTCAAAAATTAATGTCATGGGTACTATGTTCAGTACCTGGGTGATGGGATCAATCATACCACAAACCTCAGCATCATGCAATGTAACCAAGTAACAAACCTGCACATGTATCTTCAAATCTAAGATAAAAGTTAAAAAGAACCGAAGAAAGATATTCTTATTTTTCCTTGCAAAAAAAATAGGGTCTTAAATATGTTTACAAATTTCATCTTGGGAGATTAACCTATTGTTCTGGGATTTATTTTATTTTATTTTATTTTTTGAGACAGTCTTGCTCTGTTGCCCAGGCTGCAGTGCAGTGGTGCCATCATAGCTCACTGCTGCCTTGAACTCCCAGACTCAAGTGATCCACCCACCCCCACCTGCCCCTGCCTCAGCCTCTTGAGTAGCTAGAACTATAGGCACGCCCCTCCACATCCAGCTAGTTTTTTAAAATTTTTGTAGAGACAGGCTCTTGCTATGTTGCCCAGGCTGGTCTCAAATTCCTGGCCTCAAGTAATCCTCCTGCCTCAGCCTCTCAAAGTGCTGGGAGGCATGAGCCACTGCCCAGCTGGATACAGTGTTTTTTATCACAAAGGTAATACCTATTAATCTTTTTTCAAAAATTCAAACATATAGAAATATAGAAACTGAACATCTCCCATAATCCCATTCTTCAAGACAACTGGTTTATCAAGTGAATAAGTTTAAAAAGTCACTCAGGGGCATAGAAATGAGATGCTCATACCCCTCAGTTCATGCCCTCCTACTACCATTGATCAGTACAAGGTTCCTCTTTGTTATTTGTATTATTTATTCCTTCATCCCTATTCTCTTCTCCTTACAGAAAACCACTCCAGTATACTTAATTAAAGGTTCTTCCAATACTCTTTCCTACATTTATTTAAGTAAATAGTATAGAGTACTGGTTAGGACTCTGAGGACAGTCTTCCTGAGTTCTATTCTGGCTCTGCTGCTTACCAGCTATGTGACCACAGGCAACTTACTTAGTCTATATATGCCTCAGTTTTCTCATTAAAAAAAATTAAAAAAAAAAACTAGTACTTACCTCATAAGATTGTTATAAAGAGTTAATATTTAGTTTAATGAGCTAATACTTATTAAGTGCTTAGAACGAATCTGGCACATAGTTGACGCTATATGGTATTAAATAAATGTCAGCCAGGCAAGGTAGGTCACACCTGTAATCCCAGCACATTGGGAGACCTAGGCAGGTGGACTGCTTGAGCCCAGGAGTTGGAGACAGCCTGGCTAACATGGCGAGACCCTGTCTCTACTAAAACGTACAAAAAATAGCTAGGTGCTATGGCACGCCCCTATAATCCCTGCCTCTCAGAAGGCTGAAGTGGGAGGATTGCCTGAGCTTGGGAGGTCGAGGCTGCAGTGGGCCATGCCTGCACCATTGCACTCCAACCTGGGCCACACAGACACTGTCTCAAAAAAAAAAAAAAAAAAAAAAAAAAAGAAAGAAAGAAAGAAAAAGTCAAATAAATGTTTATTATTGAAAAACATAAATAATATTCAGTTTCATCTTTATCTCTTTCAATATTATTTTTTGAGATCTACCCATATTATGATACATAAAACTCCATGCCACAGTTTACCTGTCCATTCCCTTAATCAGGCCCACCCTTAACATTTGTGGGGTCTGAGGCAAGAAACCAAAGGCAGCCTGTATATCATAAGTTTAAATATTTAAAAGTCATAAGTGATGCTGGGCACGGTGGCTTACACCTGTAATCCCAGCACTTTTGGAGGCCGAGGCGGGTGGATGCCGAGGCAGGTGGATCACGAGGTCAGGAGTTCAAGACCAGCCTGGCCAACATGGAGAAACTCCGTCACTACTAAAAACACAAAAATTAGCCAGGCGTGGTAGCACACGCCTGTAGTCCCAGCTACACGGGAAGCTGAGGCAGAAGAATCGCTTGAACCCGGAAGGTGAAGGTTGCAGTGAGCTGAGATCACACCACTGCACTCCAGCCTAGGCAACAGAGTGAGGCTCCGTCTCAAAAAAAAAAAAAAAGTCATAAGTGATAATAACATGCTGTAAAATTAGATATTTATTCTTCCTCCTTGCCAAATATTCCTTTGTAAAGACAAATTTAACCTTTTCATTCAGACTTAGATAATTTTTTAAAAAGAAAAATTGAAATGTATCTGTAAAACTCTGAGTTTTGTATGACTTAGAATTGGCATAACATCCAAGAGGGCTAAAATTAATTATTTTTACCCACATCTTCTGTTGATGGATGATGACATCTGGATGAGTTTTAAAGACCTATGTAATTCAAAAATTAGATATTTATTCTAAAACTTTATTTTTCTTGCCTTTCTTTTTCAGCAAAATCACTATAACAATCAAAACTTTCCCCTATTTTCTTTTCTACTGGCAGCAAGACCAATGCAGACAAACGTTTTTGAGTGGTTATAGATATATAATTTTTTTTCTGAGACAGACCCTTGCTAAAACGCCCAGGCTGGAGTGCAGTGGTACCATCTCAGCTCACTGCAACCTCCACCTCCTGGGTTCAAGCGATTCTCCTGCCTCAGCCTCCTGAGTAGCTCAGATTACAGGCATGCACCACCACGCCCAGCTAATTTTTGTGTTTTTAATAGAGACGGGGGTTTCACTATGTTGGCCAGGCTGGTCTCGAACTCCTGACCTCAGGTGATCCACCCACCTCGGCCTCCCAAAGTGCTGGGATTACAGGCATGAGCTACTGTACCTGGCCAATTTTTGTATTAATTTGGAGAAATTTCACTCATCTGATGCCATACTTATATTGAAAAGTTAACTATGGTCCAGGCACAGTGGCTCACGCCTGTAATCCACTTTGGGAGCCCGAGGAGGGTGGATCACCTGACATCAGGAGTTCGAGACCAGCCTGGCCAACATGGTGAAATCCCGCTTCTACTAAAAATACAAAAATTAGCCAGGCGTGGTGGCACATGCCTGTAATCCCAGCTACTTGGGAGGCTGAGGCAGAAGAATCGCTTGAACCCGGGAGGCGGAGGTTGCAGTGAGCCGAGATTGTGCCATTGCACTTCAGCGTGGGTGACAAAGCAAGACTCCATCTCAAAAAAAAAAAAGAACCATGAATTTTTAAACATTCACATTGAGGTGTACAATCTGTATACAGTAAAGTGCACAAAGCTTAAGTGTATAACTCAATACCTTTGTGCATGTTTATGCCCATGTAACCCACCACCCAGATCAAGAAATAGATCAGTTCCCCAGTAAGATCTCTCAGGCCCCTTTCTATTCTGTACCCCACAAAGTAAGCAGTATTCTTTTTCTTTTTCTTTTTTTTTTTTTTTTGGAGACAGGGTCTCTGTAGCCCAGGTTGGAGTGCAATGGTGCTTTCTGAGCTCACTGCGACCTCTGCCTCCCGGACTCAAGTCGTCCTCCCACTTCAGCTTTGTATTTTTTGTAGAAACAGCGTTTCGCCATATTGCCCAGGCTGATCTCAAACTCGTGGACTCAAGTAATCCACCCACCTCGGTCTCCCAAAGTGCTGGGATTACAGGTGTGAGCCACTGTACCTGGCCCTAAAATAAGCACTAGTCTTACCTCTAGCATCATATACCATGACAATAAAATGATGCCATTAATTGTTTATTGTAATGCATATAATAAATTATTATAACAAAAATATTGCAAATATTTTAATTTTACTATACAAATTGCTTTCAGTTATATTGCAATTTTCTTTTTCTTATTTTTTATTTTTTAAAAAAATTAGAGATGGAGGTCTGGCTATTTTGCCGAGGCTGGTCTCGAACTCCTGGCCTCAAGCAATCTTCCCACCTTGGGCCTTCAAAGTGCTGGGATTACAGGTGTGAGGCACCATGCCTGGCCTATTATCTCTTTAAAACAATATATCCATACAATATTAAGTTCTGGCCGGGCACGGTGGCTCACGCCTGTAATCCCAACACTTTGGGAGGCCGAGGCGGGTGGATCACCTGAGGTCAGTTCAAGATCAGCCTGGCCAACATGGTGAAACCCCATCTCTACCAAAAATACAAAAATTAGCGTAGTCCCAGCTACTCAGGAGGCTGAGGCAGGAGAATCATTTGAACCCAGAAGGTGGAGGTTGCTGTGAGCTAAGACCTCATCACTGTACTCCAGCCTAGGCAACTCCAGCCTAGTGAGACTCTGCCTCAGAAAAAAAAAAAAAAAAAAGAAGGAGAATATTTATTAAGTTGTTTCAAAGTTTTTAATGCTGGGGCATTACAAAGAAAACTAAAATTGGGAGTATGCTAATCAATTTGTTCAAATGTCTCTTCAATCTATCATAGCTAGAAAGCATGCTTTATGGAAATGTTTGATGGTTATTTGTACACGAATCATCTCATTTATGAAATTTATATAAACTTTTTCGTTTCTTTGCTCTAATTTCTGCATATTTTATTTGAATGTCATCTTGTTCAATATATTTTGTTTTAGAACTATTTTCTCTTCCCTAGAAACAGACTCAGAAAAAAAAGAACTATTTTCTCTAAAATTTAAAAAAATATTTTCTCAAAAGTGAAACTTGGATATGTCAGGTTTTTTGCTAAAGCTTTGCTAACATTAGTAATAGCAATGAATAGGAATTAATGACATTAGAAATAGTAATACCAAATAACTGTGACTAGTGCAACTTCAAAATAAATTTCATTCTCCCACAAAGCTCACAAATTGCTCTATGCTTAAAGGTCTTCTTTTGTTTTGTTTAACTTTTCTAGTGCATTGTATATCTTGTCTAAATTAAATCCAGTTATGTTAACAAAATTTAATAAACATTTTCCTCCTGTGTTCAAAAGTGATTTTGTTTATACTTCATCAGGGTGTTCAGTGCTTGGGCAGATCAAGAATACTATATTTAGGCCAGGCACAGTGGCCTGTAATCCCAGCACTTTGGGAGGCCAAGGCAGATGGATCACTTGAAGCCAGGAGTTCGAGACCAGCCTGACCAACATGGCGAAACCCTGTCTCTACTAAAAATACAAAAATTAGCTGGGCATTCTGGCATGCACCTGTAATCCCTGCTACTGGGGAGGCTGAGGCATGAGAATCGCCTGAACCTGGCGGTGCAGACTGTAGTGAGCTAAAATCGTGCCACTGCATTCCAGTCTGGGTGACAGAGTGAGACCCTGTGTCAAGAAAAGAAAAAAAAAAAAAGAATACTGTATTTAGTCTTTGATTTAATCCAGAGAATATTATTGCTATTGGCTGATTGACATCCAACAAATTCGAAGTGGCATAAGTGATTTCAAGAATATTTCTGGATTTTTGGCTAAAATTATAGCATGTATACTTTATTTTAGCAAGGCCTTTATTGTAGGCTTTATTGTGCTTGGGGTGGAGGATATCACAAAGTTACAGACACACACTACTAGTGCCATATGTGCATCTATAACAGGATTTACTGGTAGAGCACACACAGTCCCCTGAACTCTTGCTATTTATAACACAGGCCTGGCCTAGATGTTTTTGTTTTTGTTTTTGAGACGGAGTCTCACTCTGTCACCCAGGCTAGAGTGCAGTGGCACGATCTTGGCTCACTGCAACCTCTACCTCCTGGGTTCAAGCTATTCTCCTGACTCAGCCTCCCAGGTAGCTGGGATTACAGGCATGCACCACCATGCCCAGCTAATTCTTGTATGTTTAGTAGAGATGAGGTTTCACCATGTTGGCCAGGCTGGTCTCAAACCCCTGACCTCCAGTGATCCACCCACCTGGGTCTCCCAAAGTGCTGGGATTACAGGCATGAATCACCGTGCCTGGCCCTGGTCTACATGTTCTGAATGCAACTTGGCCAGAGTATCTGGCGCCAGACTAAGGCAAAAGACTAGATATGCCATGAACAGCAGTCGAGAAGACAGGACCTTGCCTCCTCACTGTTACATACTTATAAATTTTTGAACTAAAAGGGAGTAGGGGTGTCTCACGCCTGTAATCCCAGCACTTTGGGAGGCCGAGACTGGCGGATCACGAGGTCAGGAGATCGAGACCATCCTGGCTAACACGGTGAAACCCTGTCTCTACTAAAAATGCAAAAAAAAAATTAGCCGGGTGTGGTGGCGGGCGCCTGTAGTCCCAGCTACTTGGGAGGCTGAGGCAGGAGAATGGCGTGAACCTGGGGGGCGGAGCTTGCAGTGAGCCGAGATCGCGCCACTGCACTCCAGCCTGGGTGACAGAGCGAGACTCCGTCTCAAAAAAAAAAAGAGTGGGGACGACCTAGTTTCTCCAAGAAAGAAAACAAACAATATATATATCAAGGGATCTCAGGTCCAGGAAGAACACCAAGTGTAGAGTGACACATCAAGGGTCTTGGGAACAGCCCTGAAGAATCTCTACTTCCTGGGAACATTAGCATCAGCCAGTGGCCTAGCTGTCCCTCTGCAGACAGGCTCAGTCCTGATGAGCCAGCTCCCTGCTAAGCTACCAAAGGAGGGAAAGAAATGTGCTTCCAAGGCCATCCAGACTTCTTCGCTGGCTTGCTTTGGGCAATCTTTTGAATCAATGCTTAAAACTGAAAAATGTTTTCTCACTTTGTGACTTAAGCCAAAAGCCTGAACTTTTTTTTACAGCAGGTATAAAATCAGTGAAGCATTCCTTAATTTTCTACTTCTTTGTGGGTTTTTTTGGTAGTTCACATATGTGTGTATATATAATTATTCAACATGACTTTCTACAATCTAGTTGAAGTGAATAATGTAAATATTTCTATTTCTATTTTGTATATGATTTCTTTTCTCACTTTATTAACCATTATTATTATTTTGAATTATTTTGAATTTCCATCCAGGACGGTGATTGTTACTTATCTGTTTTAAATGTTTAGCCATTCAAAATAATTATTATTTTGGATTATTTTGAATTTTTATCCTGGACCGTGATTGTCATTTATCTGTCTTAAATGTTTAGCTTCTATTTTCAAAATAATTTATTCTAAACCTAGAAAGGTCACATTGTTTTCTGTAAACACTGTGCTGTTAAAATAATATTGGGCAGGCATGGTGGCTCCCGCTTACTATCTGGCATTTTGAGAGGTCAAGGCAGAAGGATTGCTTGAGCCCAGAAGTTTGACATCAGCCTGGGAAACATAGGAAAATCCCATCTCTACAAAAAATAAAGAATTTGCCAGGTGTAGCAGAATGCACCTGTGGTCCCAGCTACTTGGGGGGCTGAGGCAGAAGGATTATTTGAGCCTGAGAGGTTGCAGCTGTGGTGAGGTATAATCAAGCCTCTGCACTCCAGCCTGGGCAACAGAGCAAAAAGCTATCTCAAAATAAATAAAGGCAATCATTCATCTCACTAAAAACAAACAAACAAACAAACAAACAAAAACGAATATTTGGTCAACATAGTTTAAATGAAGTGGAATTTTAAATCTAGTTTTCTGGCTGGGCACAGTGGCTCACACCTGTAATCCCAGCACTTTGGGAGCCAAGGTGGGCAGATCACTTGAGGTCAGGAGTTAGAGAACAACCTGGCCAACATGGTGAGATTCCGTCTCTACTAAAAATACAAAAATTAGCCGGGTGTGGTGGCACGTGCCTGTAATCCCAGCTATTCGGGAGGCTGAGGCATGAGAATTGCTTGAACCCGGTAGGCGGAGGTTGCAGTGAGCCAAGATCACACCACTGTACTCCAGCTTGGGCGACAGAGCGAGACTCAGTCTCAATAAAAAAATAAATAAGTAAATTTAGTTTTTTGAAAATTTGACTAAACCTTCATGTACATATGTAATACACACAGAAGAATCTGTGTGCTGGAGGGGTGAGTGGGGAAGGAAAGGGTGGTAAAGCCTGAATAAGTGTTAGTGGCAGCCAGGCCACAGTGACCTCAGTCTTTGTGTGACCCCTGGTGCTGCAATGGTCAGGAAGCTGTGTTCTTGGGGTGTAACCTAGCATAACACCAGCTGTGATGGCCACAGAGGTGCCCATATCACCCCTCCCCCAACTTCAGGCAGCTCAGTGCTGACAGAGACCCCTTCTATATGGGCATTTGGGTGAAAAAGAGGAAAATGAATAAGTGACTTTCCCTTGGAACTCAGGGATTTCTCCCTGATCATCCCCACGTCCATCTGGGCTGGGTATCTAGGAGGCTGGAAGAGAGTCACAGCATAACTGGGCTTAGGGTACCCTCTGGTGCTGAAATGGCTGCAGTGACCATAGACAAGAACCCAATAGTTCCTTTTGAATCTTTTGAAGGCCCTCTGAAGGACAGGAACAAACTAAGTCAGACTGTGAGAACTGGAATAAATACCCACCTCTCCAGTGCCTGGACATCGATGAATGTCCACAAGCGTTAAGAACATTAAGAACAAAGCCGGGCGCAGTGGCTCATGCACTCCCAGCACTTTGGGAGGCCAAGGCGGGCAGATCACGAAGTCAGGAGTTCAAGACCATCCTGGCCAACATGGTGAAACCCCATCTCTACTAAAAATACAAAAATTAGCTGGATGTGGTGGCGCATGCCTGTAATCCTAGCTACTCAGGAGGCTGAGGCAGGAGAATTTCTTGAACATAGGAGGCAGAGGTTGCAGTGAGCCAAGATCGTGCCACTGAACTCCAGCCTGGACAACAGAGACTCCATCTCAAAAAAAAAAAAAAGAACATTAAGAACAAATATGACCTCACCAAACTGAGTAAATAAAACACCAATGACTGACCATGGAGAGATAGAGACATATGACCTCTCAGACAGGGAATTCAAAATAGCTATTTTGAGGAAGCTCAAAGAACTTCAATAAAACACAGAGAAGCAATTCTAAAATTTATCAAAGTTAACAGAAATTGAAATAACTTTTAAGCACAGAAAACTTGGAGCTGAAAGATGCAATTGACAAGTTTAAAAATGCATCAAATGTGTCAGCAGAAGAACTGATCAAGCAAAAGAAAGAATTTGTGAGCTCAAAGGCTATTTGAAAATATGCAGAAGAGAAAAAAGGAAAAAAGAATGAAAAAACACTTAAAGATATAGAAAATAGCCTCAAAATAGCAAATCTAAGAGTCATTGACCTAAAAGAGAAGGTAGAGAAGGAGATAGGGATAGAAGATTTATTCAAATAAATAATAATAGAGAAGTATGCAAATCTTGAGAGAGATATTAATATCCAGGTGTAAAAAGGTCAAAAATCACCATGGAGATTCAATTAAAATAAGACTCTCCAAAGCATATAATACTCAAACTCTCAAAGGACAAGGACAAGGAAAGGATCCTAAAAGCAGCAAGAAAAAAAAACGAGTAACACATAAAGGAGATCCAATATGTCTACTAGCAGACTTTTCAGTGGAACACTTATAGGACAGGAAGGAATGATAGACATATTCAAAGTGAAGGAAAAAAACTTGTGACTGAAAATACTGTTTCCAGCAAAGCTATCCTTCCCATATGAAGGAGAAATACTTTCCCAGACAAACAAAAGCTGAGAGAATTTATCACCATCAGATCTGTCTTACAAGAAATCCTAAAGGAAATTCTTCAATCTGAAAGAAAAGGATGCTAACAAGCAACAAGAAAGTATCTGAAGGTATAAAACTCACTGGTAAAAGCAAGTGCATGGACAAATTCAGAATACTCTAAAACTGTAATTGTAGTGTAGAAACCACTCATGTTTTAAGTATAAAGATTAAAAAATATATCAAAAATAATAACTACAGAATTTTATTAAGTGGAAGACACTATAAAAAGATATAAAATGATGCATCACGCAGACCAATGGGAAAGAGAAATTATTTTAAAATTTAAAAATTAAGATAAAGGCTGGGCGTGGTGGCTAATGCCTATAATCCCAGCACTTTGAGAGGCTGAGGCAGGTGATCACCTGAAGTTGGGAGTTCCAGACCAGCCTGACCCACATGGTGAAACCCCATCTCCACTAAAAACACAAAAATTAGGCCAGGCATGGTGGCTCACGCCTGTAACCCCACCACTTTGGGAGGCCCAGGCGGGCGGATCACTAGGTCAGGAGATTGGGACCATCCTGGCTAACAAGGTGAAACCCCGCCTCTACTAAAAAATACAAAAAATTAGCCAGGCGTAGTGGCGAGCACCTGTAGTCCCAGCTACTCGGGAGTCTGAGGCAGGAGAATGGTGTGAATCTGGGAGGCAGAGCTTGCAGTGAGCCGAGATCGTGCCACTGCACTCCAGCCTGGGCAACACAGTGAAGACTCCGTCTCAAAAAAAAACAAAAAAAAGAAACCCGTCTCTACTGAAAATACAAAAAAATAGCTGGGCGTGGTGGTGCACGCCTGTAGTCCCAGCTATTCGGGAGGCTGAGGCAGGACAATCGCTTGAACCCAGGAGGCGGAGGTTGTAGTGACCCAAGATTGCATCATTACACTCCAGCCTGGGTGATAGAGCGAGACTTTGTCTCAAAAAAAAGAAAAAATCAGCTGGGTGTGGTGGCAGGTGCCTGTAATCCGAACTACCCAGGAGGCTGAGGCAGGAGAATCGCTTGAACCCGAAGGCAGAGGTTGCAGTGAGCTGAGATTGCCCCATTGCACTCCAGCCTGGGTGACAGAGCAAGACTCTATCTCAGAAAAAAAAAAAAAAATTAAGATAAAAAAATATAAATTGAGACCACAAAAAAATGAAAATGTGAGAGGAATGCAGTAAAAGTATAGAATTTTTTAGTTTTATTTTAGCTATTTCTTTTCTTTACAATGTTGTCATTAGTTTTAAATGACTTCTTATAACTATAGGATTTTTTTGTAACCCCCATGGTACCACAAAACAGAAACCTATAATAGACACACAAAAAATAAAAGCAAGAAAGTGAACCACACTACCAGAGAAAATAACCACAAAGGAAGACAGTAAGAAAGAAAGAAAGGAGAGTTAGAAAACAACCAGAAAACAGGTAACAAAACGGCAGTAGGAAGTCCTTACTTATCAATAATAGCATTGGATGTAAATGGACTAAATTCTCCAATTGAAAAACATAGAATGGCTGCATGGATAAAAATAAAAAGACTAAACTACATACTGCCTACAAGAAACTCAACTCAGCAGCCGGGTGCAGTGGCTCACGCCTGTAATCCCAGCACTTTGGGAGGCCGAGGTGAGCGGATCACGAAGTCAGGAGATCAAGACCATCCTGGCTAACACGGTGAAACTCCGTCTCTACTAAAAATACAAAAAATTAGCCAGGCGTGGTGGCGGGCGCCTGTAGTCCCAACTACTTGGAAGGCTGAGGCAGGAGAATGGGGTGAACCTAGGAGGCAGAGCTTGCAGTGAGCCAAGATTGTGCCACTGCACTCCAGCCTGGGCGACAGAGCGAGACTCCGTCTCAAAAAAATAAATAAATAATAAATAAAATAAATAAAATAAAAAAGAAACTCACCTCACCTATAAAGACACACATAGACTGAAAGAGAAGGATGGAAAAAAAATGTTTCATGCAAATGAAAACCAAAAAAGAGCAGGAGTAGCTATACTTACATCCGATAAAATAGACAAAGTCAAAAACTGTAAAAAGAGACAAAGAAGGTCATTATATAATGATAAAGGGGTCAGTTCAGCAAGAGGATATAACGGTTGCAAATATATATGCATCCAACACTAAGGCACCCAGACATAAAAAGCAAATATTATTTGAGCTAGAGAGAGAGATAGACCTCAACACAAGAATAGTAGAACATTTCAACACCCCACTTTCAAAACTAGATAGATCTTTCAGACAGAAAAATCAACATAGAAACCAAAATTAAACTGGGCGCAGTGGCTCATGTCTGTAATCCAGCACTTTTGGAGGCCAAGGCGGGTGGATCACCTGAGGTCAGGAGTTCGAGACCAGCCTGGCCAACATGGCGATACCCTGTCTCTAAAAATACAAAAATTAGCCGGATGTGGTAGCAGGTGCCTGGAATCCCAGCTACTCGGGAGGCTGAGGCAGGAGAATCACTTGACCCCAGGAGGCAGAGGCTGCAGTGAGCCAAGATCACGCAATTGCATTCTAGCCTAGGCAACAAGAGCAAGACTCCGTCTCAAAAAAAAAAAAACAAAACAACAACAAAAACAACAAAATAAAAATAAAAATAAACTTTGATGAAATAAATGGAAGAGGACATTTAAAAATAGAAAACTATTTTATGCTCATAGATTAGAATATTGTTAAAATGACAATACTTCCCAAAGCAATTTACAGATCAATGTAATCCCTATCAAATTACCAATGACATTCTTCACAAAAATAGAAAGAGCAATCCTAAAATTTATATGAAACCACAAAGACCCCAAATAACCAAAGGAATCCTGAGCAAAAAGAACAAAGCTACAGGCATCACACTACATGACTTCAAAATTTATTACAAACTATAGTCACCAAAACAGCATGGTACTGGCATAGAAACAAACACATAGACCAATAAAACAGAATAGAGAACCCAGAAATAAATCCACACATTTACAACAACTCATTATTGAGAAAGGCACCAAAAATATATAATTGGGAAATGACAGTCTTTTCAATAAATGGTATTGGAAAAACTACATAACTCTATGCAAAAGAATGAAACTAGCAGCCATGAAAAATGATAAGTTCATGTCCTTTTAGGGACATGGATGAAGCTGGAAACCATCATTCTCAGCAAACTATCGCAAAGACAAAAAACCAAACACCGCATGTTCTCACTCATAGGTGGGAATTGAACAATGAGAACACATGGACACAGGAAGGGGAACATCTCACACCGGGGACTGTTGTGGGGTGGCACATGTATACCTATGTAACAAACCTGCACGTTGTGCACATGTACCCTAAAACTTAAAGTATAGTAATAGTAAAATTAAAAAAAAAGAATGAAACTAGACCTACATCTCTCACCATTCATTAAAATAAATTCAAAATGGATTAAATAGTTGATTCTAAGACCTGAAACTATGAAACTACTAGAAGAAAACATTGGGGAATTGCTCCAGTACATTCATCTGGGCCAAGATTTTTTTCTGTAAGACCTGAAAAGCACAGGTGACCAAAGCAAAACAGAAAACTGGATTATGTCAAGCTAAAAAGCTTCTATAAAACAAAGGAAACAATTAACAATGTGAAGAGACAACTCACAGAGGCCAGGAGCAGTGGCTCACGCCTGTAATCCCTGCACTCTGGGAAGCTGAGGCGGGCAGATCGCTTGGTCCTAGGATTTTGAAATTAGCCTGGGTAACATAGCAAAACCTTGTCTACAAAAAAATTACCCAGGCATCCTGGCACACACCTGTAGTCCCAGCTACCTGGGAGGCTGAGGTGGGAGGACCACCTGAGCCCAGAAGGCTGAGACTACAATGAGCTGTGATCGCACCACTGCCCTCCAGCCTGGGTGACAGAGTGAGACCCTGTCTCAAAAAAAAAACAGAGAGGGAGATCATCCATGGAATGGAGGAAAATATCTGCAAACTATCCATCTGCCAAGGGACTAATAATCAGAATATGTAAGGAACTCAAATAGCTCAATAGCAAAAAGTAAGAATCATCTGATTTTAAAATGGTCAAAGGATTTGAACAGACATTTTTCAAAAGAAGACATACACATGGCAAACAGGTATATGAAAAAAATGCTTAACATCACTAGTCATCAGAGATACGCACATCAAAACCACAATGCAATATCATTTCACCATAATGAGCCCCCATCTCTATAAAAAATAAAAAATTGGCCGAGCGCATAGGCTCACGCCTGTAATCCCAGCACTTTGGGAGGCTGAGGCGGACGGATCATGAAGTCAAGAGATTGAGACCATCCTGGCCAACATGGTGAAACCCCATCTCTACTAAAAATACAAAAATTAGCTGGGCATGGTGGCACGCACCTGGAGTCCCAGCTATTCGGGAGGCTGAGGCAGGGGAATCACTTGAACCTGGGAGGCAGAGGTTACAGTGTGCTGAGATCACGCCACTGCACTCCAGCCTGGCAACAGAGCGAGACACCTTCTCAAAAATAAATAAAATAAATAAATAAATATATAAAATAAATAAAACAAAAAATTAGCTGGGCATGGTTGTAGGTGCTTGTAGTCCCAGCTACTCAGAAGGCTGAAGCAGGAGGATTGCTGAGCCCAGAAGTTTGAGGCTTCAGTGAGCTGTGATTGCACGACTGCACTCCAGCCTGGGTGAGTGCAGAATGAAACCCTGCCTCTATTTTAATTTTTTTTAATTAATAAAAAAAGAATAGGCCAGGCACGGTGATGCCTGTAATCTTAGCACTTTGGGAGGCCAAGGCGGGTGGATCACCTGAGGTCAATAGTTCGAGACCAGCCTGGCCAACATGGCGAATCCCCATCTCCACTAAAAATACAAAAAATTAGCCAAGCATGGTGGCGGTGGCCTGTAATCCCAGCTACTCGGGAGGCTGAGGCAGGAGAATAGCTTGAACCCAGGAGGCAGAGGTTGCAGTTAGCCAAGATTGTACCATTGCACTACAGCCTGGGCAACAAGAGTGAGACTCCATCTCAAAAAAAAAAAAAGCCGTTTTGGCCAGCGGCCACGAGAACATGCTGTGTGACTGAAAAGTAAAGACAAGAGCTGATTTGGCCTCTGCACTCCCCTCCTCAAGGGGATCATTTTCTCCAGAAGAGCTGGATATTCTTTCGCACAGTTATAGCAGACAAATTAATGAGAATTGCATTGTCAACCATGACAAATGTAAACCTAAGAAATGTCAACAGGAATGCAAAAAAGAGTTGTCCTGTAGTTCAAATGGAAGAATTATGCATAGAAGTTACACCCCAGAGCAAAATAGCATGGATTTCTGAAACTCTTTGTATTGGTTGTGGTATCTGTATTAAGAAATGCCCTTTCGGCACCTTATCAATAGACAATTTACCAAGCAACTTGGAAAAAGAAACCACACATTGATATTGTGCCAATGTCTTCAAACTTCACAGGTTGCCTATCCCTCGTCCAGGTAAAGTTTTGGGATTAGTTGGAACTAATGATATTGGAAAGTCAACTGCTTTAAAAAATTCTTAGCAGGAAAACAAAAGCCAAACCTTGGAAAGTAGGATGATCCTCCTGACTGGCAAGAGATTTTGACTTATTTCCGTGGATCTGAATTACAGAATTACTTTACCAAGATTCTAGAAGAGGACCTAAAAGCCATCATCAAACCTCAATATGTAGAACAGATTCCTAAGCCTGCAAAGGGGACAGTGGGATCTATTTTGGACTGAAAAGATGAAACAAAGACACAGGCAATTGCATGTCAGCAGCTTGAATTAACCCACCTAACAGAACAAAATGTTGAAGATCTTTCAGGAGGAGAGTTGCAGAGATTTCCCTGTGCTGTCATTTGCATACAGAAAGCTGATATGTTCATGTTTGATGAGACTTCTAGTTACCTAGATGTCAAGCAGCATTTAAAGCCTGCTATTACTATACAATCTCTGATAAATCCAGATAGATATATCATTGTAGTGGAATATGATCTAAGTGTATTAGACTATGTCTCTGACTTCATCTGCTGTTTATATGGTGTACCAAGCACCTATGGAGTTGTCACTGTGCCTTTTAGTGTAAGAAAGGGCATAAACATTTTTTTGGATGGCTATGTTCCAACAGAAAACTTGAGATTCAGAGATGCATCACTTGTTTTTAAAGTGGCTGAGACAGCAAATGAAGAAGAAGTCAAAATGATGTGTATGTATAAATATCCAGGAATGAAGAAAAAATGGGAGAGTTTGAGCTAGCAATTGTAGCTGGAGAGTTTACAGATTCTGAAATCATGGTGATGATGCTGGGGGAAAATGGAATGGGTAAAACGACATTTATCATAATGCTTGCTGGAAGACTTAAACCTGATGAAGAAGGAGAAGTACCAGTTCTAAATGTCAGTTATAAGCTACAGAAAATTAGTCCCAAATCAACTGGAAGTGTTCACCAGTTACTACATGAAAAGACAAGAGATGCTTATACACATCCACAATTTGTGACTAATGTAATGAAGCCTCTGCAAATTGAAAACATCATCAAGAGGTGCAGACATTATCAGGTGGTGAACTACAGCGAGTAGCTTTAGCCCTTTGTTTGGGCAAACCTGCTGATGTCTATTTAATTGATGAACCATCTGCATATTTGGATTCTGAGCAAAGACTGATGGCAGCTCGAGTTGTCAAACGTTTCATACTTCATGCAAAAAAGACAGCCTTTGTTGTGGAACATGACTTCATTATGGCCACCTATCTAGCAGATCATGTCATCACTCTTGATGGTGTTCCATCTACTAAGAACACAGTTGCAAACCGTCCTCAAACCCTTTTGGCTGGCATGAATACATTTTAGTCTCAGCTTGAAACTACATTCAGAAGAGATCCAAACCACTATAGACCACGAATAAATAAATGTAATTTAATTAAGGATGTAGAACAAAAGAAGAGTGGAAACTACTTTTTCTTGATTAGATTGAATCTGAGAATATTGATAAGCCACTTATTAAAAGGAATATTTACTAGAATTTTTGTCATATAAAACTCGAATCAGGATTTTATGCTCCACATACTCTGGAGCTTGAAGTATAATTTACTTAATGTAACATCAAAGCCAGTTGAGTTCTAAATTGTAGTTGAAACACAGAAAATGCCACTTTACTGTTCCTGATGAGGCCCTTTTGTGCCTAATATTCTAAAGACATTTCAAGCTATACAAATTACCTCCAAGTTTTCATGATGTATGGGAAGATTTTCAGTAGGTGTATTATATTCACATACCAAATGCTGACCATTGTTGCTCCATTTTTTAAATCTTGAAAAGGGTTTCTGTATTTACCTGGTTTGCCAAGTATGCCAGTGTAACAAAACTGCCCTCATTTTAAAAGCCGGTCAAAGATTCCACTGATTGACATTTGATAAATAAACATCAGGATTATGTTTATTATTTGTTTTCAGTCTTTGCACTATATTATCAGTATATGGTTTCTGAGGAAGATTATCTACTACAAAACACCACTGTTGGAAAAATACATATTTTTTAATTGCTTTTAATCTTTTTTGGTGCTTTTGAACATGTTTAGCAGAAACCAATTCTGTTCCCTTCCTCCCAAAAAACCCCTAACTTTACTCTGAATTTTTTAGTTTTTGCATTCCATAAGGTTCTGTATTCAGTCATTCTCTGGGTAATGTCATTTTTTTACACATATATAATCACTGTTCAAGATTTAGGAAAAAGCATTTCTTTTTTTTTTTCCTCTTCTTCTTCTTCTTCTTCTTCTTCTTCTTCTTCTTCTTAGGAAAAAGCATTTCTAAAGAATATTTGCTTCCCTTACAACTACAGACTCGAAATCTTTAAAGATGGTGCCCAAGCATCTATGTATTTTTTTAAAGTTCCACAGATTTTTCCAGTGGGCACTCAAGAATTATAAACCACTTCCCTAACGGCAACATTAATGCAAAAGCCCCAGATAGCAATACAAAGTATTCCTTGGTACCACATATATTCATTTATGAGTGGGTATAGAACACATTATCTAAACCTTTTTTTAGTTCCAAAAACCCATCCAAATTTGTTTAGTTCCTGAATTTTGAACAGGATTACCTGTAGCCTGGTGCCACTTTAAGTTGTACTTCTGAGAAAACTGGAATTAACTTATGAGTGAGGAAGAGGGTTTACTAAATAAATGGGGCAAGCAAAATTGAGGGGGAAATTAGAAAGCATTTCACAAACTTTAAGACCTACTTGAAATAATAGAAGTCTTGATTAATATGCAAATAATGGCTAGAAAGTATGGTTTAATTGGATCCCATTATGCCTTTTAAAAAAAATTATGTGACTAATTCATAAATACATGTTGTAAAAATTCAAATATACAGAATGAAATAAAAAATGATCTCCCCTTATTACCCTCCCAAAGGTTACCAGTGTTTGAATTTAATAATGTATATTCTTTCATGTTTTTTTCTGTGCACTTACCTAAGTGTGAATATGTAAAGGGTTTGTTTTGTACGCAAATGGGATTATACTAAAATAAGTAATGCCTACTTTTAAGGATAGGTTAAATTTGTGAAGGATTAAGTTCAAATATATTGAATAAAATAAGCAAAAGCTATAAAAAATAGCCGAATTAAATGAAATAGAGACTTAAAAACAATACAAAGGATCAACGAAACAAAACGTTGGTTTTTTGAAAAGATATACAAAATTGATAAACCTGGCTAGACTAATCAAGAAAAGAAGGAAGAAGACTTAAATAATCAAAATTGGGGGAAAAAAGGAGACATTACAACTGATTCCACACGTATACAAAAGATTATTAGAGACTATAACAAGCCACTATATGCTAAGAAATGGAAGGAGATGGAAAATTTTTGGACACACAACCACCAAGATTGAACTACAAAGAAATAGAAAACCTAAACAGGCTAATAATGAGGAATGAGATTGAATCAGTAATTTAAAAAACCTCCCAACTAAGAAAAGTCCAGGACCAGATGGCTTTGCTGCTGAATCATATCAATCGTATACAGAACAATGTACACCAATTCTTCCCAAACTATTCCAAAGAAATTAAGAGAAGGAAGTACTTTTTAACTCATCCTTTCAGATCAGCATAACCCTGATACCAAAACCAGACAAGGACATCACAAAAAAAGACTGTGAGCTGAGATCTCTGATAAACATAGAGTCAACAATCCTCAACAAAATATTATCATATTGAATCCAAAAACACGTTAAAAAGATATTTAGACAGATACCATGATCACATGGGATTCATCCAGCTGATGCAATAATGGTTCAACATATGCAAATCAATGTAAACATTATAAGACCAGGTGTGGTGGCTCACACCTGTAATCCCAGCACTTTGGGAGGCTGAGTTGGGAGGATTGCTTGAGGCCAGGAGCTTGAGATCAGCCTGGGCAGCATGGTGAGACCCATCTGTACAAAAAATTTAAAAATTAGCTGGATGTAATGATGCATGCCTGTAGTCCCAGCCAGTTAGGAGACTGAGGTGGGAGGTCGAGGTTGCAGTAAGCTTTCATCGCACCACTGCAGTCCAGCCTGGGTGAGATCCTGCCTCAGAAAAAAAAAAAAAAGTCAACATCCTTATCATCAGGAAAATACAAATCAAAACCAAAATGAGATAATATCTTACCCCAGTTACAATGGTTATTATTGAAAAGAAAAAAAAAACACACCAGGCATGGTGGCTCACGCCTGTAATCCCAGCACTTTGGGAGGCCGAAGTGGGTGGATCACTTGAGGTCAGGAGTTCTAGACCAGCCGGGCCAACATGGTGAAACCCCATCTCTACTAAAAATACAAAAATTAGTTGGGTGTGGTGGCGGGCGACTGTAATCTCAGCTACTCAGAGGCTGAGGCAGGAGAATCGCCTGAATCCAGGAGGCAGGGGTTGGAGTGAGCCAAGATGGTACCACTGCACTCCAGCCTGGGGGACAGAGTGAGAATCCATCTCAAAAAGGAAAAAAATAAGTTATGGTACAAACATACAGTTAGGTAGTAGGTAGTGTTCAATAGCCCAGTAGGGTGACTATGTTTAACAACAATATATCGTATATTTCAAAATTGCAAGAAGGGAAGATCTGAAATGTTCCCAACACAAAGAAATGATCAATGTTTGACGTGAAGGATATCTTAAGTACCCTAACTTGATCATTACACATTCTATGCATATATCAAAATATCAGTTACCTCATAAATATGTACAAATATTAGTATCAATTAAAGAAAAATATAGCTAGATGTGGTGGTGCATGCATCTCATCTACTTGGTAGGCTGATGTAGGAGGATCACTTGAGCCCAGGAGTTCAAGGCCAGCCTGGGCAACATAGCAAGACTCCATCTCTAAAAAATAGTAATAAAATAAACAAATAAATAAAAATAAAATGAATGAAATCTGAGATGAGAAAGAATACATTACAACTGATGCCACAGAAACATAAAGGATTATTAAAGACTGTTATAAACAACTACATGCTAACAAATTGGACAACTTAGAAATATATATATATATATATATATTCCTGGACACATACAAACTACCAAGATCAAATCATGAAGAAATAGAAAACTTAAACAGACCAATAACAAGTAACAAGACTAAAGCCATAATAAAAAGTCTGCCAATAAAGAAAAGCCCAGGACCAGATGCCTTCACTGCTATATTCTACCAAGCTTGTAAAGAAATAATACCGATTCTATTCAGACTATTCCAGAAAATTAATAAGAAGGTACTGCTTCTTCTGTGAGGCCAGCTTTACCTTGATACCAAAACCTAATGAAGACACAATAACAAAAGAAAACTATATTCTACTACCCCTGAGAAACATAGCCAACAATCCTCAACAAAATACTAACTAAATTAAATTAAAACTAAATATTAAATTTATTAATATCAATATTATTAGTCTCTTCAATAATAATTACTAATTAAATTAATAATTAATATGTAAAAGATCAAGTGAGATTGATCCCAGGGAAGCAAAGATGGTTCAATATATGCAAACCAATAAACGTGATATACCACATTGACAGAATCAAAGACAAAAACCATATGATCATTTCAATAGATGCTGAAAAAGCACTGAATAAAATTCAACATCCCTTCATGATAAAGACTCTTAACAAACTGGGTATAGAAGGAACACACTTCAAACAATAAAGGCAATGTATGACAAACCCACAGCTACCATCATACTGAATGGACAAAAATTGAAAGTCTTTCGTTGAATATCTGGAACAAGACAAGGGTGCCCATTTTTGCCCGTTTTATTCAACTGGAGGTCCTAGCCAGAGCAATTAGACCAGAGAAAGAAATAAGGAACACTCACATTGGAAAGGAAGAAGCCACACTGTCCTTCCTTGCAGATAACGTTATCTTATTTCTAGAAAAAACTAAAGATATCACAAAAAACTTTTAGGACTGATAAATTTCGTAAAGTTTGCAGATACAAAAAGCAACATATAAAAATCAGTAGCATTTCTATATGCCAGCGGTGAACAATCTGAAAAAGAAATCAAGAGAGCAATCCCATTTTACAATAGCTACAAAAATAAAATAAAGTACCTAAGAATCAATTTAACCAAAGAAATCAAAGATCTCTACAATGATAACTATAAAACAATAATGAAAGAAATTGAAGAGGACACCAAAAAAATGGAAAGATAATTGATGTTCATGAATTGGAAGAGTTAATATTGTTGAAATGTCCATACCACCAAAGTAACCTACAGGCTCAATGCAATCCCTATCAAAATATCAATGACATTTTTACATAAAAAGAAAAAGCTACCTTTTTTTTTTTTTTTTGAGGCAGAATTTTCCTCTGTAACCCAGGTTGCAGTGCAGTGGCGCGATGTCGGCTCACTGGAACCTCCGCCTCCAGGTTCAAGCGATTCTCCTGCTCAGCCTCTTGAGTAGCTGGGACTATATGTGTGCACCACCATGCCTGACTAATTTTTGTATTTTTAGTAGAGACGGGGTTTCACCATGTTGGTCAGGCTGGTCTCAAACACCTGATGTCAAGTGATCCTCTGGCCTTGGCCTCCCAAAGTGCTGGGATTACAGGCATGAGCCACCATGCCAGACCAGATTGTTACAAATTTTAAACTTAAAATTTGTACAGAACCATAGTAGATTCTGAATAGCCAAAGTAATTCTGAGCAAAAAGAACAAAGCCAGAGATGTTACACTACCTGACTTCAGTAGTATACTACATATACTAAAAGGCTATAGTACTCACATCAGCATGGTACTGGCATAAAAACATACACATAGACCAATGGAACAGAATAGAGAACCCAGAAATAAAGCCACACATTTGCAGCCATCTCATTTTCAACAAAGCTTCCGAAAATTTACACTGGGGAAAGGGCAGTCTTTTCAATAAATGGTGCTCAGAAAACTGATATCCATGTGCCTAAGAATAAAACTAGACCCCTATATCTCACCATACAAAAAAATAAACTCAAAATGGCTTTGAGAGCTGATTCTAAGACCTGAAACTACAAAACTACTAGAACATATTGGGGAAATGCTACAGAACACTGGTCTGAGCAAGATTTTTTTTTGTGTAAGACCTCAAAAGCACAAGCAACAAAAACAAAAATAGACACATAGGACTATATTAAACTAAAAAGCTTTGGCACAGCAAAGGAAACAATTAATAAAGTGAAGAGACAACCTACAGAAAGGGAAAAATATTTGCAAACTGGCTGGGTGCAGTGACTCACTTCTGTAATCCCAGCACTTTCAGAGGCCAAGGCAAAAGGATGGCTTGTGGCCAGGTGTTCAAGGCCAGCATGGGCAACACAGTGAGACCCTGTCTCTACAAAATAATTAACTAATTTAAAAAATTAAAAGAACATTTGTAAACTATCCATCTATCAAGGAATTAATAATCAGAATATACAAGGAGTTCATGCAACTCAATAGCAAAAATAAATAATTCAAATGGGCAAAAGATCTGAATAGACATTTCTCAAAGGAAGATGTACAAGGGTATGGTGGCGCATGCCTGCAGTTCCAGCTACTCATCAGGCTGAGGTAGGAGGATCTCTTAAGCCGGAAGTTCAAGTCCAACCCGGGCAATATAGCAAGACCCTGTCTCTAAAAATAAATAAATGACATACAAATGGACAACAGGTATATAAAAAAAAAACTCAACATCACTAATCATATCAGACAAACACAAATCAAACCACAATGAGATATTTACCTCAGTAAAATGGCTATTATCAAAAAGATCAAAAATAACAAATGCTCAGCACCATAGGAAAGGTTAAAAAAAAAGAAGAAGCCAGGCACAGTGGCTCACGCCTGTAATCCCAACACTTTGGGAGGCCAAGGCAGGCAGATCATGAGATCAGGAGTTCGAGACCAGCCTGGCCAAGATGGTGAAACCCTGTCTCTACTAAAAATACAAAAATTAGCCGGGCATGGTGGCGGGTGCCTGTAATCCCAGTTAGTCGGGAGGCTGAGGCAGAGGATTGCTTGAACCCAGGAGGCGGAGGTTGCAGTGAGCCCATATCATGCCATTGCACTCCAGCCTGGGTGACAGAGCAAGATTCTGTCTCAAAAAAAGAAAAGAAAAGAAAAGGACAGATGGTAACAAGGAGAAGAGGAGCACTTCTACACTGTTGGTGGGAATGTAAAATAGTACAGCCACTGTGGAAAACAGTACAGAGGAGGTGCCTCAAAAAACTAAAAAGGAAACCACCAGATGATCTAGCAATTCCACTGCTGGTTATATACCCAAAACAAAGGAAATCAGCATTCCAAAGAGATATCTGCACTTGCATGTTTATTGCATCATATTCACAATAGCCAACAAATGGAATCTTAACCTAAGAGAGTCCATCAGTGGATGAACGAACGGATAAAGAAAATGTGGTATTAATAAAAAGACAGAGAGAGAAATGAAAATGTGATATTTATATATGAATATTATTCAGCCATAATAAAGAATAAACTCCTGCCAGTTGCAGCAACATGGGTGGAACTAGAGGATGTTATGTTAAGGGAAATAAGCCAGGCACAGAAAGACAAATATTGTATGTTCTCATTCATATGTGAGGGCTAAAAATTTGATCTCATGGAGGTAGAGAACAGAATGGTGGTTACAGAGGCCAGGAAGGGTAGGA
The DNA here is from genome assembly GCF_028885625.2 of Pongo pygmaeus. NCBI lineage: Eukaryota > Metazoa > Chordata > Mammalia > Primates > Hominidae > Pongo > Pongo pygmaeus. Next base: position 63,183,328 of record NC_072379.2, read on the forward strand.
GGAAGGGGGGATAAAGAGAGGTTAGGTAATGGGTACGAAAATACAGTTAGATAGAAGGAATAATTTCTAGTGTTCAATAGAACAGTAGGGTGACTATAGTTAATAATAATTTATCATATATTTCAAAATAGCTAGAAGATAAGATTTGGAATGTTTCTAACACAGAGAAATGATAAATATGTGAGGTGATAGACATTCCAATTACCCTGATTTGATCATTACACATTGTATGCACGTGTCAAAATACCATATGTACCACATAAATATGTACAACTATTGTGTATAAATAAATAAAAGCTAAATCTCAGGATGTTTCTTCAAAAAAGAAAAATCTGTTTCAGGCAGGCATTGGAGGACACAATGACAAATGAGGCACAATCGTTTACACTCAAGGACCTTGCAGTCTGGAAGGTACCCTGAGAAACCTATTCTATAGGTTCTATAGCCTTATGGAAGTCAAGATTTCCTGTTGGCCGGGTGCGGTGGCTCACACCTGTAATCCTAGCACTTTGGGAGGCTGAGGTGGGTGGATCACGAGGTCAGGAGTTCAAAGCCCTCCTGGGCAATATGGTGAAACCCCGTCTCTACTAAAAAATACAAAAATTAGCTGGGCATGGTGGTGTGCACCTCTAGTCCCAGCTACTCAGGAGGCTGAGGCAGGAGAATCACCTGAACCCGGGAGGCGGAGGTTGCAGTGAACCGAGATTGTACCACTGCACTCCAGCCTGGGTAACAGAGTGAGACTCTGTCTCAAAAAAAAAAAAAGATTTCTTGTCATTTGCATTCCTTCTTTTACAAATTCATTAATCATGTCAAAAGAAAGAAAGTAAAGTTAGCCACGCACAGTGGCTCACACCTGTAATCTTAGCACTTTGAAAAACCAAGGAGTGGGAAAACAGCCTGGGCAACATGTGGAAATCCTATCTCTACCAAAAAAAAAAAAAATTGCAAAACTAGCCAAGCATGCTGGCGTGCACCTGTAGTCCCAGCTACTCAAGAGGCTGAGGTGGGAGGATGGCTTGAGCCCAGGAGGTGGAGGTTGCAGTGAGCGGTAATCGTGCCACTGCACTCCAGCCTGGGTGACAGAGCCACACCTTGTCTCAAAAAAATAAATAAATAAAAATAAAGTAAAGTGAATCTGAAAATACCCGTCTTTATCAAACTCTCACTTCTAAGAATGTATTTCCTTTATATGACCACATAAATGATACTTTGAAGAATTCTTTCTTGAATCTTGCCCAGAATCAAAACCAATTTCATCAGCATATAATTTGAGAGCTCCATCTCCTCCTATTAGAAATTGCCACTGTATTTGTTAATATCCGATCTTGATTTCATTCTCCTTGATTTTCAAATAACAGAATATCTGTTCATCTACTCATTCAGGGCTCTCTGAGTAAGCTGAGATATAATTCACGTAGGCCTGATAATTGAAAATTATTTAGATCACTGTACAATTTATATATTCTCACACTTCTCACCCATCTTGGGCTCCAGTTCCTTCTGACCCACTTTTGTTTTACCTTCATCAGTATCCAGACCATTTTCTTTGACACAGAAGACAGACTCAAAGAGTTCTGCTTCCTCTGTCACTTGTTCACACTACACAGCCCAAGCATCAGACCTAGGTCTTCTTTTATCTTCTAGAGCTAAATGTGATCGTTTTTTGTTCTGAGATAGAGTCTCACTCTGTCGCCCAGGCTGGAGTGCAGTGGTGTGATCTTGGCTCACTGCAATTGCCGCCTCCTGGGTTCCAGCGACTCTGCCTCAGCCTCCTGAGTAGCTGGCACTATAGGCACACGACACCACCCCCGGCTAATTTTTGTATTTTTGGTAGAGACGGAGTTTCACCATATTGGCCAGGCTGGTCTCAAACTCCTGACCTAAGGTGATCCACCACCTTGGCCTCCCAAAGTGGTGGGATTACAGGCATGAGTCACCGTGCCTGGCCTAAAAAACTGTTTTATTTGTCATTAGTGCCTTTGCAATTCTTCCCTCATTTGAGCTTTAGTATTCCTCATGCCATTTTCACAGATTTGTGGAACTCTCTCTATTAATCTTTAGTCACATTTCCTTATTTCCGTCATGCATATATTTTCTATTAATATCCGAACTAATTAGAAAATGCCACATACTACCACAATGGCTTTTTCAGACATCTCCTTTTTCTCTTCTCCACTGAGGTCATTTTAAATTATGTGATCAGAATTGACTATTTCAGGACAACCCAATCCTCTTGATCATGGCACATCTAGCACAGTGCAGAGCAAATAATAGGAACTTACTAAATATTTAATGAATTACAATAAATGAAAGAAAATCTCATTCCAATGAATATTTTTTTTCTTGAGACCAAGTCTCACTCTGTTGCCCAGGCTGGAGTGCAATGGTGTGATCTTGGCTCACTGCAATCACTGCCTCCCAGGTTCAAGCAATTCTGCCTTGGCCTCCTGAGTAGCTGGGACTACAGGTGCCTGCCACCACACTTGGCTAATTACTGTATTTTTAGTAGAGATGGGGTTTCACCATGTTGGCCAGGGTGGTCTCGAACTCCTAACCTCAGATGATCCACCTGCCTTGGCCTCCCAAAGTGCTGGGATTACAGGCGTGAACTGCTGTACTAGGCCATCATTCCAAAGAATTATGCCTCTCCTTTCTTTGAACTGATTTTTTCTTTTTTTGAGACAGGGTCTCACTCTGTCATCCAGGCTGCAGTGCAGTGGCATGATCATAGCTCACTGAAGCCTTGAACTCCTGGACTCAAGTGATCCTCCCACCTCAGTCTCCTGAGTAGATGGGACTACAGGTGTGTGTCACCAAGCCCAGATAATTATTTAAAACTTTTTTAAGAGATGAGGATCTTGCTATGTTGTCCAGGCTGGCCTGGGACACCTGGCCTAAAGTGACCCTGTCATCTCAGCCTCCCAAATAGCTGGGATTACAGGCACAAGTCACCCACACCGAGCTCTCTGAATTTTTAAAAATCTGAATGTTTTTGTAATCTTCAAGACATAGCTGGCTATTCCTATTATAAAAAATTATATACAAAAATGAGCCAGGCATGGTGGCACGTGCCTATAGTCCCAGCTACTTGGGAGGCTGAGGCAGGAGAATCGCTTGAACCCGGGAGGCAGAGGTTGCAGTAAGCCGGGATCGTGCCACTGGCCTGGGTGACAGACCAAGACTCTGTCTCGAAAAAAAAAAAAAATTATGACGGCTGTAGAATAATTTTCTCCCTATGTTCCTGTCACTTCTACTTCAGTAAATTTCAGTTTTTGGTTTTGGGTTTTTTTTGTTTGGTTTTTTGTTTTTTGTTGTTTTTTTTTTTTTTTTGAGATGGAGTCTTGCCCTGTCGCCCAGGCTGGAGTGCATTGGTAGGATCTCGGCTCACTGCAACCTCCGCCTCCAGGGTTCAAGCAATTCTCCTGCCTCAGCCTCCCAAGTAGCTGGGACTACAGGCACATACCACCACACCTGGCTAATTTTTGTATTTTTAGTAGAGATGGGGTTTCACCCTGTTGGTCAGGCTGGTCTCGAACTCCTGACCTCAGGCGATCCACCCACCTCAGCCTCCCAAAGTGCTGGGATTATAGGTGTGAGCCACCACGCCCAGCCATGAATTTCAGTTTTAAAGTACATTCATCTTTCTGTGTTTGTCACTGGTGAAGACATCATTCAGTGCTGTGGGAGCCCCTCAGAAAAACCCTTTGGAGGCTGCACGTTGTGGCTCATGCCTGTAACCCCAGCACTGTGGGAGGCCGAGGTGGGTGGATCACAAGGTCAGGAGTTCAAGACCAGCCTGGCCGACATGGTGAAACCCTGTCTCTACTAAAGATACAAAAAATTAGCCAGGCATGGTGGTGGATGCCTGTAATCCCAGCTACTTGGGAGGCTGAGACAGGAGAATCGCTTGAACCCGAGAGGCAGAGGTTGCAGTGAGCTGAGATCCCACCAATGCATTCCAGCCAAGGCAACAGGGTGAGACTCCGTCTAAAAAAAAAAAAAAATTATGACGGCTGTAGAATCATTTTCTCCCTATGTTCCTGTCCCTTTTACTTCAGTGAATTTCAGTTTTAAAGAGTATGCATCTTTCTGTGTTTGTCACTAGTGAAGACGTTAATTCAGTGCTGTGGGAGCCCCTCAGAAAAACCCTTTGGAGGCCAGACACCCTGGCTCACACCTGTAATCCCAGAACTTTGGGATGCCAAGCAAGAGGATCACTTGAGCCCAGGAGTACAAGACCAGCCCTGGCAATATAATGAGACCTAGTCTCTATAAAAGACTTAACAATTGGCTGGGCACGTTGGCTCATGCCTGTAATCCCAGCACTTTAGGAGGCCAAGGTGGGTAGATCACCTGAGGTCAGGAGTTCAAGACCAGCCTGACCAACATGGTGAAACCCTGTCTCTACTAAAAATACAAAATTAGCCAGGCGTGGTGGCGGGTGCCTGTAATCCCAGCTACTCGGGAGGCTGAAGTAGGAGAACCGCTTGAACCCGGGAGGCAGAGGTTGCAGTGAGCCGAGATTGCTCCATTGCACTTAGCCTGGGTGACAGAGCAAAACTCTATCTTAAAAAAAAAAAAAAAAAAAAAAAGACTTAAAAATTATCCAAGTGTGGCAGGGTGTGGTGGGAGGATTGCTTGAGGCCAGAAGTTTGAAACCAACCTGGGCAACAAAGGAAGACGCCATCTCTATTAAAAAAGAGAGATTTTGGCTGGGTGCAGTGGCTCACGCCTGTAATCCCAACACTTTGGGAGGCTGTGAAGGGCGGATTACCTGAGGCCAGGAGTTCAAGACCAGCCTGGCCAACTTGGTGAAACTCCGTCTCTACTAAAATACAAAAATTAGCCGGGCATGGTGGCAGGCACCTGTAAATCCCAGCTACTTGGGAGGCTGAGGCAGGAGAATTGCGAGGCAGAGGCTGCAGTGAGCCAAGATCGTGCCACTGCACTCCTCTTGTTGCCTGGGCAACAGAGCAAGACTACGTCTCAAAACATGAGAGCGAGAGAGAAATTTCGAAGAAGAAGAAGGAGGAGGAGGAGGAGTAGGAGGCAGAGGAGGAGGAGGAGGCTGGGCACAGTGGCTCACGCCTGTAATCCCAGCACTTTGGGAGGCCGAGACCAGTGGATCATGAGGTCAGGAAATCGAGACCATCCTGGCCAACATGGTGAAACCCTGTCTGTACTCAAAATACAAAAATTAGCCACACATGGTGGCATGTGCCTGTAGTCCCAACTACTCAGGAGGCTGAGGCAGGAGAATAGCTTGAACCCGGGAGGCAGAGGTTGCAGTGAGCCGAGATCATGCCACTCCACTCCAGCCTGAGCGACAGAGCAAGACTCCATCTAAAAAATAATAATAATAAAGAAAAAGAAGGAGGCCGGGTATGGCGGCTCACACCTGTAATCCCAGCACTTTGGGAGGGCAAGGTGGGAGTACCCCTTGAGCCCAGGAGTTCAAGACCAGCCTGGGCAACATGGCAAAATCCTGTCTCTACCAAAAATTCAAAAGAAATTAGCTGGGTGTGGTGGCGTGCACCTGTAAGTCCCAGCTACTTGAAAGAATGAGGCAGGAGGATTCTTTGAGCCCAGGTGTTCAAGGCTGCAGTGAGCTATGATCACACCACTGCACGCCAGTCCAGGTGAAAGAGTGGGACCCTGTCTCTATTTACAAAATTAAATTGTGACTAAATGTTGCCATGAACTCATAAGTTCTATTTTTGGGAAAGTTATGAAAGGAAGACAAACCCCTCTCCCTGCTTCTGCCAACCTTTGCTGAACATTAGCCCAGCTGTCTCCAGAGATGCCGTGCCTGTGTCGTGGGCAAAACCCATCAGGGACCACGTGCAGCCAGCTCTGAGCTCAGAGCCACGAAGACTATGTAGGAGCTTGAAAACGTGATGGGTAATGTCTGGATATTGCTTTGCATTTTATTTGCTAGGGAATGAAGGGAACATGAATCCTGCTAATCATTCTCCATCACTTCCATTCTTCAGTCTCTATCTCATTGCAATTAAGAGAATCAAACTGAGTCCCCGCCCAAGAGGGCGGGCGAACACAATTTAGGTAGCCCTTAAATTTTTATTATGTAATATTAAAGGAAGTTAGGGTTACTAATTGTTCCAAAATTGTATATTTTTCCACCTTGCATATAACTTTGATATTTTAGATGAAATTCCTAAAAACATAGCCTTATTTTGATGCCATAGATAAGTCCTTTATAACATTTTTTAATTTCAATAGCTTTAGGGGTACAAGCAGTTTCTGGTTACATGGATTAATTGTGGAATGGTGAAGTCTAGATGTTTAGTGCACAGGTCACCTGAATAGTGTACATTGTACCCAATAGGTAGTTTTTCATCCCTCACGTGCCTTCAACATTCCCCATCTGTCTCCAATGTCCATCTGTATGATGCCATAGATAAATATTGCGATTAAAAATATGTGCTGCTGGCCAGGTGCAGTGGCTCACGCCTGTAATCCCAGCACTTTGGGAGGCTGAGATGGGTAGATGACCTAAGTTAAGGAGTTCAAGACCAGCCTGGCTAACATGGTGAAACCCAGTCTCTACTAAATATACAAAAATTAGCCAGGCATGGTGGCAGGCACCTGTAATCCCAGCTGCTCTGGAGGCTGAAGCAGGAGAATCGCTTGAACCCAAGAGGCAGAGGTTGCAGTGAGCCAAGATTGCACCAGTGCACTCCAGCCTGGGCAACAGAATGAGACTCTGTTTCAAAAAAAAAAAAAAAAAAAAAAAAAGCGCTGCTATATTTATGATTCCATTTACCTGAAATCCCCAGAACAGGCAATCCAATCCATAGAGACATAAAGTAGATTAGTACTTGTCAGAAGATGGGGGGAGGCTGGCAAGTGACTGAATGGGTATAAGGTTTCCTTTTGGTTTAATGTAAATATTCCAGAATTAGGTCATGGTGATGGTAGCACAACATTGTGAATATATTATACTAAAACCCACTGTATTTTACACTTTAAAATGGTTTAAGGCAACCCACTGATTTTTACACTTTAAAATGGTTTAAGGGCTGGCACAGTGACTCCCGCCTGCAATCCCAGCAGTTTGGGAAGCCGAGACAGGCAGATTGCTAGGGCTCAGGAGTTGGAGACCAGCTTTGGCAACATGGCAAGGCCCCATCACTACAGAAAATACAAAAATTAGCCAGGCATGGTAGCACACACCTGTAGTCCCAGATAATCAGGAGGCTGAGGTGGGAGGATTGCTTGAACCTGGGAGGCGGAGGTTGCGGTGAGCCGAGATCGTGCCACTGTACTCCAGCCTGGGTGATGGAGTCAGATCATGTCAAAAAAGAAAGAAAAGAAAAGGGCAAGAAGGAAGGAAGGAAAGAAAGAAGGAAGGAAGGAAGGAAGGGAGGGAGGGAGAGAAAGAGAAAGAAAGAAAGAAAGAAAAAGAAAGAAAGAAAGAGAAAGAAAGAAAGAAAGAAAAGAAAGAAAGAGAAAGAGAGAGATAGAGAAAGAAAAGGAAGCAAGCAAGCCGGCAGAAAGCAAGGAAGCAGGCAGGCTTAAAAGTGATTTGTATGTTATGTGAGTTTTTTGTTTTGTTTTGCTTTTTGTCTTTTTGTTTGTCGTTTTGTTTTGTTTTTGTTTTTTGTTTTTTTGAGACATGGTCTCACTCTCGCCCAGGCTGGAATGCAGTGGCCCAGCTCACTGCAGCCTCGACCTCCTGAGCTCAAGCGATCCTCCCACCTCAGCCTCCCAAGTAGCTGGGACCATAGATGCTCACCACCATGCGTAGATTTTTTTTTTTGAGACAAGGTCTCCCCATGTTGCCCAGGCTCCAGGGCTCAAGCGATTCTCCTCTCTCAGCCTTGCAAGGTGCTGGGATTATGGGCGTGAGCCACTGCCCCCTGCCATGTGATTTTTATTATCTGTTATGCCCCAATATTTTAAATTTAGTATTGTCAAATGTAAGGGAAAATAGAAAGTATCAACTTATATAAATCTGCATAATAATGATGTTAAAAAATGACAAGTTGGCCAAAAGGAGAAATAAAGTGGAAAATGTGTAAGTTTGGGGCACCCATCTGCATCCGGAGACCCCTGTAGCCTGGATCACCGACCTTAAATTTCCAGCATGCTCATACTGCCACCTGGCGGCTGTAGATATTCAAAACAGGCAGCGTCCTGCATTTAGGACTTGTTTCCATTTCTCACCTATTTCTTTTTCCCTCCAAGCTTGCCCTCTTCTGGTTACAAATGATATGCAAAATAAATTCCTTGATAAGGTTTGAAAACCCAAGTGGTTCAGTGTAGTAAGATCTACTAAGCTACCAAACAGCAACATAGGCTACTCTGGGCACACTGCGTATGGGGTAGCCCTGCTCTGCAAGGGGCAGCAAAAAAATAAAAACCAAAAACAGAAACAAAGAGAAAACTAACCAAGCAATATTTTAAATTAAATAAGTGGCAAAGGTAGAATTTCAGGCACACCATTTATTTTTCTTTCTTTCTTTCTTTTTGTTTTGAGACGGAGTGTCACTCTGTTGCCCAGGTTGGAGTGCAGTGGCACGATTTCTGCTCACTGCAACCCCCACCTCCAAGGTTCGGGTGATTCTCCTGCCTCAACCTCCCGAGCAGCTGGGATTACAGGTGTGAGCCACCACACCCAGCTAATTTTTGTATTTTTATTAGAGATGGGGTTTCCGCATGTTGGCCAGGCTGATCTCAAACTCCTGACCTCAAGTGATCCGCCCACCTTGGCCTCCCAAAGTGCTGGGATTACAGGTGTGAGCCGCTGTCCTGGGTCTGTTTTTTCAAATAAATATGAGCCTGCTTTGTGCCAGGCACTGTTCCAAATCCTAGGAATATAGCAGAGAATAAAACCAATAAAAATCTTTGCCTTCATGGAGCTTACATTCTTGCTGTATAGGGCAGAACAGTAAAAATGAATGAAGCAGCTGACACCTTGGCTCATACCTGTAGTCCTAGCACTTTGAGAGGCCAAGGCGGGCAGATCACCTGAGGTCAGGAGTTCCAGACCAGCCTGGCCAACATGGTGAAACTGCTTCTCTACTAAAAATACAAAAATTAGCTGGGCATGGTGGTGCAGGCCTGTAGTCCCAGCCACTCAGGAGGCTGAGGTGGGAAGATCACTTGAATCTGGGAGGCAGAGGCTGCAGTGAACTGAGATCATGCCACTGCACTCCAGCCTGAGCAACACAGTGAGACTCTGTCTCAAAAAAAAAAAAAAAAAAAAACAGTAATCCAGAGTTACACATATCAACATGAATACATCTCATAACCTAAATGTTGTGGAGGGAAAGTTACATCAGAAAACATACTATAGTAAACCAGGTATATAAAATGTTTAAATGTGCAAAGCAACATTTTATATATGTGTACATATATACATACATATATACATACACACACATACATAGATTGCTTAAGGTATATCCCATGAATACACAAGAGTTAAATGTTTAACAACTAGCTTTCTGAAAGAAAGAGGAAAAGAACACTAATTTGTAGATTTGCTGATTTTCATAGTATAAATACTATGCAATTGATTGATGGATTGGTTGTCCTAATGACATCATCAGACATTATCACTCACTACCTAATGAGATCAAAGGTTTGTTGAAATAAACCTACTACAGGGAGTGGGCTAAAATGATAGGATGTAGTGCTCAGAAAGTGGAATTCAGATGATGGCAATTATGGCAATGTAGGTGAGGAAGTGACTGTGGTGGAAAGTCATACTCCCTGCAGGAGTGGAATACAAGGAACTGAGAGTCCAAGATGTTGGAAGGATCATCTGTGTGGATGATGAAATCACCAAGCTTTAAGATGGTTGTAGTGTTGGAGAGAATGACAATGAAAGGAGTCAGATGTAGATGACTGCAATAAGGAGAGGTAGTGAGTGATAATGTTTGATGAGGTAAAATTCAAAGTTAAGCTGGGCTTTTTTAAGGATTTAGGGAGGGAAAATTGTTTGCAAGCAGCAATAAGAAGGGAAGAAGACTCCCACTCTGCCTCCAAACCCAGTGGTACGAGAAAACACAGATGATCTGAGAGGGCTAAAGAGGAAGCAGTGCCTACAGAAAAGAGTCAGGGTTTCTCAATTTGGCCATTGACATCTGGGTCTGATAATCCTTTGCTGTGAGGGGCCATCCTGTACATTGTCATTGTAAGGTGTTTAGCAGCATCCCTGGCTTCTACCCACTAGATGTCAGTAGCACCATCTCCAGTTGTGACAACTAAAAATACCTCCAGACATTGCCAAATGTCCTCTGAGGAGGTAGGAAAAATTGCTTCCAGGTGAGAATCTCTAAGCTACAGCAAGGTGAATGAACTATTTAAAGAGGAGATAGAGGACACCAGGGGGTTTGCTGATGATTAACCACGAGTCTCAGTAAAGTGGAAAAGTTGAGAATAAATTAAGCAGAGAGGTCTTTTCGACACTCCCCAGATGGTATCGTTTTGGCAACTGACAGACAAAAGTCAGTCCTACCAAGGTGTTTAAAGATACTGTGAATTTTCTCTGTGCTCTGCAAAGGTACCTCTGCTCATGAAGTTGCTTTTTTTTTTTTCTTTCCTTTTTTTAGATTCCACATATAAGTAGTGAGATCATGCAGTACTTTTCTTTATGTATCTGGCTTATTTCACTTAATATAATGCCCTCTAGTTTCATCTGTGTTGTGGCAAATTGCAGGATCTCCTTTTCTATAGCTGAATAATATTCCACTGTGTGTGTGTGTGTGTGTGTGTGTGTGTGTGTGTCTATCTCACAGTTTCAGTTTCTTTATCCATTCATCTATTGATGGACACCTAGGTGGTTTCCATATCTTGGTTTTTTGTTTTTTTTTTTTTGAGATGGAGTTTTTTACTCTTGTCACTCAGGCTGGAGTGCAATGGCACTATCTCAGTTCACTGCAACCTCCACCTCCCAGGTTCATCCAGTTCTCCTGCCTCAGCCTCCTGAGTAGCTGGGATTACAGGCGCCCACCACCACACCTGGCTTTTTTTTTTTTTTTTTTTTTTTTGTATTTTTAATAGAGAAGGGGTTTCACCATGTTGTCCAGGGTGCTCTTGAACTCCTGATCTCAGGTGATCCACCCGCCTTAACCTCCCAAAGTGCTGGAATTACAGGCGTGAGCCACCACACCGGGCCTGGCTATTGTTAATAGTACTGCAATGAACATGGGAATGCAGCGATCTTTACTAGGTGGTGATTTCATTTCCTTTGGCTATGTATACCCAGCAAAGGGATTGCTGGGCTATCTGGTAATTCTATTTTTAATTTCTTTAGAAATTTCCATACTGGCTGAGCGCAGTGGCTCATGCCTGTAATCCCAGCACTTTGGGAGGCCAAGGCAGGCGGATCTCCTGAGGTCAGGAGGTCAAAACCAGTCTGGCCAACATGGTGAAACTCTGTCTCTACTAAAAACACAAAAATTAGCAGGGTGTGGTGGCAGGCGCCTGTAATCCCAGCTACTCCGGAGGCTGAGGCAGGAGAATCGCTTGAACCCAGGAGGCAGAGGTTGCAATGAGCTGAGAGTGCACCACTGCACTCCAGCCTGGGCAACAGAGTGAGACCCAAAAGGCCATGCATTGGGAGCTTCTGGATAGCGTGTGAAGGTTCCTGGAGGGTGGTGCACCTGGAGAGGGCACAGAAGCTTCCAGCCCCTTCCCACATGTCCTATCCTATGTATCTTGTCATCTGTATCCTTTGTAATATCCTTTATAATAAACTGGTAAATGGGACCAGCTGCTAAGGTTGCAGTGAGCCAAGATCACGCCACTGCACTCCAGCCTGGACTACAAAGCGAGACTCTGTCTCAAAACAAAAACAAAATGTGGCCTTTTTTTTTTTTAACTTGAAGTTCTTGGCTCAAGCTTCATCGCTCCCTTCAATTGTTCCTAATTTTTTAGAATTCCATCCTCCTAGATGGGGCCAGAGTCCTAGTTGTACAGGTGGGAGGAGCAGGTGCTACGCCCATCGTACTAATTGGTGGTGAGGCAGCACAATATGAAGTGGCCCACATTGTATTTGGAGATGAAACTAGAAGGCCCTTGCTTATCCAGCTGGTTCCATTTACCAGCTTATTATAAAGGATATTACAAAGGATACAGATGACAAGATACATAGGATAAGACATGTGAGAAGGGGCTGGAAGCTTCTATGCCCTCTCCAGGTGCACCACCCTCCAGGAGCCTTCACGCACTATCCAGAAGCTCCCAATGTATAGCCTTTTTTGTCTGGCTTCCTTTGCTTGGCATAATGTTTTCAAGGTTCATCCACGTTTGACCATGTAACAGTATTTCATTCCTTTTTATGACTAAATAGTATTTCATTATATGGACATACCACACTTTTTTATCCATGCATCAACTGATAAACATTTGAAATGTTTCAACTTTTTGGCTATCATGAACAATGCTGCTATATACATTTGCATACAAGTTTTCATGTGAATGAACATGTTTCCCTTCGGTATATACCTAGGAATGGGATTGCTGGGTTATACAGTAATTCTCTGTTTAACTTTTTGAGGAACTGTCCATCTGCTTTCCAGAGCAGGTGCACCAGTTTACATCCCCACTAGCAGTGTATGAAGATTCCAATTTCTCCATATCCTTTTCAGTACCTGTCATTGATTGTTCTTTTTTCAACATTATAGTAGCCATCTTAGTAGGTGAAAAGTGGTATCTCATTGTGGTTTTAATTTGCATTTCTCTAAGACTCATGATGTTGAGCATCTTTTCATATGCTCATTTGCCATTTATATATCATCTTGCTTTTTTTTTTTTTTTTTAGAGACAGGGTCTCCTTCTGTCACCTAGGCTGAAGTGCAGTGGTGCCATTGTAGCTCACTGCAGCCTCCAATTCCTGGGCCCAAGCCATCCCCCCACCTCAGCCTCCCACAGTAGCTAGGATTATAGACCCACACCAACATGCTCAGCTAATTACAAAAAAATATATATATATGTCATGCCTATAATTCTAGCACTTTGGGAGGCTGAGGTGGGAGGATTGCTTGAGGCCAGGAGTTGTAGGCTGCAGTGGGCTATGAGGTGACAGAGCAAGCTCCTGTGCCCCCAAAACACCAAAAAACAAAAACAAAACAATAAACTAACAAAAAAAATTTTACAGCAACAAAAGCAAACAATTTTTTAAAATTAAATAAAAAATGAAAAAAAACCCAACAATTAGAAAATGAACAAAGGACTTCAGTAGACTTCTTCCTACGGAAGAGATATAGCCTGGGCATGGTGGCTCATGACTGTAATCACAGCACTTTGGGAGGTGAAGATAGGAGGATCACTTGAGACCAGAAGTTTGAGATTAGCCTGAGCAATATAGTAAGACCCTGTCTCTATAAAAAATAAAATAAATAATAATATAATAAATAATTAATAAGTAAATTTTTTTAATAGAGAAGGGGTCTCACTATGTTGCCCAGGCTTATTTTTTCTTTTCTTTTCTTTTCTTTTTTTTTTTTTTTTTTGAGACGGAATCTTGCTCTGTCGCCTAGGCTGGAGTGCAGTGGCGCGATCAAGGCTCACTGCAGGCTCCGCCTCCCTGGTTCACGCCATTCTCCTGCTTCAGCCTCCTGAGTAGCTGGGACTACAGGTGCCCACCACCATGCCCAGCTAATTTTTGTGTATTTTTAGTAGAGACAGGGTTTCACCATGTTAGCCAGGATGGTCTCCATCTCCTGACCTTGTGATCTGCCCGCCTCGGCCTCCCAAAGTGCTGGGATTACAGGTGTGAGCCACTGCGCCTAGCCACTTGTTTTTTCTTAAACTGTAAGAGTTATTTATTTACTCTAAATACTAGACCTTTATTAGACATATGATTTCTAAATATTTCTCCTTTTCAGTGGATTGTTTTTTCTCTCTGTTGATATTATCCTTTAACGCACAAAAGTTGTAAATTTTGATGTTCTAATTTACTTATCTTCTCTTTGATTGTGGTTGATCTTTCTCTCTTTCAGTGTTGAGATCTAGTTCCTAAGAACTGGCTAAATGCTATGGGTTAATTTCGTTGTGTTCTACTCTGAGTGCTTGAGGTGATAAAATGTTTGTTGGTTGGTTGTTTTTTTTTTCTTTTGAGACAGTGTCTCGCTCTGTCACTCAGGCTGGAGTGCAGTGGCACAAATACTGCTCACTGCAGCATTGACCTCCTGTGCTCAAGTGATCCTTCTGCCTCAGCCTCCTGTGTAGTGGGGGACACAGGCATGCACCACCACACCTAGCTAATTTTTAAAATTTTTTAGAGACAGGGTCCCACTTTGTTGCCCAGGTCTCAAACTCCTGAGCTCAAGCAGTCCTCCCACCTCAGCTTTGCAGTGCTGAGATTACAGGCTTGAGGTACTGGGGAGGCCACAAAATATATTTTTGGCCCAGCACAATAGCTCATGCCTGTAATCTCAGCACTTTGAGAGGCCGAGGCCAGGGTGGGTCACTAGAGGTCAGGAGTTCGACACCAGCCTGGCCAACACAGCGAAACCCTGTCTCTACCAAAAATACAAATATTAGCTGGGCATGGTGGCAGGTGCCTGTAATCCCAGATACTCGGGAGGCTGAGGCACGAGAATAACTTGAACCCAGGAGGAGAAGTTGCAGTTAGCAGAGACTGTGCCACTACACTCCAGCCTGGGAGACAGAGCCAGACTCTGTCTCAAAAAATAACAGTAATAATATTAAAAACAAGAGATAGCTCATGCCTATAACCCTAGTGCTTTGGGCATTCCCACATCCACCACTTTGGGTTTAATAAATTTGCTGGAGCAGCTCACAAAACTCAAAGAAACATTACAAAATATATGGTATGGGGGAAGGGGTGTGGAGCTTCCATGCCCTCCTTGGGCAAGCCACCCTCCAGGAACCTCCAAGTATTAGCTATCTGAAAACTCCGTGAACCCAGTCCTCCTGGGTTTTTATGGACAATTATTTGGAAATGTGATTGGCCTCTCTGGAATGAGGGTCTTATGTCCCACAATCAGAAAGGCAGGGGAATAGTATTGAGTCCTGCCTTGGGTCAAGTGAAAGGAGTAGAGGAGAAGGTCAAAGAGGCCTGAGGCCTGCAAGAAGCCTAACACACCCAACATTATAACAAAAGACTGTAACAAGGCCTATGGGGAGTTATCAGCCAGGAACCTTGACGAAAATGGATACAAGATATCATAACACCACAGTATGTAAGTGGAAAGGTACTCTAAGTGAGAATCCCTTTCAGTTATATCATTGAAAAGCTTCATATTCCACCTTTGGAGCTGTTTTACAAACACCTTATTCTGAAATTGGCAATTAAAGGAAATAATTAAGCATTTATCATTTCCAGTAGGAACTATATTTTGCATGTGATCCTAGCTAAAAGGCTGAGAAGCGATGGAACTGTATTTTAAAATAGTCAAATAACCTTTAGTTAATGGAGAAAGCTCTTAAAAAAAAAAAAGAAAAGAAAAAAAAACTATTGAGCAGAGAGAGGAAGTGGGCAAGAAACAAAACAAAGAAAAATGAAACTATTTACTAGAAGATTGCCAGCTGGTGAATATAGGGACAAGATAGAGTTGGAAACATGTGCAGATGTGCACATGTTTAAAGCAAAAGCTCAAGTTGTATATGTTAAAAAAAAAAAAAAAAAACTACCACTGTGAGACAAGTACCTTCTTGGCTTGGCCTGGCGCGTTGTGAAATCATTAATATAAACTGTTCATTGTATCTGTTTTTACTTTCATGCAAGAGTTTGTACAATATCAACACTTCAGTTCTTGGTTAAAACAAGTAATTTTTGAGTGACTGGAGACTAAACTTAGGTCTGCTCACTTGAGCTCTTTATCTGTAATGCCAGTGGCTTGCTGGGAGGCACAGGAGCCTAATGGTGAAGAGTGTTAATCTACCCAAGTTTAAACCCCAGTTCTGCTTTGTGCCAGCTGTCTGACTCACCTGGGCAAGTTCCTTTACTACTCTCCGCTTCAGCTTTAAAAATCTATAAAATGGCTGGGCGCGGTGGCTCATGCCTGTAATTCCAGCACTTTGGGAGGCTGAGGTGGGCAGATCACGAGGTCAGGAGATCGAGACCATCCTGACTAACACAGTGAAACCCCATCTCTACTAAAAATACAAAAAATTAGCCAGGCGTGGCCGGGCGTGGTGGCTCACGCCTGTAATCCCAGCACTTTGGGAGGCCGAGGTGGGCGGATCACGAGGTCAAGAGATGGAGACCATCCTGGCTAACACGGTGAAACCCCGTCTCTACTAAAAATACAAAAAATTAGCCGGGCGTGGTGGCGGGCGCCTGTAGTCCCAGCTACTCAGGAAGCTGAGGCAGGAGAATAGCATGAACCTAGGAGGCAGAGCTTGCAGTGAGCCGAGATCGTGCCACTGCACTCCAGCCTGGGTGACAGTGCGAGACTCTGTCTAAAAAAAAAAAAAAAAAAAATTAGCAGGGCGTGGTGGCGTGCACCTGTAGTCCCAGCTACTCGGGAGGCTGAGGCAGGAGCATGGCATGAACCCAGGAGTCGGAGCTTGCAGTGAGCCATGATCACAGTGAGCCACTGCACTCCAGCCTGGGCAACAGAGCAAGACTCCATCTCAAAAAAAAAACAAAAAACTATAAAATGGAGGCAATTGTGCCACTTGGCACACACCTATAGTCCCAGCTACTTGGGAAGCTGAAGCAATAGAATCAGTTGAGCCCAGGAGTTCCATGCTTCGGTTTGCTATGATTGCACCTGTGAATAGCCACCACACTCCAGACTGGGCAACACAGCAAGACCCCATCTCTAAATAAATAAATACATAAATGGAAAAAAATGGAGGCAATAATATTATCTAATCTTTAGGTTGTTGTAATACATAAGACAAACTATTTAGAATACATAGCCCAGGCCAGGGGCAGTGGCTCATGCCTGCAATCCCAGCACTTTGGGAGGCAGAGGCGGGTGGATCACCTGAGGTCAGGAGTTCAAGACCAGCCTGGCCAACATGGCGAAACCCCGTCTACACTAAAAATACAAAAATTAGCCAGGCGTGGTGGTGGGTGCCTGTAATCTGAGGCAGGAGAACCACCTGAACCCAATAGGCCAAGGTTGCAGTGAGCTGAGACGGCGCCACTACACTCCACCCTGGGTGACAGAGCAAGATTCTCTCAAAATAAATAAATAAATAAATAAATAAATAAATAAACGAAATAGCCCAGTGCCTGAAGCATGGTGAGGACTCAATGGTATTATTACTGCCACATAACTTTGGGTGGGCAACTTGTGACTTCTGCTTCTGTAAAACCAAGTAATTATATTATCTCTAAGCTTGTTTCCATCTCTCTCTCTCTTTTTAATAATTTTTTCAAATTTTTTATTTATATAGTTTTGGGGGAACAGGTGGTTTTTGGTTACTTGGATAAGTTATTTAGTGGTGATTTCCGAGATTTTTATGCATCCAATACCCGAGCAGTGTACACTGTACCCAATGTCCATCTCTCTCTCTTATTGGTGCAAATGACTTTCCTTTTCTGAGTCTTCCTTTCTGCATACAAAATGAGGGAACTGGAGACACCTCCTATTTCTAACATTACTCCTCATGCAGGATCCTCTCCTAAACTCCCAGTAAGATATGAATAAGGAGAGTTAGCCTCAAATGCTCAAACACTCCTCACATGCCAAAAGTGAGAGATTGGGCTTGGGGAGAGGAAAGATACTTCACACACTCACATTTTCCATCTCTCCCAAGGAGCCAGGCACGGTTGCTCACACCTGTAATCCCAGCACTTTGGGAAGCCAAGGCAAGAGGATCACTTGAGCTCAGGAATTCAAGACCCAGCATGAGTAACATGCTGAGATCTCATCTCTGCTTAAAAAATAATAAAAAAAAAAAAGCTGGGCATGGTGGCTCACACCTGTAATCCCAGCACTTTGGGAGGCTGAGGTGGGCAGATCACCTGAGGTCAGGAGGTCGAGACCAGGACCAACATAGAGAAACCCCATTTCTACTAAAAGTACCAAAAAAATTAGCTGGGAGTGGTGGTGCATGCCTATAATCCCAGCTACTCAGGAGGCTGAGGCAGGAGAATTGCTTGAACCTGGGAGGTAGAGGTTGCGGTGAGTCGAGATCGCCCCATTTCACTCCAGCCTGGGCAACAAGAGCAAAACTCCCTCTCAAAAAAAAAAAAAAAAGAAAAAGAAAAAGAAAAAAAAATTAGCTGGGTGTGGTGGCACATGCCTGCAGTCTCAGCTACTCTGGAAGCTAAGGTGGGAGAATCAGCCCGGGCAACGGAGTGAGAACTTGTCTCGAAAATAAATAAAACAAAATAAAAAAGATTTTTAAAATGAATTGTGGCTACTAAGCAATGAGACTTACTTAAAAATATATAGGAAGGGGGACTTGACCAATCAGACATAAAAATTTGAAAGCCTGGCCGGGCGTGGTGGCTCACGCCTGTAATCCCAGAACTTTGGGAGGCCGAGGTGGGTGGATCATGAAGTCAAGAGATCAAGACCAGCCTGACCAACACGGTGAAACCCCGTCTCTACTAAAAATACAAAAAATAAGCTGGGCATGGTGGTGAGTGCCTGTAGTCAAAGCTACTCGTGAGGCTAAGGCAGGAGGATCGCTTGAACCAGGGAGGCAGAGGTTGCAGTGAGTCAAGATTGTGCCACTGCACTCCAGCCTGGTGACAGAGCGAGACTCCATCTCAAACAACAAAAAAACAAACAAAAATTTGAAAGCCTCTATATTAAAACAGTGTGGCACTGGTGTATGACCAGGGAAACAGAAAACCCAGAAATAGACTCAACTCCATAAGAAAATGTAGTGTATAATAAAGGTGACATCTAAAAAGCAAAGATGGGCTTTTTAATGCTGGGATCACTGGGTAGCCATTTGGAAAAGGTAAAATTAGATCTATAGTTCACATCATACATAAGAATAAATGCCAAATGGATCAAGAATCTAAATGTAAAATATGAAGCTACATAACTACTGGAAGAAAACATAGTGAACTCCTCCTTAATCTCAGTATGGGAAAAGGCTAACTATGACTTAAAATCCAGGGGCAGCCGGGTGCAGTGGCTCACACCTGTAATCCCAGCACTTTGGGAGGCCGAGGCATTCGGATCATGAGGTCAGGAGTTTGAGACCAGCCTGACCAATATGGTGAAACCTCGTCTCTACTAAAAATACAAAAATTAGCCAGGCATGGTGGCCCTTACCTGTAATCCCAGCTCAGGAGGCTGAGGCAGGAGAATCGCTTGAACCTGGGAGGTGGAGATTGCAGTGAGGCGAGATTGCGCCATTACACTCCAGCCTGGGCGACAGGGTGAGATTCCATCTCAAAAAAAAAAAAAAAAAAAAAAAAAAGTGGCTAGGCACAGTGATCACGCCTGTAATCCCAGCACTTTGGGAGGCCAAGGCGGGTGGATCACCTGAAGTCAGGAGTTCGAGACCAGCCTGGCCAACATGGTGAAAACCCGTCTCTACTAAAAAATACAAAAATTATCTGGGTGTAGTGGTGCATGCCTGTAAGCCCAGCTACTTGGGAGGCAGAGGTTGCAGTGAGCCAAGATTGAGCCACTGCACTCCAGCCTGGGTAACAAGAGCGAAATTCAGTCTCAAAAAAAAAATAGTATGTTAATTTGGGAATCTTTTATTGCCATAGTAAAATTAATTAATTAAATTAAAAAATCAAAAAATAGTATGCAAAATATACCATAAGCAAAGTCAAATACAATTTACAAACTAGGAGAAAATATTTGCAACATAAAGCACAAATAAAAGGCTAATATTCCTAATATACAAGGATCTCATAAAACTTGAGGGACAAAGGATAAAAATCCAATAGAAAAATGGAAAATAGGCCGGGCACAGTGGCTCACACCTGTAATCCCAGCACTTTGGGAGGCCGAGGTGGGCGGATCACCTGAGGTCAGGAGTTCGAGACCAGCCTGACCAACCTGGAGAAACCCCGTCTCTACTAAAACAAAATTAGCCAGACGTGGTGGCGCATGCCTGTAATCCCAGCTACTCGAGAGGCTGAGGCAGGAGAATCGCTTGAACCCGGGAGGCAGAGGTTGCAGTGAGCTGAGATTGTGCCATTGCACTCCAGCCTGGGCAACAAAAGCGAAACTCCGTCTCGGGAAAAAAAAAAAAAGAAAAATGGAAAATAGACAATTCCGAAAAAAGGACATTATATATATGTTTAAACATATCAAAAGATTATAACTGAAATCTGGGACAATTCAAGTAACAAAATACATAATGATAGCAATGGTTTATAACTCATAAAGCAAATATCTCCTATAATCCCAGCACTTTGGGAGGCCGAGGTGGGTGGATCACTCGCGGCCAGGAGTTAGAGACTAGCCTGGCCACATCAAAACCCCGTCTCTACAAAAAAATACAAAAATCACCCAAGCACAGTGGCAAGCACCTGTGGTCTCAGCTACTGGGGAGGCTAAGGCAGAAGAATCTCTAGAGCCCGAGAGGCAGAGGTTGCAGTGAGCCAAGATTGTGCCACTGTACTCCAGCCTGGGCACGGGAGTGAAACTCTGTCTCAAAAAAAAGGCAAAGAGAAAAGAAACTACTCCTCTAGGCTGGGCCTGGTTGCTCAACACTTTGGGAGGCCTAGGCGGCAGGATCACTTGAGCCCAGGAGTTTGAGAGCAGACTGGGCAACATGGCGAAACCCGGTCTCTACAATAATTTAAAAATTAGCTGGGCATGGTGTTGGGGGCCTGTAGTCCCAGCTACGTGAGAGGGTGTGGTGGGGGGATCATTGAAGCCATGATCGTGCCACTGCACTCCAGCCTGGGTGACAGAGTCAGATTATGTCTCCAAAAAATAAATAAAAGGAATAAAGGGTAGGGGGGAAGACTCTTAGTCCATAATAGTCTACCTTTCTCCCATCCTTGATTGTGAATTTAATCTGTTGGGGAATGTGGTTATTTGTCCTGTGGAAGTTGATTACTTCATCTCGGTGTTTTTATTTTTCCCTTTCTTGTATTTCCTGTAAACTGTTGGCTAGATCTAAGGTTTAATTAGATTTGAGTTCAATTTGAGGGATCAGGAATACTTCACAGGAGGAACTGGGTATTTTCTATTGCATCACATCATGAGGTATCTCATATCTGGTTATCTCACTTTTAATGGTACTAAGATTGATCAGTGGTTCAAATGGTATCAACCTGGCTGGGTGTGGCAGCTCACTTCTGTAATCCCAGCACTTTGGGAGGCCGAGGCGGGCAGATCATCTGAAGTCACAAGTTCCAGCCCACCCTGGCCAACATGGTGAAACCCCATCTCTACGGAAAATACAAAAATTAGCTGGGCATGGTGGCACGCACTGTAATCCCAGCTACTTGGGAAGCTGAGCCAGGAGAATCACTTGAACCCGGAGGTGGAGGTTGCAGTGAGCCGAGATCGCGCCACTGCACTCCAGCCTGGGTGACAGAGCAAGTCTCTGTCTCAATAATAATAATAATAATAATAATAATAATAATAATTTCTTTTGTAGAGATGGGGGCTCACCATGTTGACCAGGCTGGTTTCGAACTTCTGGCCTCAAGGGATCTTCCGCCTAGGGTCTCCAAAGTACTGGGATTACAGGCGTCAGCCATCACTCCCAGCCAAGTTCAACATCTTTTCTAAGAGCCAGATGTCATTTAAGTTTAGCCCTATCAATAACTGACATTCAAATCTTGAAATCTTGCCCCCAGTGGTAGCAATCTTCATAATAATGCTAGATGAACTTTCCTACCATAGAACTATAGTTGAAAGTCTATGTCAATCTTTTTACTACAAAGCACTGTAGGAAAAAAATTTAAGATGAAACTAATTTTTAAAGTTGCCATTACACAAGTAAAACTCATCTCAGAGATTATTACTATGATTGGGAACCAAGTTGACAGATTTGGGAGGTCTTCACTGTGAAGCTTTACGGAAATATCTAAGTCAAAAAAACTAGTAGGGAGCTAAGCATTATAAAAAAAAACTACACGGCTGTCTCTAGGAGGGGGAACTGGAGCAGGGAGAGATGAGGCAAGGAGCAGCGGCTTTGCATCATAACCTCATCTGTGCATGTACTACGTCGACATTACGCAGGGCAAATATGGGAGAAAAGTAATACAGTCAGCTGACAACGTCCCCCTCAAAAGCCTGTTATATATACACAATTCCAGCCGGGCGCGGTGGCTCAGGCCTGTAATCTCAGCACTTTGGGAGGTCGAGGCGAGCAGATCGCTTGAGTCCACGAATTCGAGACCAGCCTGGGCAGCATGGCAAAACCCCATCTCTGCAAAACACACAAAAATTAGCCGAGTGGGCCGGGTACGGTGGTTCACCCTTGCAATCTCAGTACTTTGAGAGGCCCAGGCGGGCAAATCACCTGAGGTCAGGAGTTTGAGACCAGCCTGACCAACATGGTGAAACCCCGTCTCTGCTAAAAATACAAAAATTAGCCGGGCGTGGTGGTGTATGCCTGTAATCTCAGCTACTGGGGAGGCTGAGGCAGGAGAATTGCTTGAACCTGGGAGGCGGAGGTTGCAATGAACCTAGATAGCGCCACTGCACTCCAGCCTGGGCAACAGAGTGAGACTCCGTCCCAAAAAAGAAAAAAATTAGCCGGGCGTGGCGGCGCGCGCGGGAGCCTGAGGTGGGTGGATCGCCTGAGCCCGGGAGTTTGAGGCTGTGGTGAGCAGTGATCGCTCCACTGCACTTCAGCTTGGGTGACAGAGCGAGACCCTGACTCAAAAAATAAACAAATAAAAAAAAGCTTCCAATGTTTTGTTCCCTTACATCAGAATCCACTTGGACAATATTTAAAGGGGCTAAGGTCATATAAGGCTCATCTGGTGACTGAAAAGTCTTCAAAGAGGTTGACGCGTCCGAGGTGAGTCCGAAGTTTGGAGGACAGCACGGGACCGCGATTCCAAGGCGCCCAGGCTGAGAGCGCAGGCTACCCGCCAACCTCCACCGTCGCGCCAGGCCCAGCAGACACAAAGCCTCGCGGGAGGTGGAGCCTCGTGACGTCACAGAGACGCCCGCCCCCTTTACGTCGTGCTCTGAGGAGGCCAGGAGATTTCTGGCGGCGCCGGCGCCATTTTCTTGGAGCCTGCGACCGAGTGGGAGTGGAGTGGAGCGGCTGTGGTTGCCGACCCTTTCCTCTTCCCCACGGTCCAGTCAGCGGGTTAATTAGGCCATCGGCCCTCGAGCCGAGACTTGTCTCTTATTTAGTTCTGGGGAGCGCCTCGTCGACATGAGTGATGTAGAGGAGAACAACTTCGAGGGCAGAGTGAGTACAAAGCCGCGGGAGCCGTCTAGGCGGCGGCCCAATGCTCGGGGTTTCACGGGAACAAGCGCGGTCGGGCGGGGTTGCGGGTAGTCCCGCGAGGAGCAACCTCTGGAGCCATCGCGATTGCTTCCTCCCATCCCAAGATGGCTTCTGGGTTCCACTCCTTCCCCAAACACCACGGATAACACCCCTCCCCCTTTTTTGGAGGCTGATTGATACCTGGACTTCTGGGTCCTCTTCCCTCCCCGCCCCCGCATTGCTCCCTCCCTTCTCCCCACCCCTGAGGCTTCCTTATGTCTGCTCCGAGGTGTGGGTCCCCGTCGCGGTTGGGCGGGAGGAGGCGGCAGGGAGCTCCCCTCCGTCCGGATAGTGGTAGGTGCTTCCTGCGGTGGCATTTCTGGCGACCCCGAGCATCGTAGAGGGTCTCGGGGTCGAAAGTGCGCGGGGCTGTTTTCCGGGCGGGGAGAAGCTGGCGTGGGACTAGCTGGGGCCTGTGTCTCCTTGGCTCTCTATTGCAGTGAGCGGCCGCGTCTCTGTTGGAACCGGCGGCGTTGCGTCTATAAAGGCGAAAGCCTTGAGGTTGAAGGTGGGACGAGCCTAATGAAGTGGTTAGTCAACGACCGCACCGACCCTTAAGCGTTCTTAAGACGAGAGCTGTGAGGGGAAACTACGCAAGGAGCCCTTTTCCCTTAATGTCCCTTCGACTTTCCTTTCACTTCGAAATGAATGTGGAAATGCTATCACGCCTTATTTTTCTAATTCCTCAATGTTGGGTTTTTTCTCTTCTTTATATCTCAACTTTTAATGCTCTTCTTCCTATGACCTTTCATCTAAAAACTGATCACTCCTTTACAGGTTTTTACGGTAAAAAAAAAAAAAAATCTGTCTTTCTTTAATCTTACATAACTGAATGAATTCATTGGCTCAGTATTTTTAAAATAACTAGTCAGTATATACTGTTCTGTAACTTAAAAGATGACCTGAAAATTAACAGGCCCTCTCCCATTTCTCTTCTTACACTATCCCCCGCCGAAGAGGGCTCAGAAAAAAGTTTTTATTAATATATTTGGGGTCGGAGAAATACAAACATCACAAAGAATACGATATCCCCAGCTTAAATGTACTGGAACGTTTGTCAGTGAGTTTCATTTCCAAAGTTTACCCTACATAGGGAATTATAGAAGTGAGTTAGTAGAAGTGAGTTCGTGTGAAACCCTGGAAAGAAAACAAAAGCCCCATGCAACACGTTCCGGGCTGTTGTGTTGATGTTTATTCTAGTCACTAGGGGAAGCACGTAAAAACACTTGAGGTGTGTGCTGAAGGGCGAATTTTGTCCTTTTTGGGAGTTCATGATATAAACATCAAGAACCAAAAAGTCAAATCAGAAGGTCAGTTTAGGCTTTAGTTCTCTTTGAGGAAAGAGATTTAAAGCAATAGACTATAATGGTTACCCAGTAGACTAAAAAAGTTGCCTTTAATTCTTTTGATTGGAATTTTTTTACAAAGTTTGGAGCATGGAAACAAATGAAAATTGAACCTGCTCATTTTTTAGGATGGTGTATTGATTACCCCAACAGAACTTTCTAAAATCATGCGATAAACATATATGATAGTAGTTGTAAAATGCTTCTTGTTTTGAAAATGTTGAGTAGTTATCGATAGAAATTTTGCTGTCCATTCATACATTCCTTCAATTAACTTTCATTATTAAAAAAAGTGGGGGGTTGATGTTTGGTTTGTGGGGAGTGAACAGGACTACTGGAGGGACCTTGTTTGCCTTTTTTTTTTTTTTTTTTTTTAATTTATCATCAGGTCTAGGAAAGGAGTAAGTTGCCGACAATTGTCACTTTTCCCTCCTAAGAAAGTAACGTGTTAAGATTCCCACCTACCAGCCTGGGCGACAGAGTGAGACTCCCGTCTCCAAAAATAAAAATAAAAAAAGATTCCTACCCACTTTTAAGCTAAAATATATGTGGGCATTAAAGATTTATTTAATAGAAATAAAGGGCCCTTTGTGGTCGTAGGAAATATTTTTTTCACAAGTGGTACCCAAGTGTATTTTAGTGTAAATCACCTAGTGCTTGTAGACTCACCTGTTGTATCTTTTTATGTTTATGTTTTGTCTTTTAGTTTTTATAGGATGAGATAATTGTCTTTATTTGTAATTGGTTAAAGAATCAGAACAATGCGAGAAGCTTGTCTGGAGATGTCCTTTTTAAAATCGTTTCTGGCCGGGCGCAGCAGCTCACCCCTGTAATCCCAACAATTTGGGAGGCCGAGGCGGGTGGATTACTTGAGGTTAGGATTTCGAGACTAGCCTGCCCAACGTGGTGAAGCCCTGTCTCTACTAAAAATACAAAATTAGCTGGGCGTGGTGGCGTGCGCCTGTAATCCCAGCTACTTGGGAGGCTGAGGCAGGAGAATTCCTTGAACGTGGGAGGCGGAATTGCGCCATGGCACTCCAGTCTGGGCAACAGAGTGAGACTCTTGTCTCAAAAATAAGTAAATACATAGGTCCATTAAAGCAATTTTAAGTGGAGATGTCCTTTGGAGCTGGGAGTGAAGGTAGCACTTAAGCGGTGGCTTTGCATGTCTTGATAAAAGTAATGAGTTGTTTGCCTCAATACAGCTTCAACTAAAATTCGGATTTTGAGCTCAGAGAATGTTAATGCCCTTCATAGAAATTAAGGGGAATGGAAATATTTTCTTAACATTTTACACCTCTACCCCTAAAATTTTAAGAACTGTACTTTATAAAAATGTGCAATTTTCATACAGCAGCCCAGTGTTGATAATAGAGGTTAATGATTCCTTATTGTTAGGGACCTATCTTGTAATTCCAGAGTTATTTATGTTTTCTACAGTTGAAGAGGAAAAATACCGCTTCTTATTGCCTCGTTTTCAGGATTTGTTCTGGCTTCTTGAGTAGCTGGAATATTTTTGAGAGACTCCTACAGGCCGGGCGGGGTGGCACATGCCTGTAATCGTAGCTATTTAGGAGGCTGAGGTGGGAGAATTGCTTAAACCCGGGAGGCAGAGGTTGCAGTGAGCCGAGATCGCATCACTGCACTGCAGCTTGGGCGACAGAGCGAGACTCTGTCTCAAAAAAAAAAAAAAAAAAAAGGCAAACAAATTTATCTGTACCAATTTGGAATTAAAAGATTTGTGTGTATAGATTTTTTGTTAAAAAATAGAAGAAATGGAGGGAGGGTCCTTTTCTGAAATCTGAGAATGATAGGGATGATGACTACTCATTCAAAACCCAGGTCTGTGACTGGCTTGTTTAAAAACAAAACAAGGCCGGCCCGGTGGCTCACGCCTGTAATCCCAGCACTTTGGGAGGCTGAGGCGGGCGGATCACAAGGTCAAGAGATGGAGACCATCCTGGCCAATATGGTGAAATCCCGTCTCTACTAAAAATACAAAAATTAGCTGGGCGTGGTGGCGCGCGTCTGTAGTCCCAGCTACTTGGGAGGTTGAGGCAGAGAATCACTTGAACCCAGGAGGCGGAGGTTGCAGTGAGCCGAGATCGGCCACTGCACTCCAGCCTGGCAATAGAGCGAGACTCCATCTCAAAAAAAAAAAAAAACAAAACACACAGAACTTTTAAATTGGGCTTAAAATTTTTTTTGTGTATGAAATTTTAAGATAAATGTGAGAGATGTCATAACGTTTTGCTTATTCAGTGTCTTTAGCAATTTAATTCCATATATCATCAAATTGACCTTACATAAGGGTAAAGCTTTCTTTCTTATAGTAGGGATAGTGTTAACCTAAGAGAGTCTTGGGTTTAATCTATTTTCCTAAATTTAAGTAGTATCATTTATCTGATTTTAATGCTTTCAGTTGGTCTCCTCTCCCGTTCCATTTAAGCAAAGATTTGTAAACTTAAAAAAAAATTAAAATCTCAAATTTTTATATTTGAGGTTCTTTCACTGAAGGATGCTGATCTGCTCAATATAAGTAGAGGGCAAGATTTTGAAAAGGAGCAGCACAAGTAATTATACCCACAGCGCATAACTAATTTTACAGATCTGTCATAGAGGCTTATACTTTGTACCACTCATTAAATGGAATATAGAACCTTGAGATCTGAAAGAATGTCCAGGTATTTAAATATTTAGGGATGTGTGGTTTGGAAAACACTTTGTCTGTGGGCTTAATTTTGTAAATCAACCAAACTCTTTAACCTACGATGTAGCATGTGTATTATAACAAGTGTGAAATATCATCAATAATCAGCACAGTAGTTTCCTAGAACTTGACTGGCAGAAAACTTTCTTTGATAGTATCAGTGGGTGCTCACCCATTAAATAACTAAAAGATGTGTATTCACGTGCTAATGAATTAAAACTGATTGCTATTTGTTCATATGTCCTCACAAATTTAGCAAGACAGGCATGGAGGTGAAAAAAATAGTAACAACTAGATGAGGGAAAGATTGTATACACTGAAGAAAAGTTGAGAGGAGAATAATAAAGGGAAATATGGGTTCCCTTCCCTCCTTTTAAGTTACTTCTATATATAGTTATATATAATCCTTACTGTCCCATGACTTTCACCAAAGATGGAGTGACTAGGCCTGACTGATACGTAGAGGAAAAATTGTGATTTTTCCTTGAAACCAGGACCCTATCATCTGACTTACCAAGATTCATAAATACTGTATAACACCAGAAGATTATAACATAATGTTAAATCACATTAGTCCTTATAAACAAACTTGTTTTTTCTACCTTTGAAATTGCCACTTATACATTAGCTTTTTGAACATTACAACTGATCACGATATATAAGCTAGGAGGCTTATGAACCACGTTTAAAATTTGTACAAAAGATTATAAATTTTACAGGTAATTTCACAATTATGGCATGAGTTTAAATTTGATTATATGTGGGTGTCAGTTACTAAATCATGTATTTATGATAAGACTTCTAAACTTTAGAGAATAAGGAAACATACAATATTAGAATATGTTTGAGTCTTTGCAGATAAAGACCACATTGACTTCAGAATGCAGCATATAGGCATGCTGCATTTAAAAGAAGGGAAATTATTGTTTCAATTTAATATGAGCAGTCGCTATCTTCTTTTTAAGGGATTTGTTCTAATAGCAGTTATGGTTTAAGAAGAGAATGGAAGTGTTGCTTTAACTTCATAGGGGTCTGTAAAAGTATTCTCCCATACCCAAGAGGAAGGAAGCAGAACTGTTCTTTCTATAAGCTGAGGTTGAGTAAATACAGGTTTTTTCAAGTCCTAAAGAAGTTATTTAGTAACTAGTAAGATGAATATTGTAAGGTATTTGAATAATTTCGGTACATTTCCCTTCTTTTTGGGTACTTGTGATTTTCCCGAATGCACTAGTGTGTATCTATGGAAATAGAGTGCCAGTGTCATAAAGTAGTAGGAAAATACATTTTGAGTAAGTCTGTTTTACAAGCTTATTCTCATAGACTTGGACTTGAGTAAATTTGGCACTATTAAATGGCATAGAATTTGCCTGGCCTTAATGTCAGAGTAAGTTACAGTATAGCATTTAATAGTTTATTTATTTTAATGGATAGCACACATATATAGTGTTGGAATTTCTTTTTATAGTATGATACAGGCTATATTAAAAGACTGCAGTTATTGCTTGCTGTAGGAATTGTTCATGTTCCGCAACATTATGTACATGTATATAATAACCCTTTTCCTGATTAAAAGAATAGTACATGGTTATTGTGGTTATTCACAGTGCGTAAAATACAACTCTGTTTTAACACAGAAAGACAATTCTTGACCAGCTTGTATTGGTTACACTATAATACTTTCTTAGTGTTTTAGTTAGTTCCCTCCTTTTAATTTTTGGCCATTTCCTTCAACCAACAGCAGGGGCATCTTGATAATAAAGAATAGTTTAAACAAGCAGGCCGGGTGCGGTGGCTCATGCCTGTAATTCCAGCACTTTGCGAGGCCGAGGTGGGTGGATCACTTGAGGTCAGGAGTTCGAGGCCAGCCTGGCCAACGTGGTGAAACCCCGTCTCTACTAAAATAAAATACAGAAGTTAGCCAGGTGGGATGGCGGATGCCTGTAATCCCAGTTACCCAGGAGGCTGAGGCAGAATTATTTGAACCCAGGAGTTGGAGGTTGCAATGAGAAGATTGTGCCACTGCACTCTAGCCTGGGTGACAGAAAAACCAAACAAGCAAATAAACATCAAAACAAAAGCCTGTTAAAGCAGGTTGTGCTGTGAGAAGAACTTTTCTGCCTGGCTTCTGCTTTATAGCATATAAGATAGACTGGAGGCCTATTTAAGACTTCTGTTAAAATTCATGATATGAGTTGAGTTATTAATCTGCCCATTTAAACTGGGCAGTGTATTTTTAATGGTTATTGGATGCAGGAGCCAGATTACTGAGGAAATGGTAGGATTCCTTGACTGGACAGCTTTAAGAACAAGTAGTCTAGTGAAACAGGGCAGATACCACCCATTCCCAGCAATCTTTTTTGTTTGCAATTTCAATTCATTTTCCAAATTGTGGATAGTTTTATGAATTTCTTTGAGAAAAAGTTGAAATTATTTCATAATGAAGATGAGTCACAGAGAAAAGAATTAGTCTAGCATTTGTCCTCTTTATATAAAGGACTTCTTATAGCCTGATTCCTAATGCAGAGTTCAGTGAAAGTGGCATTTATTTGGTAACAGCTTTTGAGAAATGTTACTTTATTTCTAAATAATTATATACTTGGCAGTTTATTCTTCCAGTTAAGTTTACTAATAGTTACTGATTTGTTAATATAAGTGTGTAAGTTGTTTTTGAAAGTTAAAATGAAGCTGGATGTGGTGGCTCACACTTGTAATCCCAGCACTTTGGGAGGCCAAGGCGGGCAGATCAAGGAGTCAGGAGATCGAGACCAGCCTGGCCAACATAGTGAAACCCTATCTCTACGAAAAACACAAAAATTAGCTGGGTGTGATGGCGTGCACCTGTAAGCCGAGCTACTCAGGAGGCTAAGGCAGGAGAATCGCTTGAACCCGGGAGGCAGAGGTTGCAGTGAGCTGAGATCAGGTGCCACTGCACTCCAACCTGGGCTACAGAGCAAGACTCCATCTCAAAAAAAAAAAAAAAAAAAAAAAGTTAAAATCATAGTGACAACTTTGTAGCTAGGAGTTACAGATAGCTAAGAGGACTGTTTTTGACTTAGATGTTTCCATGAAGAAATTTGTGCAGACTGAGATTTCCTCTGAGATAAAAAGAAAGAAGGGCAGACAACAAAGAAGGTTAGGTATTTGTGATACCTTTGATAATAAAAAGCAAAGCTTCTTTTAAAAGAAATCTGATGTTGGCCGGGCACAGTGGCTCACGCCTGTAATCCCAGCACTTTGGGAGCCTGAGGCGGGCAGATCACTAGAGGTCAGGAGTTTGAGACCAGCCTGACCAACATGGGAAAACCCCATCTCTATTAAAAATACAAAAATTAGCCGGGCAAGGTGGTGCATGACTGTAATACCAGCCACTCAGGAGGCTGAGGCAGGAGAATCACTTGAACCCAGGAGGTGGAAGTTGCAGTGAGCCTAGATCGCACCATTACACTCCAGTCTGGGTGACAGAATGAGACTCCTCCTTCTTAAAATAAATAAGCTAACATCTCTTAAAAAGACATTCTATCATACCATAATGCTTTGTTGCTACTCCAAAACTGGGATTTAAAAGTTGAATTTTAAGATGTTACTGAATTATCTTGTTTACTTTAATAAAAGGTTTTTATTTCCATCCTAGTAAAATTAAAGAATTGTAGTGTTTTACAGAGCAAAGCCTCCTGTGTATGTATGAGAAGGACTGTAGCAACGTTCGTAGATAATAATGCAGCTATTGCTATTCAACAGTAGCATAAATGAATGTTATGTCATAGGGTCTGTTTTGTAGAAAGGAAAGCCAAAAGAGAAGAGGGGAAGATACTCTTAGGAGTTCGGTTAATGAACCAGTCTGTGAAACTTAAATTACAAGCAAATTAGCCATGCCTTTTTTTTATAAGATACTGAATATGCTGGTTTCATAGTTTCAGTGAATGAAAAAGCCCAGATTGCTATGCCTGCTCCAGACATCTGTTGAGTGGTTTAGAGTATCTGAGATGCAGTGAAAGACTTGTAGGTAGCTAAATGGGAAAGGTTGGTATTGAGCCGAAAGGTAGCTGTGTATTTCAGTTTTGTTTTTATCTGAAAGAAAATGACCAGGTGGCATTAGTACAGTTCTTGATAAATAAGTCTTGACATTAAACTTGAAGCAAAGGAAAAGTTTTCAGAAAGCTGTTTGAGTTGTGTGATAGTCTTAAGGCATAAATAAATTGGTGTGAAATTACTTCTGTGAAATTGAGATAATTATTTACACTGATAAGGCTTAACTGGACACACAAACCAAGCTGTCCATCCTGTTTTGATCATAAGTGCCTCATATCTGTCCAGTTAAACAAGCTTATGATCAGTAAGTTATTTTATTGGGAATGCTTTGATTTACACCCAGTTTTTTCAGAAACCCATCACTTTTTGGACATAGAATATAGTCACTGAAGGGAGTACCAGTATACATAAATGCATAAATTATGTAAAAACAACATAATTCTAAAGAGATGGAATCAAAGATAAAGACCATGATATAAATTTTGTACCTTCTTGCACATTGTGGTATGTCATGGATAATAGAGCGTTTTAAAGTGATCTGGTTGCAAAAATGTGTATATCAGGAATTATTAAGCTAATGGGGAAATTTTAAGAATTTCATGCTTATTAGTTTTTTCAGTATGTTTGTTTGTCTTCAGAACGTATTTTAAGTTAGAATGAGCAAAGATAGTGGTCAAAGTTGGGAGAAGGTGTAATTTTACTGATTTTTTCTTTTTGACTTATTTGAACCTTGACATGTGCTATGGGTGAGTTTAGATAGGTGTGTACAAATATTTCAGCCTGGGATGCCTTGCTCTAACTATATTTTGATTTCTTAGCATAACTTAGTGAAAGCTTATTTTTAAGAATCTTCAGATTATAAAGTAGTGAAAATTTAACACTTAGGTGGGGGGAAATTATAGTTGTTAGATTTATGTTTGAATTATATTAAAATTGCTCACATTTTAGGAACCAGAATGAAACATGGGAGGAGGGTGAAGAGTATGGTTAAAAAAACATTTAGAGAAATTTAGTAAATTCTCTTTGTTAGAAACTAGAGTTTTGAACAATTTTAAAGACTATAAAATTGTTTTTTTTTTTTTAAATAAACTAGTTACTTGCACTTTACCTGCTGGCTTTTCCATTTGGTAGATAACATTCTGAACTCCAGCAGAGTTTTATAATCCCCACGTGCTTAAATATACTAAATGTTCTTTTTCCATTAAGGTTAATGTTCGTGAAGAAATTGAAGAGTTTTTTCCAAGAATGTGGAAGATAAATCAAGATAAAAGAAGGCTAATGAAAAGTATTAAAGATCAGAAAATTAAAATTGAATGGGGGAAAAAATTGAACAGAAGATTGGTCAGATAGAAGCACTTGAATATTTTTTTAAGGCTATTTTGAATTGTTTGAATTGGGGAAGAATACACGAAGTATGAAAAATGAAAAACTCAATGAAGAATGAAGAGAAGTAGAAAGCAAGAGTGAAGTAGAATTAAAAGAATCTGGAAGAATGAATGGGTCCTAGGTTAAGTAAATGTATGGTTTATGTTCCAGTGTCTGTATGATCAAGTTGTAGATGAATTTGCATGATTACTTAGTTAATAGAGAATTGGTGATCTGGTTCAAGTAGGGAATTATTGAGGACAGTTAGCAGTATTAACAATGGGTTATTATTGAGCTGAAATTTTTTCTGGAGGGTGTTGCCTAACCATTTGTTTTTCAGGAGCAATCAATATAAATAATTACGGTACTTTAAATGTTAGGTGTTAGGCATCTACATGACCAGTGCCATTTGTAATACTGTCTTCTTTGTTAGGAGTCTCGCTCTCAGTCAAAATCTCCAACGGGAACTCCTGCTCGTGTAAAATCGGAGAGCAGGTCAGGATCTCGTAGTCCGTCAAGGGTTTCCAAACACTCTGAATCCCATTCTCGATCAAGATCAAAATCCAGGTAAG
Source organism: Pongo pygmaeus (assembly GCF_028885625.2). Classification (NCBI taxonomy): domain Eukaryota; kingdom Metazoa; phylum Chordata; class Mammalia; order Primates; family Hominidae; genus Pongo; species Pongo pygmaeus. The sequence continues at coordinate 63,216,696 of NC_072379.2, forward strand.
TGTGTTTAAGATAATACTTAAAATATTCTTCTGGGGTTTTTGAGGACAAAGCGGTTGTTGGCTGCATTTTGTGTAGAAATTTCACGAAAGACTCAAAATTATGAAGTAGTTTTTCTCAGACTGCTCTTTGTAAATGAATACTATATCCCAGACAAAGACTTGGAAGTGTGGCTTGAGCCCAGGAGTTCCAGGCTGCCTTGATTGCACCACTGCACCACAGCCTGGGTGCCAGGGAGACCCTATCTCTGAAAAAATAAGAAATCAATACTAAAATCATCTCCCAGCCCAATTAATATATTGGATAGTTGCAACCAGTACAAATTATGTGTATATAGCCATCGATTTAAATGTGTTTGGCATTTGATAATTAGTGTCTGGTTTCTATGCCAACAATATTTGCACAACAAAAAGGCGGTTTTCTGCATTGGAGTCTCACATGTAATTTAGTGCAGAGAAAGTTGATGTGTGTATGCTATGCTGGTTGGTCAGAATGATTAAGAAGCATTTTTAGGATTTACATTCCAGCTACATTTTTGTCTGAAGATTCTGACTCTGTCCAGGGTAGAGCTCTGGTCAGATGTAATTGGGCAGAAAAGTCCTTAGCTGATTTGGAGTCCCACCACCATGGACAACAGAAACGCAATAGTGAACCAATGCAAAGTTCACTGTCAAATGCCCCAGGTGTACTGAGGTGGGATAAAAAGTTTTAAGACAGGCTGGGCGCAGTGGCTCACACCTGTAATACCAACACTTTGGGAAGCCGAGGTGGGTAGATAACTTGAGGTCAGGAGTTTTAGACCAGCCTGGGCAACACGGTGAAACCCTGCCTCTACTACAGATACAAAAATTAGCTGGGCGTGGTGGCGGACACCTGTAGTCCCAGCTACCTGGGAGGCTTAGGAGAATCGCTTGAACCCAGGAGGCGGAGGTTGCAGTGAACCGAGAGATGGCGCCAGTGCACTCCACCCTGGGTGACAGAGACAGACTCTTTCTTTAAAAGAGAAAAAAAAAAAAGTTTTAAAACAGCCTGACCAGTTAGCTTACCTCATTGTCATTTCTTGGGTGGAGGGATAGATTTTACGTCTTTGAATAGTCTACTTGCAAAGGGGCATGAGACAGAAAAATCAGTTAAAAGGTTGTCCTTTTTTGGGGTTAGCAACCATGCTGTTTTCTCTTACAGCAAGGGTCTAGCCGAGTGCTTGATTACTTACTACTCAGTTATTAAATTTATTATGTGCAGAATAGCACTGGCTAGAATTTGAGCATAGAAATAGAAAGGAGCATGTTTTTGCCTTAGGGCCTTTGCATTTGCCACCTTCAACCTAGAACATTTTTCTCCTGTCTCATTTCATTTGATTGTCACCTGAGAACATTAAGTTACTCACATATCCATTATTCCCTTACTCTTAATTTTTTTATGTTATTTGTCACTGTCTGATTAAAAAAAAATAGAGACTCTTGGCCAGGTGCGGTGGCTCACGCCTGTAATCCCAGCACTTTGGGAGGCCGAGGCGGGCGGATCACAAGGTCAGGAGATTGAGACCATCCTGGCTAACATAGTGAAACCCCGTCTCTACAAAAAATACAAAAAATTAGCCTGGCGTGGTGGCAGGTGCCTGTAGTCCCAGCTACTTGGGCGGCTGAGGCAGGAGAATGGCGTGAACCGGGGAGGCAGAGCTTGCAGTGAGCGGAGATCGCGCCACTGCACTCCAGCCTGGGCAACAGCGAGACTCCGTCAAAAAAAAAAAAGAAAGAAACAAAAAAAATAGAGACTCTTGAAGAGTTTTTTGTTTGTTTTTGTTTTTGTTTGAGATGGAGTCTCGCTCTGTTGCCCATCCTGCAGTGCAGTGGCACGATCTTGGCTCACTGCAACCTCCACCTCCCGGGTTCAAGCAGTTCTCCTGCCTCAGCCTCCCGAGTAGCTGGGATCACAGGCGCCTGGCTAATTTTTTGTGTTTGTAGTAGAGACGGGGTTTCACCCTGTTGGCCAGGCTGGTCTTATACTCCTGCCTCAAGTGATCCGCCCACCTCAGCCTCCCAAAGTGTTGGGATTGCAGGTGTGAGCCACTGCGCCCAGCTGGAAGAATTTTATTGTCCCACTTTCATTGCTGTTTAAAAGTAATAATTGATGTTTTAAATTAAGGGTTTTCTTACTTTTTTTTTTCTTCATTTTAAAAATTGGAACTGTAAATTGGTGTTAGCTAAAATGGGAAATATCAACTCTTCTAGCGTTATTGTTCACCTATTGTGTTTCATAAGGTCTTTCCTCATTAGTTTTATTCCTGTATTCCATATCCTCACTTTGTAAAATCATGCAAAAAAATTTTGCTTGATTAGTTAGTTAACAGAAAATGGGTGATCTGGTTCAAGTAGGGAATTACTGAGGACAGTTAGCAGTATCAACAATGGGTTATTATTGAGCTGAAAAAAATAGAGACTCTTGAAGAGGTTTTTTTGTTTGTTTGTTTGTTTTTGTTTGTTTGTTTTTTGAGATGGAGTCTTGCTCTGTTGCCCAGACTGGAGTGCAGTGGTGCGATCTTGGCTCACTGCAACCTCCACCTCCTGGGTTCATTGAGTACCGTATACAAGGTATTTTATATGACTGTCATTACTGCTGGTCTGTGTCAGTTTAGTTAAGGGTGGGTCATTAGTCTTTTTTTTGAAGACAGAGTCTCACTCTGTCGCCAGGCTGGAGTACAGTGGCCTGATCTCGGCTCACTGCAATGTCCGCCTCCCAGGTTCAAGTGATTCTTTTGCCTCAGCCTCCCAAGTAGCTGGGATTACAGGCACACGCCACCAACACCCAGCTAATTTTTTGTATTTTTAATAGAGATGGGGTTTTATCATGTTGCCCACGATGTTCTCGATCTCCTGACCTTGTGATCTGCCTGCCTCGGCCTCCCAAAGGGCTGGGATTACAGGCATGAGCCACCGTGCCCGGCCTGTCGGATTAGTCTTACAGGCAAAGAAAGGACTGCAAGCAACTGGGAATTAGAGCAACTGGGAACTAGAAAAGCAGCAGTAGACAAGTGAAATGTTATAGAAAGCATCAATAAGTAAAGGCTTAGGCTGAGTGTGGTGGCTCATGCCTATAACCCCAGCACTTTGGGAGCACAAGGGGGGTGGATCACTTGAGGTCAGGAGTTCTAGACCATCCTGGCCAACATGTTGAGACCCCATCTCTACTAAAAATACAAAAAAATTGCCAGGTGTGGTGGCACAGGCCCATAGTTCCCAGGAACTCAGGAGGCTGAGGCAGGAGAATCGTTTGAACCCAGGAAGTGGAGGTTGCAGTGAGCCAAGATCAGGCCCCACTGCACACTCCAGTCTGGGTGACAGAGTGAGATTCTGTCTCAAGAAGGAAAACAAACAAACAAAAAAAACAAGAAATGAAGACTCAGAAATGTTACCAGTTTTGGGCCGGGCACGGTGGCTCATGCCTGTAATCCCAGCACTTTGGGAGGCCGAGGTGGGTGGATCACAAGGTCAGGAGTTCGAGACCAACCTGGCCAACATGGTGAAACCCCATCTCTACTAAAAACTCAAAAATTAGCCAGGCATGCTGGCAAGTGCCTGTAATCCCAGCTACTTGGGAGGCTGAGGCAGGAGAATCACTTGAACCTGGAAGGTGGAGGTTGCAGTGAGCTGAGAGATTGTGCCATTGCACTCCAGCCTGGGTGAAGAAGTGAGACTCTGTCTCAAAAAAATGTTATCAGTTTTGATGGGCATTTAGGTGGTTGTTGAATTAGTTTAGCAGATACTAGATTGCAGCAGGCTAAAGAAGGATTGGAAATGGAAATGATACTTAGCAGAGAGGGGAATGTAGAACTTCATGGGCCAGGCACACTGGCTTAATAGGGGAGGTTGAGGTGGGCAAATTGCTTGAACAGGACTTCAAGACCAGCCTGGGCAACATGGCGAAACCCCATCACTACAGAAAATATAAAAATTAGCCAGGCATGGTGGTGCATGCCTGTAATCCTAGCTATCTGGGAAGCTGAGGTGGAAGAATTTCTTGAGCCTGGGAGAGAGAGGTTGCAGTGAGCTGAGATCGTGCCACTGCACTCCAGCCTGGGTGACAAAGAACTATATGGAGAAAGTAGCAGAAAATCAAAAAGGATTTTGTTTGTTTGTTCTTTGGGACAGAGTTTCGCTCTTGTTCCCAGGCTTGAGTGCAGTGGCACGATCTCGGCTCACTGCAACCTCCACCTCGCAGGTTCAAGCAATTCTCCTGCCTCAACCTCCCAAGTAGCTGGGACGACAGGCGTGTGCCACCATGCCCAGCTAATTTTTGTATTTTTGTAATTTTAGTAGAGACAGGGTTTCACCATGTTGGCGAGGATGGTCTCGATCTCTTGACCTCGTGATCTGCCTGCCTTGGCCTCCCAAAGTGCTGGGATTACAGACGTGAGCCACTGTGCCTAGCCTGTTTTTTTTGTTTTGTTTTGGTTTTGTTTCTGTTTTTTTTTTTTTTTTTTTTTTTAATAGAAGTGTGGAGTCTTGCTATATTGCCTGGGCTAGACTTGTCCTCCTGGGCCCAAGTGATTTTTCTTTCTTTCTTTCTTTTTTTTTTTTTTTTTTTTTTTTGAGACGGAGTCTCGCTCTGTCGCCCAGGCTGGAGTGCAGTAGCACAATCTCAGCCCACTGCAAGCTCCACCTCCTGGGTTCACGCCATTTCCTGCCTCAGCCTCCCGAGTAGCTGGGACTACAGGCGCCTACCACCATGCCCAGCTAATTTTTTGTATTTTTAGTAGAGGGGTTTCACCATGTTAGCCAGGATGGTCTCGATCTCCTGACCTTGTGATCCGCCTGCCTCAGCCTCCCAAGTTGCTGGGATTACAGGCATGAGCCACCGTGCCTGGCCCCAAGTGATTTTTCTTGCTTCATCTTTCCATGTAGCTGGGAACATAAGCACACATCACTGCACTTAGCTAAGAATCAAAGGATTTTATTCATTTATTTATTTAAGACAGAGTCTTGTTCTGTCACCGTGCTGGAGTGCGGTGGCACAATCTCGGCTTGCAACCTCCGCCTCCTGGGTTCAAGCGATTCTCCTGCCTCAGCCTCCCAAGTAGCTGGAATTACAGGTGCCTGCCACCACACCTGGCTAATTTTTGTATTTTTAGTAGAGACGAGGTTTCAACATGTTGGCCAGGATGGTCTTGATCTCCTGACCTCGTGATCTACTCGCCTCAGCCCCCCAAAGTGCTGGGATTACAGGCGTGAGCCACTGCACCTGGCCAGGATTTTATTTTATAGCAATAGTTGGGTTTTTGTTCTTTGTTGTTTTTTTTTTTTAAAAGAAGTTGGGGCCATAACATTTTTGTAAGGTTAGGTGAAAAGGGTGAATGTGTAGAGGGGCTTGACTGAGAACAGAGTGGAAGATGTAGTGACTTAAGTGAACCAAAGGAAGAATACCCTTTCCTCAGAAGCAAGGAGGAAGGACCTGAGAATAGTTAGGGATATATGTGTACCTCCTTGAAAGAGGGAAGGACTTTAGTCATTTTGTTTCAGTATTTTTACCTAAATGTATTTTTCTCAAAGGTCGAGGTCAAGGAGACATTCTCATAGACGTTACACTCGATCCAGATCCCACTCTCACTCTCATAGGAGACGATCTCGAAGTAGATCATATACACCAGAATACCGGCGGCGAAGGAGCCGAAGCCATTCTCCAATGTCTAACCGGAGAAGACATACTGGCAGCAGGGTACGTGGTTTATAAAAGTTAATGAAGACTTATTTTCTCTTTCCTGTGTGTAGTCATGGCATATCTTGCTTTTAGGGGAGCTTGGCCATTGTTTAGAAGTGATACTCTGGAAACATCCTTAATAAGCTGCTTTAGCTTTCAAAGTAAAGGAAATGCCACCGTCTTTCATAAGCTTACCATGTTTTATGACAAAGAGTGCAAAGGAAGTATATTTTCTTTTTTTAAGACAAAGTCTTACTCTGTCTCCCAGGCTGGAGTGCAGGGGTGCAATTTCGACTCACTGCAGCCTTAGCCTCCTGAATAGCTGGGGTTGCAGGTGTGCGCCACCACACTCAGCTAATTTTTGTGTTTTTAGAAATGGGGTTTCACCATGTTGGCCCGTCTGGTCTCAAACTCCTGACCTCAGGTGATCCACCTGCCTTGACCTCCCAAAGTGCTGGGGTTACAGGCGTGAGCTACCGTGCCTGGCCGGGAGTATATTTTTCTTTTCATGATGTTTGAGTAAGAGGAAATGAAGCCTGGGCGTGGTGGATCACCTAAGGTCAGGAGTTCGAGACCAGCCTGGACAACATGGTGAAACCCCATCTCTGCTAAAAATACAAAAATTAGCCAGGCGTGGTGGCTTACGCCTGTAATCCCAACTACTTGAGAGGCTGAGGCTGGAGAATCCCTTGAACCCGGGAGGCGGAGGTTGCAGTGAGCCGAGATTGTGCCACTGCATTCCAGACTGGCCTGGGAGACAGAGTGAGACTCTGTCTCAAAAAAAAAAAAAAAGGAGATGAAATTTGGGAAGAAATATGTTCCGGCCGGGCGTGGTGGCTCACGCCTGTAATCCCAGCACTTTGGGAGGCCGAGGTGGGCTGGTGACGAGGTCAGGAGATCGAGACCATGGTGAAACCACGTCTCTACTAAAAATACAAGAAGTTAGCCGGGCACGGTGGCGGATGCCTGTAGTCCCAGCTACTCGGGAGGCTGAGGCAGGAGAATGGCGTGAACCCAGGAGGCAGAGCTTGTAGTGGGCTGAGATCGCGCCACTGCACTCCAGCCTGGGCGACAGCGAGACTCTGTCTCAAAAAAAAAAAAAAAAACAAATATGTTCCAAGAATTCAAGTGAAAAGCATAAACTGAGTTGGGAATACTGGGATATGTTCAAAGTTTTATGATGGGGTAAGGGGGTCAAAGAAATATTAAAAACTTTGTAGTAATCATAGCTAACACTTTTATTCAGTACACTTAAAGCTCTTAACATTTCTGTGAGGCAAGTTATGTTATAGATAAAAAAAATTGAGTCTTGGATATATGACATTGAAGGAGTTTTAGTTTTGGTTTTGGTTTAGTTTTTGCTAATTGGCAGTCTGGGTTTCAACCAGGCAGCCGGGCTCTAAAGTTCTTAGAGCATGTTTGCATGCTGTACTATGTTTCTCCCACAGGATACTAACTTAAACTGTGGTGAAGCATGTTGTTATTTAATGTTTTGAAATCTGTAAATTAATTTCTAAAATCTGGATTGTTGGGAACACTGAAAGAATATCCTTGCTAAAGAATGAAAATGGGCCAGGCATTTTGGCTCACGCCTGTAATCCCAACTACTTGGGAGGCTGAGATGGGAGGATTCCCTGAGCCCAAGGAGGCCAAGGCTGCAGCGAGCCATGATCAGGCCACTAAACTCCAGCTTGGGCAAGAGAGGGAAACCCTGTCTCAGGAAAAAAAAAAAAAAAAAAAGGAAAATGGAGGAGAGGGGGTCTAGATCAACAATTACAGATGAAGTCAGATTAAGTACAAATCTGTAAGGGATGTAAAGCATTTGAATAAACTAGAAAGATGGTATTAAACTGAGGATACTTTTTTTTTTGAGACGGAGTTTCGCTCTTATAAAAAGGTTCTTCAAAGAGATTTTCCTCCCCATCTAATTAGAAATAGATAATAATTTCTCTTAGAAGCAAAATTTATTCAAAGAGCTGTGCTAACATTCTTAAATATCTGCTAGGCCGGGTGGGGTGGATCACCTGAGGTTGGGAGTTTGAGACCAGGCTGACCAACATGGAGAAACCCCATCTCTACTTAAAAATACAAAATTAGCTGGGGGTGGTGGTGCATGCCTGTAATCCCGTCTACTTGGGAGGCTGAGGCAGGAGAATGGCTTGATCTCAGGAGGTGGAGGTTGCGGTGAGCCAAGATCGCACCATTGCCCTCCAGCCTGGGTAACAACAGTGAAACTCCGTCTCAAAAAAAAAAAAAAAAAAAAAAAATCTACTAGCCGTAATAAAAAAATCAATGTACTTTATGTTCTTAGCTCCCACAGTTTAGCCTAAGTATTTGCCCTAACATGCTTATACTGGTCCAAACAAGCATTAGGTCATAGCCTGTTCCTCTTCCTTATTTAAAGGTGTTTTTATCTTTCTCAACATTCCACAAGTTACTTCCTCCTTCCTTTGTTCTCCTCTGCCTTTGCCTCTTTTAAAAAGTTCTAAGTTACTAGCCAATCAAGACAAATACAGAATGTGAAGTCCCATTCCAGCCAATAAAAAACAGACACAACAGTAAGATAGACACGTCAGATTATAAATGACCCTGTCTCCTTTGTTCAGTGTACTCTTGTGACAAAACTGCTGACAAGTGTACCCTTTCTACAGAAAATAAAAATGGCCTTACTAAAAAAATGTATGTTCAAGTGCTATTTCTTTACACCACCGAGAAACAAACATTTCTAACACTCTTGTCGCCTAGGCTGGAATGTGATGGCGTGGTCTTGGCTCACTGCAACCTTCACCTCCCAGATTCAAGCGATTCTCCTGCCTCAGCCTCTGGAGTAGATGGGATTACAGGCGCCTGCCACCATACCCTGCTAATTTTTGTATTTTTAATAGAGATGGGGTTTCACCATGTTGGCCAGGCTGGTCTCGAACTCCTAACCTCAGGTGATCCACCCACCTCAGCCTCCCAAAGTGCTGGGATTACAAGATTTTTAGGATACATTATGAACATTGCTGGGCTGGAGAGTAAGAACATTTTAATTCAGGCTATAGACAGAAAGCATATCCCAAAGAAGGCCTTGGGTGTACTGTGAATTGTAAAATATGGCTCATCTGCTCTAGTTCTCTTAAAATCTTATCTCCAAATTACTAGAAACAATATATTTATTGTGTATTAGATGAGGTGTTCTGAACAAAGTATTTCTGTTTCTTTAATTTTGATTTTAATTTGGAGTTTTAAATAATATTTTTATTCAATAGGCAAATCCAGATCCCAACACTTGCCTTGGAGTGTTTGGCCTCAGTTTGTACACAACAGAGAGAGATCTTCGTGAAGTATTTTCTCGATATGGACCATTGAGTGGTGTCAATGTGGTTTATGATCAGCGAACTGGGCGATCTCGAGGATTTGCTTTTGTGTATTTTGAGAGAATAGATGACTCAAAGGAGGTAAATTTGTCTTTTATATGCCTGATTATAGTACTGAATTAGTGTGAAAAGTTGATTAACAGACTTATTTCTGTAAAAATTGCATCGTTTTTTCTTCCTTTTTTTTAAAGATAGGATCTTGCGGCCAGGTGCGGTGGCTCATGTCTGTGATCCCAGCACTTTGGGAGACTGAGGCAGGTGGATCACAAGGTCCGGAGATCGAGACCATCCTGGCTAACACGGTGAAACCCCGTCTCTACTAAAAATACGAACAATTAGCCAGGCGTGGTGGCAGTCGCTTGTAGTCCCAGCTACTCGGGAGGCTGAGGTAGGAGAATGGCGCGAACCCGGGAGGCGGAGCTTACAGTGAGCTGAGATTGCGCCACTGCACTCCAGCCTGGGTGACAGAGTAAGACTCTGTCTCAAAAAAACAAAAAGGATCTTGCGGATTTTGCTGTGTTGCCCAGGCTGGAGTGCAGCCTCGACCTCCTGGGCTCAAGCAGTCCTCCTACCTCAGCCTCCTGAGTAGCAGAGACTACAAGTGTGGGCCACCATGCCCAGCTAATTTTTTGTTGTAGAGATGAGGTCTCACTATGTTGCCCAGGCTGATCTCGAACTCCTGGCCTCAAGTGATCCTCCCAGAATGCTGGGTTTACAGGCATGAGCCATCATACATGGCCTGTTGTGTCCTTTCTAATTTTGACCTGATTCAAACTCTGCCTCTCAGTGTTAACAATTGGAGTGACCACAGTTTCACTTTTTTTGGTTATGCTGTCTGCTATAGGCATATCCTAATTGAAATCTGGCTGTGTAAAGTGAGCTATATATGTTTAAATTAATGGAAAAAGTATATGTGTAAGTGTTCTCTTTTGAATAAGCCATAATGATGCTCCAAACAGATGATTACATTAACTTTTAAAAAACAGTTCTGTGATGTTTAGGTGTGATATGTTTAATTTTGTGTCTATAACAAGGAAGGAACTTGTTTTTCTATTCTCTAAATGTTCATTTATCAGTCTGTTCAATAATTGAAAAATAGTACATGGGAAGAATTGATAATTTTTTAGTGCTATTCTTAACTTGCCTAACACAATGAACTAATCAATGTCAGTGATTTGAAATAGTGCTATTCTAACATGTTAGGTATTATAAAGGAAGTGGTAGACTTGCTTTAAGTTTTTGCAGGGAGTCTTACTGTGTTGCTTAGGCTGGTCTCGGAACAACTCCTGGCCTCAACTGTTCCTCCTGCCTTGGCCTCGCAAGGTGCTAGAATTACTGATATGAGCCACTATACCTGGCCTAGGCTTGCTTACTCTTTACTAAAAGTTGATAGTAATTGATTTAGAAAATTACATTTTAAAGAATTTGAAGCTCAATACCTTTAGTTTTATTAGACCTTCTATCTTTTAAATTAAAATATATATATTTGTATATATCTGGAAGTTTTATTAGACCTTAATAATCAGGCTATTTTTCTTTTTTTTTTTGAGACAGGGTCTTGCTCTGTTGCCCAGGCTGGAGTGCAGTGGCGTGATCTCGGCTCACTGCAAGCTCCACCTCCCGGGTTCATGCCATTCTCCTGCCTCAGCCTCCCGAGTAGCTGGGACTACAGGCACCCGCCACCACGTCCAGCTAATTTTTTGTATTTTTAGTAGAGGCGGGATTTCACTGTGTTAGCCAGGATGATCTCAATCTCCTGACCTCGTGATCCACCCGCCTCAGCCTCCCATGGTGTTGGGATTTCAGGCGTGAGCCACCGCGCCTGGCCAAGTCAGGCTGTCTTTCAAAAACAGTAAGTTCTTGGCATCTGGTGGGTAGAAGCCGGGAACACTGCTAAATAACCATACAGTACACAAGCTGGCACCCCATAACATAGAATCAGGCTCAAAATGTCAATAGTGCTAAGGTTGAGAAACCCTGGATAACTCTAACAAACTAGTACTTTAGTTTTTAAGTCATTTATGTCACAGGCAGTTTAATGCCTTAATTTGTCAGTATTTCGACTTTTTTTTTTTACTGTTACATATTTGTAATTTATAGATTCCTTTTCTCAAGAGATACAGGTTATCAATTTAGAAATACTAGGATATCTGAGCTGAAGTAAAAGTTGCAAAATGCAAGCCAGAACAGTGTAATTTTTGTATTATTATTTTTTAACGTGAAACATGTTTATCTCTTGATTCCACCTCTCCCCTTCCACTTCTGGATAAAACTAAAATGGCAGGCCGGGCACAGTGGCTCGCACCTTGTAATCCCCGCACTTCGGGAGGCTGAGGCGGGCGGATCACCTGAGGTCAGGAGTTCAAGACCAGCCTGGCCAACATGGTGAAACCCCATCTCTGCTAAAATACAAAAATTAGCCGGGCATTGTGGCAAGCGCCTGTAATCCCAAGCTACTCGGGAGGCTGAGGCAGGAGAATTGCTTGAACCTGGGAGGCGGAGGTTGCAGTGAGCTAAGTTTGTGCCACTTCACTCCAGCCTGGGCAACAGAGTGAGACTCCACTTCATCTCAAAAAGAAAAAAAAAAAGCTTAACTGGCAACTTTAAAGACAGAAGCAGTTACTTAGTGGCAGGGTTAGAAGTTCCTTTTAGTTCACTAGGTGACAATATGTTACTTAAGGAGCGGGGTGACTAGGCTTGTCAGCTAAATCGCAGTTTCTCTTTTCAGTTGCCCAGGCTGAATTCTCAGCTAACACAGGCATGTTGTATGGTTTCTTCTGTATGGCTGAGACTGTCTCCAGTTTTTAGGGACAGGCAATCTGAAGTGATTTGATTTTTTTGTTTTTTTGTTGTTGTTGTTGGTTTGTTTGTTTGTTTTTGGAGATGAGGTCTTGCTGTTTGCCCTGTCACCTAGGCTAGAGTGTGGTGGCACGATCTCAGCTCACTGCAACTTCTGCCTCCCAGGCTCAAGTGATCCTCCTACCTTAGCCTCCCAAGTAACTGGGACAACAGGTGCGCACCACCATGCCCGGCTAATTTTTGTATTTTTTGGTAGAGACGGGGTTTTGCCCCATTGCCCAGGCTAGCCTCAAACTCTGGACCTCAAGTGATCTGCCCTCCTTGGCTTCCCCAAAGTGCCAAGATTACAGGCATGAGCCACTTCACTTGGCTAAAGTGATTTTTTTTTTTTTTTTGAGACGGAGTCTTGCTCTTTTGCCAGGCTGGAGGGCAGTGGCACAATCTCAGCTCACGGCAACCACCGCCTCCCGGGTTCAAGCAGTTCTCCTGCCTCAGCCTCCTGAGTAGCTGGGACTACAGGTGCATGCCACCACACCCAGCTAATTTTTGTATTTTTAGTAGAGATGGGGTTTCACCATGTTGGCCAGGATGGTCTTGATCTCTTGACACCTCATGATCCGCCCATCTTGGCCTCCCAAAGTGCTGGGAGTACAGGTGTGAGCCATCACGCCCAGCCTAAAGTGATTTTTAAAGTCTTTTTAAAATTTGTATTCCTTTTTGACTAGCTTCTCCCTGATTTTGAAAATTTCACTGAAGTGTCAAAGTTATTAGTGTGCATATGGTGAAGATAATAATATAAGCTCCTCACCCTGTTTTAGTAAGAAGTACTTAGAGATTTTGTGTGGTTTTTTGGGGGGTGCTTAGGATGGGGTGGGGGGAGATCAACTTAGAGAATTTTGATTTTTGGAACTTCAAATGGAAGATGTGTTAAATTTGTTGCAGCTTTGCTTTTGCAGACATTTATGTGATGTAAAGTTCTTTTTAAAAATTGGACCGGGTGTGGTGGCTCATGCCTCTAATCCCAGCACTTTGGCAAGAGGATTTACTTGAGCCCAGGAGTTTGAGACCAGCCTGGGGAAACATAGGGAGACTTGGTCTCTACAAATATGTATATGTGTGTGAGAGAATAGGAAAAAAAATTGTCCCAAAAACAAATAATACTCTCGGAGTTCTTTTCAAAGAGACCAGAAAGACATCTCTTATCTTCAAGAAGTAGGCTGTGCAAGGTGGCTCATGCTATTTGGGAGGCTGAGGTGGGAAGGCCACTTGAGGCCACGAGTTAAGAGACCAGCCTGGGCAACATATTGAGATGTTGTCTCTACAAAAATAAATGCATGCAGGCTAGGTGCGGTGGCTTACGCCTGTAATCCCAGCACTTTGGGAGGCCAAGGCGGGCGGATCACGAGGTCAAGAGATCGAGACCATCCTGGCCAACATGGTGAAACCCCAGCTCTACTAAAAATACAAAAAATTAGCTGGGCATGGTGGCGCATGCCTGTAGTCCCAGCTACTTGGGAGGCTGAGGCAGGAGAGTAGCTTGAACCCGGGAGGCAGAGGCTGGAGTGAACTGAGGACACGCCATTGCACTTCAGCCTGTGCAACAAGAGCAAATCTTGGTCTCATAAATAAATAATAAAATGCAGTCCATTGAATGGAATACTCTGTAGACCCCTTCTCTACCAATAATTTTTGTTTTAATTAGCCGAGCATGGTGGCACAAACCTGTGGTCCTAGCTACTTAGGAGACTAAGGCTGGAGGATTGCATAGGCCGAGAAGTTTGAAGCCGCAGTGAACTATGATCTTGTCACTGCCAGCCTGGGCAATGGAGTGAGACCCCCTTTTTTTTTTTAATGACCTTTAGTTTATGGGGCACTCTTATGGAGAAATATTTGTGGATACATAAAAACTGTGTAGTTTTTATTAGTTTATTATACTTTTATTAGTTCAGGCTCAGTAAAAGGCTGAAATGCATTACCATAAATTTGTTCTTGTCTGTTTATATCATTTCTTCTTGGCTGCTCACTGAGTCTTAATCAGTATACTAGACTGCAAACTAAAGAATAAGATTGGGAGCAGGTTATAAAAAGAACATGTATAAAGCTTAGCAAACCCTTTTTAATGCTCTGAAGTCAGTCTTTGTAAGTGAAATCGCTGGAGACTAAAAGTATGAAATGGCAGTCTACCTGGGCAACCTACAAAAAATTTAGCTTGAAAAGACATCAGTCTCCGCTCCCCTGTTGATCTCATGGAGTGGGGAATGGGAATTGAACCAGAACTGGAAAATTATTTAGGAAAGTTTGTTAACTACTCTTTGTTGATCTCATGGAGTGGGGAATGGGAATTGAACCAGAACTGGAAAATTATTTGGGAAAGTTTATTAACTACTCTTTCTGCTGAGTAAATTAAAATGTGTTCTGGACATTGTTGAGGTCTAGAATTGTCTGTAAAATGCCCTGTACAAGCTACATTGCTGTCATTTTCACAATCAGGAGTGTATTTGGATTACATATACTTTGTGCTTAATTTTAAGTAATGATTACTTCAAGACTGGTGAATTATACGTGACTTTTTGTGCCTGTTCTTTCTAGGCTATGGAAAGGGCAAATGGAATGGAGCTGGATGGTAGAAGAATTCGGGTGGATTATTCTATCACCAAGAGAGCGCACACACCAACACCAGGCATCTACATGGGCAGACCAACTCAGTAAGAGTTCAAGTTTTCTAAGCTAAACTATGAAATCCACCAGAAATATGTGCAAAATTTTGATTACTCAGAAACTTTTTTCCTATAATTAGAATTGATTTTGGCAAGGGGGTTGGGCTTGAGACATGGTCTCTCACTCTGTGGCCCAGGCTGGGCTGCTGTGGCGCCATCTCAGCTCACTGCAACCTCTGCTTCCTGGGTCAAGCAGTCCTCCCACCTCAGCCTCCCAATTAGCTGGGACTACAGGCACCTGCCACCATGCCCAGCTAATTTTTGTGTTTTTTATAGAGATGGGGTTTGCCATGTGGGATTTCGCCTTGTTGCCCAGGCTGGTCTTGGAATTCTGGACTGATCTGCCCACCTCGGCCTCCCAAAGTGTAGGATTGTAGGTGTGAGCCACCGTGGCAGGATAGAGTTGAAAGTTAAATACCTTCTTTTTGTTTGTTTGTTTTGTGTTTTAGAGATAAGATTTCACTATGTTATACAGGCCGGTCTTGAACTCGTGGGCTCAAGCAATCCAGCTGCCTCAGCCAGTCTTTTTTTAGTAGAGATGGGGTTTCACCGTGTTAGCCAGGATGGTCTCGATCTCCTGACCTCGTGATCCACCCGCCTTGGCCTCCCAAAGTGCTGGGATTACAGGCATGAGCCACCGCGCCCGGCCAGCCAGTCTTTTTATTTTTACACACATATGTTTGAGGAACAGGATAAATTAAAACTATCAAAAGTACATCCTGGCTTTTTTTTCCCCTCAACCTGGCTCAGCTCTTTGTACTGTACAAGCAGAAAAATTATTGAATACTAGAAAAATATCATTTGCTGTTTAAATATTGATTCTCTTTTCTTTTTTTTTTTTTTTTTTTTTTTGTGAGATGGAATCTTGCTCTGTCGCCCAGGCTGGAGTCCAGTGGCGCGATCTCGGCTCACTGCAAGCTCCATCTCCCAGGTTCACGCCATTCTTCTGCCTCAGCCTCCCAAGTAGCTGGGACTACAGGTGCCCGCCACCGCGCCTGGCTAATTTTTTGTATTTTTAGTAGAGATGCGGTTTCACCGTGTTAGCCAGGATGGTGTCTCTATCTCCTGACCTCGTGATCTGCCCGCCTCAGCCTCCCAAAGTGCTGGAATTACAGGCGTGAGCCAACCTGCCCGGCCCTCTTTCTGTTCTTATGTGACCTGGGGAAGTCTCTGTGTATAAGACAGATTTTATTGATTTTAGCATTTGTTAAAAATATTAAAAGATGCCACAGTAGGCCGGGCACAGTGGCTCAACACCTATAATCCCAGCACTGGGAAGTCAAGGTGGGTGGATCACTTGAGCCCAGGAGTTTGTGACCAGCCTGGACAACATGGTGAAATCCCATCTCTCCTAAAAACATACAAAAATTAGCTGGGTGTGGTAGCAGGCACCTGTAGTCCTAGCTACTCAGGAGGCTGAGGTGGGAGGATTGCTTCAGCCTGAGAAGCAGAGTTTGCAATGAGCTGAGGTTGCGCCTCATAAGCTAAAGAATAAGATTGGGTGTAGGTTATAAAAAGAACCTTTGTAGCACCTTGTGTGAGCAGCCTTGGCTCGCTGCAGCTTCTTCCTGGGCCAAAGCAATCCTCCTACCTCAGCCTCCGAAGTAGCTGGGACTACATGTGCATGCCACCATGCTAATTTTTTTGTTTTAAAGAGAGAAGGGCTCTCTTAGAGAGAGAGGTCTTATTACATTGCCTGGGTGGGTCTTGAACACTTGGGCTCAAGGGATTCACCCACCTTGACTTCCCAAAGTGCTGAGATTACAGGCATGAGCCATTGTACCCCAGCCTGATGCGTAGTGGCTCACACCTGTAATCCCAGTACTTTGGGAGGCTGAGGCAGGTGGATCACTTGAGGCTGGGAGTTCAAGACCATCCTGGGCAACATGGCAAAACCCTGCTTCTACTAAAAAAAAATAAAAAATTAGCCAGGTGTGGTGGCATATGCCTGTAATCCCAGCTACTCGGGAGCTGAGTCACAGGAATCACTTGAACTTGGGAGGCAGAGGTTGCAGTGAGCCTGGGCGACAGAGTGAGACTCTTTCTCAAAAAAGAAAAAAAAACATAAGTAGGGGTTTTGATAATGTTTTTAAATATACAACCCTCCTGGCTGGCTCGCGATGTTCATTGGCTGGGCGCAGTGGCTTACACCTGTAATCCCAGCAGTTTGGGAGGCCAAGGCAGGTGGATCACGAGATCAGGAGATCGGGACCACGGTGAAACCCCGTCTCTACTAAAAGTACAAAAAATTGGCTGGGCGTGGTGGCGGGCGCCTATAGTCCCAGCTACTCAGGAGGCTGAGGCAGGAGAATGGCGTGAACCCCGGAGGCAGGGCTTGCAGTGAGCCGAGATCGCACCACTGCACTCCAGCCTGGGCGACAGAGCAAGACTCCATCTCAAAACATAAAAATAAAATATACAACCAAAGGCAGTATTCACGGAGGTATTTCTTGGGAATAAAAGAAGGAATATAGTCATTCCTCGGTATTCTCTTTGGTGTCCAGAGTTAGTTACTTTAAAATTCTTGTTTATTGCCTTTTAGTCACAGGGATACACCTTTATTCATTTATTTATTTATTTACCAGTCTCTTTTAGCAGTAGGAATGCATCTTAGCATTTTTATACTGCTGCTTAACACAGTGCTTCATTGTTTCAATTTGTTGAAAAGATTTTGATTTGGGCAGTGCATTAGTAGAAAAGCAGTTAATAGTTTTGAGAGTTTTGTGAAGCCCTTCTTGGTTATGTATGTAGTGAATAAGGCAAACCAGAATACCATGGGAGTCAGTAAAATGAGATACGGAGGCAATTTCTCATGAAAGGGATGTTCTTTCTCACTTTTCTCTTTTTTAAGCCATTCAATTTGTATTAAAGTGTCCTGGAAAATAGTCATTCACACTAATGCAGAATTTTTACATTTTTCTGCAGTAGTGGTGGTGGTGGTGGAGGCGGCGGCGGCGGTGGAGGTGGAGGTGGTGGCAGACGTCGAGATTCTTACTATGATAGAGGATATGATCGTGGGTATGACAGATATGAAGACTATGATTACCGGTACAGGTAATGTTTTAACTTGAGCTTTCTGTTCTAAATTAGATGATAGTAGTGTTACTTGGCACTTTTATGTTGGATACATATGAATAAAAACTTGATTTTTAAAATAGATCATATATGATGCTTTGGGAACAGAAGTTAGCAGTCTGTATATGCCAGTATTTTGTTGTGCTGTATACTTTTCTGGTCTCATTGGCACAAAGAGAACTTAAGTAGTTATCACCTTAGGTACATTATTATTTTGAATGATGAGAAATTTTTATTTTCATCTGCCTCAGTGGAGTGATTATATAGTATGCTAAGTAATCTTTCATTTCTTACAGAAGACGATCACCTTCTCCTTATTATAGTCGATATAGATCACGATCAAGATCTCGTTCCTACAGCCCAAGTATGTGAACTTTGCTTTTGTAGCCTTAAAAACCTCATTTCTAATTAATGGCTTACTTTAGAATATTAGAGTATAAGGTGGAAGGTGGCAGTTAATAGTTGGAAAAATATGAGGTAAATTAAACTATAATTGTTAACTTTTTTTTTTTTTGCTTTTTCTCTTTTAGGACGCTATTGATAACGGAATGGTTGCAATTAAGGACTTTTTTTTCCTCTTTTTTTTTTTTTTTTTAATTCTGAGATTTCCCCAAGCTTTGGATTGTTCCTACTCCTTAAGAAAAAAACTCGTTTATTTAGCATCTACACTTTTGTCAATTGTGTTGCTGTTTTCCACCCCTTTTATATACTCTTGAAGATGTAATTGTTGTCATTTTGAGCAGTTAAACATCTTGAGTATAAAAAGAACGCCAATGTTATGCTTTGTAAATTTTTTTTTTTTTGCTTTTACCTAGATAAACTTCTAGCTAATCAAATAAGGAAAGAAACTGTCTTTTTAAAGCTGCTTTTGTGTTAGATACTATATTAGAGATCTGCATTTATCATGAGCTCCTTTTTTTTTTAACTTTATTTTCGGGAAAGTAACACATGAAGTAGTTCAGTCATGTCAGGTTTGTCTGGGGTGGAATGAAACAGTCAGGTAGTTGAAAGTTTTTTTTTAGAGATGAAAAGCTTGTGAACTCCTGTAAAACATGCTGTATTTGAAATACATCTGTTAAAACTTAAAAACTAAAGTGTGATTTTTTTGTTGTTGTTAAATTTATTGAAGTTTATTCCCTTAATCAGTGAAGGACAACCCTTATTTATTACCTAGAACAGTTGTATAATTTGCTGTTAGAAATTTTGGTATTGGGACAGTGGATAAGCAGGTTATCATATAGCATAGAATTCTTAGATACATGTGGGGAAAAGTAGTCTCAAATAAAAGCTAATTTCTTTGAAGATGGTATTGTCTCTTTATTGTGGTACAACGGACAAATATGATTGATTGAGGAACTGGTCCTTCCTTTTCCCTCACATCCCCCCAGTGCGTATTTATACGAAAGTTTACCCATCCTGAGTTTTAATTTCCCAATATTTCTCATTTTTAAAAATATTTTTTCTTACAATAGAATGTTATTCCTTGTCTTTTCTTTGGTTCTTTTAAAACCCTTGTTTTTCTTCTCTTTTGGGGGAGACCAAATTGTAAATATTGAGAATATTCAGTACCAGCACCATGCTGAAGGAAAGATAGGTAGCTAATACTTTTTTTTTTTTTTTGAAACTGAGTCTTGCTCTGTCACCCAGGCTGGAGTGCAGTGGCGCGATCTTGGCTCACTGCAAGCTCCGCCTCCCTGATTCACGCCATTCTTCTGCCTCAGCCTCCCGAATAGCTGGGACTACAGGCGCCCACCACCACGCCCGGCTAATTTTTTGTATATTTAGTAGAGACGGGGTTTCACGGTGTTAGCCAGGATGGTCTCGATCTCCTGACCTCGTGATCCACCTGCCTCGGCCTCCCAAAGCGCTGGGATTACAGATGTGAGCCACCGCACCCGGCCTACCTTTTTTATTTTTTTTTGAGACAGAGTCTCGCTCTGTCGCCCAGGCTGGAGTGCAGTGGCGTGATCTCAGCTCACTGCAAGCTCCACCTCTCTGGTTGACGCCATTCTCCTGCCTCAGCCTCCCGAGTAGCTGGGACTACAGGCACCCACCACCACGCCCGGCTAATTTTTTGTATTTTTAGTAGAGGGGTTTCACCATGTTAGCCAGGATGGTCTCGATCTTCGGACCTCGTGATCCACCCGCCTCGGCCTCCCAAATTGCTGGGATTACAGGCGTGAGCCACCACGCCCGGCCTATAGGTAGCTAATATCTTAAGAAGTCTGAATATATTCTAGTAGGAAGCACGCTTAAATGACTGTAATGTAAAAGAAGAGGGTGTTTTAAGTGACCTTTAAAAAAAGGTGTTAGGCAGCCGGGCACAGTGGCTCACACCTGTAATCCCAGCACTTCGGGAGGCCGAGGAGGGCGGATCATGAGGTCAGGAGATTGAGACCATCCTGGCTAACACGGTGAAACCTCATCTCTACTAAAAATACAAAAAAATTAGCCGGGCATGGTGGTGGGCGCCTGTAGTCCCAGCTACTCAGGAGGCTGAGGCAGGAGAATGGCGTGAACCCGGGAGATGGAGCTTGCAGTGAGCCAAGATCACCCCACTGCATTCCAGCCTGGGCGACAGAGCGAGACTCTACAAAAAAATGATGTTAGGGGCCAGGCTTGGTGGCTCATGCCTGTAATCCCAGCACTTTGGGAGGCCGAGGCGGGCGGATCACCTGAGCTCAGACTGGCCAACGTGGTGAAACCCTGTCTCTACTAAAAATACAAAAAGTAGCCGGGTGTGGTGGCACACATCTGTAATCACAACTACTCAGGAGGCAGAGGCAGGAGAATCGCTTGAACCTGGGAGGTGGAGTTTGCAGTGAGCCAAGATCACACCACTGCACTCCAGCCTGGGTAACAGAGTGAGACTCCATCTCCAAAAAAAAAAAAAAAAAGGCGGGGGGTGGTAAGGGCCAGACGTGGTGGCTCATGCCTGTAATTCCAGCAGTTTCGGAGGTTGAGTAGGTGGATCACTTGAGGTCAGGAGTTTGAGACCAGGCTGGCCAAAGTGGTCTCAAAAGAAAGAAAAGGTGTTAGGGGATTGAAGCCTCAGACATCTTTTGCTCTGTTTGAAACGGTCTCTGTCACCCAGGCTGGAGTTCAGTGGTGTGTTCTTGGCTCACTGCAACCTCTGCTTCCCAGGCTGAAGCAATCCTCCCACCTCGGCCTCCCACAGTGCTGGGATTATGGGCATGAGCCACCATGCCCAGCTAGACATCTTTATTTAAAAGCTTACTTTTTGAAAGACTTGTCCTTTTTAAATAATTTATTATTTAAAAATTATTTTAAATAATTAAATTTTGCAACTAGGGAACCGAGTGCAGTCGAGTGCATCTATAGTCACAGCTACCTGGAACGCTGAGGCAGGAAGATTGCTTGAGGCCAGGAATTCAAGGCTGCAGTGTGCTGTTACGATTGTGCCTGTGAATGCCTGTGAATAACCACTGTACTCCAGTTGGGCAACATAGTGAGAACCCTGTCTCTAATAATAATAATAAAGGTTTGGTTTGGCTTTAATAATAAAAAGAACCTATAGTTCTAAATGGAACATTGTTGACTATACGAGTACTTTAAAAGACTTAAGCAGTATATCAACACTGAAAACATTAGCCGCCATCTGGAAGACAGGTTTTTTCTGTTTTGTTTTGTTTTGAGATGGAGTCTTGCTGTCACCCAGGCTGGAGTGCAGTGGCACAATCTCGCCTCACTGCAAGCTCTGCCTCCCGGGTTCACGCCATTCTCCTGCCTCAGCCTCCCTGGTAGCTGGGACTACAGGCGCCCACCACCACGCCCGGCAAATTTTTTTTTTTTTTTTGTATTTTTAGTTGAGGCAGGGTTTCACCGTGTTAGCCAGGATGGTCTCGATCTCCTGACCTCGTGATACACCTGCCTCGGCCTCCCAAAGTGCTGGAATTACAGGCGTGAGCCACCGCGCGCAGCCTGTTTTTTTTGAGGCGTAGTTTCACTCTTGTTGCCCAGGCTGGAGTGCAATGGTGCGATCTCGGCTCACCACATCCTCCGTCTCCTGGGTTCAAGCGATTCTCCTGCCTCAGCCTCCCGAGTAGCTGGGATTACAGGCATGTGCCACCACCCCAGCTAATTTTATATTTTTGGTAGATACGAGGTTCCTCCATGTTGGTCAGGCTGGTCTTGAACTCCCGACCTCAGGTGATCCTCCCGCCTCGGCCTCCCAAAGTGCTGGGATTACAGGCGTGAGCCACCGTGCCCAGCCTGGAAGACAGTATTTATTAAGAGAGACAGGCTGGGCGCGGTGGCTGACGCCTGTAATCCCAGCACTTGGGAGGCCAGGGCGGGTGGATCACCTGAGGTTGGGAGTTCAAGACCAGCCTGACCAACATGGATAAACCCTGTCTCTGCTAAAAATTCAAAAATTAGCCAGGCATGGTGGCGAGTGCCTGTAATCCCAGCTACTTGGGAGGCTGAGGCAGAATTGCTTGAACCCGGGAGGCGGAGTTTGCAGTGAACACAGATCGAGCCACTCCCCTCTAGCCTGGGCAACAAGAGCGAAACTCTGTCTCAAAAAAAAAAAAAAAAAAAAAAATCCAGTAAATATTATTGAAGATTTTACATATGTGGGACGGTGAAAAAGCAGGGAAGGAGACAAATGGAGTTAGCGGGGTGGGTATCTGTGAGAAAGCATGTTACATATAGGAACAAGTAAAATGACTTTAAGTAGCATACCTGGAATATTGGAGAAGGTAAGAAATGACAGATACTAACCACAGGGCTGGGTGCTGCTGGGGAGTGAAAGGGGAATGGGATGAGAGGTGTGGCTTTTAAGTAAGAGCTAAGTTTATATACCTATATATATGGAAACTGCTGTTAGAAGCAGTAGGTATGGATAGCTGCATCTTACAGAGAGACAGGTGTAAAGACTCGGGCCTCCCACAGTGCTGAGATTACAGGTATGAGCCATGCCCTGCCCAACATCTTTATTAAAAAGCTTTTTGGGCCGGGCATGGTGGCTCATGCCTGTAATCCCAGCAATTTGGGAGGCCGAGGCGGGCGGATCACGAGGTCAGGAGATCGAGACCATCCTGGCTAACAAGGTGAAACCCCCTCTCTACTAAAAATACAAAAAATTAGCCAGGCGTGGTGGTGGACAACTGTAGTCCCAGCTACTTGGGAGGCTGAGGCAGGAGAATGGCGTCAACCAGAGAGGCGGAGCTTGCAGTGAGCTGAGATCGCACCACTGCACTCCAGCCTGGGCAACAGAGTGAGACTCCGTCTCAAAAAAAAAAAAAAGCTTACCTTTTGGGCTGGGCGTGGTGGCTTATGCCTATAATCCTAGCGCTTTGCGGGGCCGAGGCAGGTGGATCCACCTGAGGTCAGGAGTTTGAGACTCACCTGGCCAACATGGTGAAACCCAGTCTGTACTAAAAATACAAAAATTAGCCAGGGATGTTGGCATGTGCCTGTACTCCCACCTACTCAGAAGGCTGAGGCAGGAGAATCACGAACCTGGGAGGCAGAGGTTGCAGAGAGCACCACTGTACTCCAGCCTGGGCAACAGAGCAAGACTCCATCTCAAAAAAAAAAAAAAAGCTTACTGTTTGAAAGTTCTGTCCTTTTTAAGTATATTTTGTGACTAGGGAGCTGAGCTCAGTAGTGTGCACCTGTAGTCACAACTACTTGGGACACTGACACAGAAAGTTATTTTGAGCATAACTACTCAAAATAGAAATAAAAGCTTAGATATTTCTGGACCTCCACTTTTTCTGTTTACTATTAAGATCTAAGTGTGGCCGGGCACTGTGGCTTACACCTGTAATCCCAGCACTCTGGGATGCTGAGGTGAGTGGATCACCTGAGGTCAGGAGTTCAAGACCAGCCTTGCCAACATGGTGAAACCCTGTCTCTACTAAAAATACAAAAATAATTAGCTGGGCATGGTGGTGGACACCTTAATTCCAGCTATTTGGGAGGCTGAGGCAGGAGAATCTCTTAAACCCGGGGAGGCAGAGGTTGCAGTGAGCTGAGATGATGCCATTGCACTCCAGCCTGGGCAACAAGAGCAAAACTCCATCTCAAAAAAAAAAAAAAAAGATATAAGTGTTTTCAACTGGCGGGTAAGAAAAACTGCTGCTCTTGGTTCTCTAACTTCTTACAACCGTGGCTCCCACTTAATCTTATTTAGGTCCTGGAGCCCTAAAAAAAATCTGAAAAACCTGCAGTCTGTCTTCCCAGAAACACTTGTGTGAAACGTTCTGGTGTTTTTGTGTTGAGACAGGGTCTCACTCTGTCACCCAGGCTGGAGTGCAGTGGTGCGATCACAGCTCACTGCAGCCTCGACTGCCGGACTTAAGCAGTTCTCCCACTTCAGCCTCCCAAGTAGCTGGGACTACAGGCGCATGCCACCACGCCCGGCTAATTTTTTGTATTTTTTAGTAGAGACGGGGTTTCACCGTGTTAGCCAGGATGGTCTCGATCTCCTGACCTTGTGATCCACCTGCCTCAGCCTCCCAAAGTGCTCGGATTATAGGTGTGAGCCTGGCCCCTGGTGTATATTCTTATAGATCTTATTCTATGCACAAGATTATAATTTAAAAGCCAAATACTCTGCTGGACGTGGTAGCTCACACCTGCAATCCCAACACTTTTCGAGGCTGAGGGAGGTCAATTTGTTTGAGCCCAGGAGTTTGAGACCAGCCAGGGGAACATGGCAAAGCCTCTTCTCAACAAAAAAATACAAAAATTAGCCGGGCATGGAGGCGTGCGCCTGTAGTCCCAGCTACTTGGGAGGCTGAGGCAGGAGAACGGCATGAACCCGGGAGGCAGAGCTTGCAGTGAGCCGAGATCGTGCCACTGCACTCCAGCCTGGGTGTCAGAGCAAGACTCAGTTTCAAAAAAAAAAAAAAAAAGAATATACACCAGGCTGGGTGTGGTGGCTCACGCCTGTAATCCCAGCACTTTGGGAGGCCGAAGGCAGGTGGATCCACCTGAGGTCAGGATTTTGAGACCAGCCTGACCAACATGGTGAAACCCCATCCCTACTAAAAAAAAAAAAAAAAAAAAATTAGGCATGGTGGTGGGCGCCTGTAATCCCAGTTACTCAGGAAGGTGAAGCAGGAGAATCACTTGAACCCAGGAGGTGGAGGTTGCGGTGAGCCAAGATCGCACCACTGCACTTCAGCCTGCACAACAGACTGGGACTCCGTCTCAAAAAAAAAAAAGAATATACACCAATCTCCTCACAGTAGTTACCCTGTGGAGTGGTAATCTGTGGAGAGAGGAGGTGAGATGAACATTCATAAAACCAATAAAACAATTTTATGCTGGGCACTGTGTTGCCTATGCTGGAGTTCAGTGTCTACTCACATGATCATAGGACTCCTGCGCTAAAGCAACCCTATTGCTTTGCTCTCAAGAGTAGATCTGTGTGCCACCAAGCCTGGCCCTTGCTTGTTTAGGGTGTCATTGCTTATCAGTGTTAGAACTTTTTTTTTTTCTTTTTTGAGAGGGAGTCTTGCACTATCCGTTGCCCAGGCTGGAGTGCAGTGGCACGATCTTGGCTCACTGCGACTTTCATCTCCCGGGTTCAAGTGATTCTCCTGCCTCAGCCTCCTGTAGCTGGGATCACAGGCATGTGCCACCACACCCAGCTAATTTTTGTATTTTTAGTAGAGACGGGGTTTCACCATGTTGGCCAGACTGGTCTCGAACTCCTGACCTCAGGTGATCTGCCCACCTCGGCCCCCCAAAGTGCTGGGATTACAGGCATGAGCCACCCCGAGAACATTTTGAATTGCACAGCAACTTCAACCATTACGCACAAATACATATTGCTTTGCCGTGGCAATTAAGTCACCTTGAAAATTCATTTATGGTGGGGTGCGGTGGCTCACGCCTGTAATCCCAACTCTTTTGAGAGGCCAAGGCAGGCGGATCACGAGGTCAGGAAATCGAGACCATTCTGGCTAACACAATGAAACCCCGTCTCTACTAAAAATACAAAAAATTAGCCGGGTGTGTTAGCATGCGCCTGTAGTCACAACTACTTGGGAGGCTGAGGCAGGAGAATGGCTTGAACCCGGGAGGCGGAAGTTGCAGTAAGCCAAGATTGTGCCACTGCACTCCAGCCTAGGCAACACAGCAAGACTCTGTCTCCAAATAAAAAAAGAAAATTCATTGATATGGAACACTGGGATCCCTGATAATGTCAGATAAGTTAAGCATTCTATTTGATATTCACAAGAATATCAAGTGCAAACATGTCACAGTAGACCGGGCGTGGTGGCTCACGCCTGTAATCCCAGCACTTTGGGAGGCCAAGGCAGGCAGATCACCCGGGCTCAGGAGTTCAAGACCAGCCTGACCAACATGGAGAAACCCCGTCTCTACTAAAAATACAAAATTAGCTGGGCATGGTGGCGCATGCCTGCAATCCCAGCTACTCGGGAGGCTGAGGCAGGAGAATTGCTTGAACCCAGGAGGTGGAGGTTGCAGTGAGCTGAGATCACACCATTGCACTCCAGCCTGGGTAACAAGAGTGAAACTGTGTCTCAAAAAAAAAGAAAAAAAGAAAAAAAAAAGTCACAATGGAAAATGTTCTTTTTTTAAAACTTAAAAGGGATATGGATTTATATTCTTTTTTTGAGATGGAGTCTCACTGTCGCCAGGCCCAGGCTGGAGTGCAGTGGCACGATCTCAGCTCATTGCAACCTCCGCCTTCCGGGTTCAAGCAATTCTCCTGCCTCAGTCTCTCGAGTAGCTTGGGACTACAGGCGCGTGCTACCACGCCCAGCTACTTTTTTTGTATTTTTAGTAGAGATGGGGTTTCACCATTTGGCCAGGATGGTCTCGATCTCTTGACCTCGTGATCCACCCACCTCAGCTTCCCAAATTGCTGGGATTACAGATGTGAGCCACAGTGCCCAGCTGGATTTATTTTCAAATACTCTAACAAAGCTATTGATACATTATTTTCACAAACTTCCAGCTGAAATTTAGCATTTCCTTCAACAATGAATGTAGGCAAAGTTTCAAACCTTTGTAAAGGCATACACATATATTTGTAATCACACTTTTAATAAAACAACTTTTTTTTGTTTTTGTTTTTTGTGTTTGTTTCTGTTTTTGTTTTTGGAGATGGAGTCTCGCTCAGTCGCCTCGGCTGGAGTGCAGTGGCGCGATCTTGGCTCACTGCAAGCTCCGCCTCCCAGGTTCACGCCATTCTCCTGCCTCAGCCTCCCGAGTAGCTGGGACTACAGGCGCCCGCCACCAAGCCCAGCTAATTTTTTTGTATTTTTAGTAGAGACGGGGTTTCACGGTGTTAGCCAGGATGGTCTCGATCTCCTGACCTCGTGATCCGCCCGCCTCGGCCTCCCAAAGTGCTGGGATTACAGGCATGAGCCACCGTGCCTGGCCAAAATTTAACATTTTAAAGTACGATTTGTATGCTTTGGTTGTTCTTAAGGTAATTTAGAGTTTATACTATTTTTTAATAAATTATTTAATTTGTTATTAAAGTGCAAAGCTCAAATGAAGAAAATGAAAAACATTTGTTGTCTTTTATGTATGTATCCTGAATTCATATTACTGAATGGGAAAACCTAGTACTATAAATATTTCAATCCTTACCTTCAAATGTATATTATTGTGCACTTCACGGAGTTACAGTGAGAATGCTATGTTCACCAGGGTGTCTTAAGTTAAACATTCAGACTTAGAAAACCATTAGTCCACATTTGGCATATTCACTTAGAAAAATACAGGATAGGAAGCAACAAGTAGGGCAGTGCCAGGCATTCCACAGGGATCCTTGTAGCAGTTCACACAGCAATACAACTTAGGTCTGAGATGTGAGATCCACATCACGCAAGTACACGAGACACCTGGTTTTAAAAGTTTTATGACCCATTACCCACAGGCATAGCTTCCAAGCTTCCTGAGACATATGCCTCTTATGTCATTGCACTTAAGATGTAGTGTCTCCATTGGATACTTTAGTTTCTCCTAGTGAAGACGCAATTTACCAGTCAAATCATTTTCACCACAAGCAATGTTGTAACACAGTTGACATACTAGCCTTATCAGGGTGCCAGAGAAACAACTAGAAATTTAATGAAAGGCCAAATTCCCACACAGAAGGGGAAAGTTCTTATTAAACAGTTTATAGTAGTCCCTACAAGATTTGGGGCTGGGGGCGGGGAGTTCAGTGAAATAGTACCAAAGGTCACATGGAAGAATGTACTTAGAAATGAATAAACAATCAGGAATAGAGTCCAGACTAGATCCAAGTACCTATGAAAACCTACATGGGCTGGGCGTGGTGGCTCATGCCTGTAATCCCAGCACTTTGGGAGGCTGACGCAGGAGGATCACTTGAGCCCAGGAGTTCAAGACTAGCCTGGACAACATACTGAGATCCCCATCTCTACAAAAAATTAAAAATTACCTGGGTTTGGTGGTGCATACCTGTAGTCCTAGCTACTTAGGAGGCTGAGGTGTAAGTTGAGCCTGGGAGATCCAGGCTGCAGTGAGCCGTGGTTGTGCCACTGCACTCCAGCCTAGCTGACAGAATGAGACCCTGTCTCAAAAAAGGAAAGAAAACGTACATACTTAAATGATAAAGGTAGCATTTTATTTTTATGGGAAAATGATAGATCAATAAAGGATAGTATATGGCTATTTGGAAGAAAATAGATTTAGACTCTTGCCTCATACAATATTACAATACAAATTATAGGTGGGTTAATATATAAATGTAAAAAAACTATATGTTATTTGGCAACCATGATAATAATAGTTGATAAGGCAAGACTCTGATGGGTACTAAAACTAGTACATAAATATTTCAGGAATAGGCTGGGCATGGTGGCTCATGTCTTTAATCCCAGCACTTTGGGAGGCCAAGGCCAGTGGATCACCTGAGGTCAGGAGTTCAAGACCAGCCTAGCCAACATGGTGAAACCCCGTCTCTACTAAAAATAAAAAATTAGCCGGGTGTGGTGGCAGATGCCTATAGTCCCAACTACTTGGGAGGCTGAGGCAAGAGAATCGCTTGAACCTGGGAGGTAGAGGTTGCAGTGAGCCAAGATCATGCAACTGCACTCCAACCTGGGCGAGAGTGAGACTCCGTCTCAAAAAAAAAAAAAAAAAAAAATGCAGGAATAACAAGGAATTTATATAATCTGAAAATATATCTTCACAAGCTATTTATTACAAATAAGAAAAAACTTTGGGCTGGGCGCGATGGCTCACGCCTGTAATCCTAGCACTTTGAGAGGCTGAGGCAGGCAGATTGCCTGAGTTCAGGAGTTCGAAACCAGCCTGGGCAACACAGAGAAACCCTGTCTCTACTAAAAATATAAAAAGAAAATTAGCCAGGCATGGCAGCATGCCCCTGTAGTCCCAGCTACTTGGGAGGCTGAGGCAGGAGAATTGCTTGAACCTGGGAGATGGGTTGCAGTAAGCCAAGATCGCGCCACTGCACTCCAACCTGGGTGACAGAGCCAGACTCCATCTCCAAAAAAAACAAAAACAAAAACAAAAACCAAACAAAAAAACTTTGTAATTTTACACTGGAGAAACCTGGCATATCAAACCATGTGATTAAAGTTAATATCATCAGTAATGGGAATAATGGATATCATGTGCTTCCTGATGCACTAAAGACATTGGTGATATTTCACCAAAAATAAGTATAATCACTGCTATAATCAGAAAAAATCAGATACCCCCCAAATGAGAAGCAGTCTATAAAATAACTGACTTGGGAGCTTAAAAAATTTCAATATTATAAAAGTTAAAGACAGGAATATTTCAGATTAAAGGAGACTGAAAAGACATGATAACTAAATACAAGCCATGATCTGGGGTTTTTCTTTTTAAATTCTTTTTTTGAGACAGAGTCTCGCTCTGTTGCCCAGGCTGGAGTACAGTGGTGTAATCTCGGCTGACTGCAGCCTCTGCCTTCCAGGTTCAAGTGATTCTCCCACCTCAGCCTCCTGAGTGGCTGGAATTACAGGCACATGCCACCACGTCCGGCTAATTTTTGTATTTTTAGTAGAGATGGGGTTTCACCATATTGGCCAGGCTGGTCTTGAACTCCTGAACTTAGGTGATCCTTCAGCCTCAGCCTCTCAAAGTGCTGGGATTACAAGCGTGAGCCACCACACCCAGCCATTTTTAAAACATGATTTGAAAAATAATTTCATTTTCAATCGTAGGGAATTATACAATCATTTGTTAGCCATTCTTCTATCCCCCTCCCCCCCCCTTTTTTTTTTTCTTTTGAGAAGAGACTTGCTCTGTCGCCCAGGCTGGAGTGCAGTGGTGCGATCTTGGCTCACCGCAGCCTCCGCCTCCTGGGTTCAAGCAATTCTCCTGCCTCAGCCTCCCAAGTAGCTGGGATTATAGGCACACACCACCACGCCCAGCTAATTTTTGTATTTTTGTAGAGACGGGGTTTCACCATGTTGTCCAGGCTTGACTTGAACTCCTGACTTCAGGTGATCCACTGGCCTCGGCCTCCCAAAGTCCTGGGATTACAGGCGTGAGCCACTGCGCCTGGCTATCCCCCTCCTTTTTTTCTTTTTTTGACACTGTGTCTTTCTCTGCCCAGGCTGGAGTATAGTGGTGGGATCTCTGCCCACTGCAGCCTTCACTTCTCAGGCTTAATTGATCCTCCTGCCTCAGTCTCCCAAGTAGCTGGGACTATAGACGTGTGCCACCATGCCCAGCTCATTTTCGTATATTTTTTGTAGAGTCAGGGTTTCGCCACGTTGCCCAGGCTGGTCTCAAACTCCTGGACTCAAGTGATGCATCTGCCTTGGCCTTCCAAAGTGCTGAGATTACAGGCATGAGCCACTGGACCCAGCTTTGCGCCTCTTTAAAATCAGATTTATTGAGGTTTAGTTAATACACATAAAATTGACTTTTTTTAAAACGAAATCTTCCTTTGAACACAAAAAATCCACCACTCTGAGAGTAATATTGTAATGTTTTGATTAAATGTACACAGGGTTTACATCATTTTTTTCTGTAGCACAAGTCCAATAAAGGATACATTAATTTGTAATCTACTTTGACAGCTACAAAGCAGAAATCTTTCCATATAAGTTATTCTTAGAACTTCTTTAGTACCAAGTATATTTAAGTCAATTCTATGAATTGACTTTCAAGACAGACTGAATTGGTGTAAAAAAAGAATGTTAAATTCTATTTTAAGTAAAAGTTAACTAAATTAAGCCCTCCGTAAACTAAGGCTTACTCTATTTATTTATTGGGAGACAAGGTCTCGCGCTGTTGCCCAGGCTGGCATGCAGTGGTGTGATCATAACACTGCAGCCTCGGCCGAGCATGGTGGCTCACACCTGTAATGCAAGCACTTTGGGAGGCCGAGGTGGGTGGATCACCTGAGGTCAGGAGTTTGAGACCAGCCTGGCCAACATGGTGAAACCCTGTTTCTACTAAAAATACAAAAGTTAGCCGGGCATGGTAGTGCACCTCTGTAATCCCAGCTACTCGGGAGGCTGAGGTGGGAGAATTGCTTGAACCCAGGAGTTGGATGCTGCAGTGAGCCGAGATGGTGCCATTGCACTCCAGCCTGGGTGACAGAGCAAGATCCCGTCTCAAAACAAAAACAAAACAAAACACTGCAGCCTCTAACTCCTGGGCTCAATCCATCCCCCTTCTTCAGCCTTCGGAGTTGCTGGGACTACAGGTGCTGCCACCACTCTCAGCTAATTGTTCAATTTTTTGTAGTGACGGGGTCTTTCTGTGTCGCCCAGACTGGTCCTGATTTCAAGCCATCCTCCCGTTTTGGCCTCCCAGAGTGTTAGGATTATAGGTGTGAGCCACTGCACCCAGCCTACTGTACTTTTAGATGACAGACGTGTGTCATGAGAAAACAAAGTGCTAACCAAATTTTTATTTTTATTTATTTACTATTTTTTGAGATGGAGTCTTGCTCTGTCACCCAGGCTGGAGTGTAGTGGCATGATCTCAGCTCACTGCAATCTCTGCCTCCCAGGTTCAAGTGATTCTCCTGCCTCAGCCTCCCCAGTAGCTGGGACTACAGGCGCCCACCACCACGCCCGGCTAACTGTTGTATTTTTAGTAGAGACAGGGTTTCACCATATTGGCCAGGCTGGTCTTGAACTCCTGACCTTGTGATCCGTCCGCCTCGGACTCCCAAAGTGCTGGGATTATAGGAGTGAGCCACCGCACCTGGCCATAACCAAAATTTTATTTAGTGAAACAATTTTCATTCTACGGCCTTTAGTGAAACAATTTTCGTTCTATGGCCTTTAGTGAAACAATTTTTGTTCTATGGCCTTTAGTCTATAGAGAGATTTAGAAAACGCTCTAAAATTTCCACAGTAAAATGCAATTAGAGTTAATTTTAAGGTGTGGGAAGATTGCTAAAAGTTATTTACTGGGCTGGGTGCGGTGGTTTATGCCTGAAATCCCAGCACTCTGGGAGGCCAAGGCGGGTGAAACACCTGAGGTCAGGAGTTTGAGACCAGCCTGGCCAACATGGTGAAACCCATCTCTACAACAAACAAATTAGCCAGGCATGGTGGTACGCCCCTGTAATCCCAGCTACTCACGGTGGCTGAGGCAGAAGAACTGCGTGAACCCAGGAGGCAGAGGTTGAGGTGAGCTGAGATCACATCACTGCACTCCAGGCTGGGCAACAGAGCAAGACTCTGTCTCAAAAACAAACAAAACAAAACAAAAAAAACATAGTCAATCTTTCTGCTTTTTTTTCTTTTTAGTAATGTAGCTATCTCTAGGTTGAGTAATGTCTTAAAATTGTCTAATCCAACTTTCTATCTAATGATTGTATCCCTCTAAAATAAGATATTCTTTAGAGTACCTAGTTTAAGGAAATGGGTTTTAACCTAGGGTCCATGGCTAGGAGGTAGTGGATAAACTTTAAGAGAGATCATAACCCTTTGAACATATATTCAGAACTTGATGTGCTTGCATTTGTGGGTTTTTTTTTTTCCTTTCTTTTTTGAGACAGGGTCTCACTTTGTTGTCTAGGCTAGAGTGCAGTGGCACGATCTCGGCTCACTGCAACCTCTGCCTCCCAGGTTCAAGCGATTCTCCTGCCTCAGCCTCCAGAGTACCTGGGATTGTGGGCGCCTGCCACCACACCTGGCTAATTTTTGTATTTTTAGTACAGATGGAGTTTCTCCATGTTGGCCAGGCTGGTCTCAAGCTCCTGATCCCAAGTGATCCACCCGCCTCAGCCTCCCAAAGTGCTGGGATTACAGGCGTGAACCACTGCCCCCGGCCTTGTGTGTATTTTTTCTAAGGAAAGTTAAGTGGTCCCATCAGATTCTAAAAGGTGTTCCTGGCTGGGCATGGTGGCTGATGCCTGTAATCTCAACATTTTGGGAGGCCGAAGTGGGCGGACCACCTGAGGTCAGGAGTTCAAGACTAGCCTGGCCAACATGGAGAAACCCCATCTCTACTAAAAATACAAAAATTAGCCAAGTTTGGTGGCAGGCGCCTACAATCCCAAGTACTCTGGAGGCTGAGGCAGGAGAATCGCTTGAACCCGGGAGGCAGAGGCTGCAGTGAGCCGAGATCGTGCCACTGCACTCCAGCCTGGGTGACAAGAGCAAGACTCTGTCTCAAAAAGAAAAAAAAAAAAACATTTAGATACATTCCTAAACAAAAGCTTTAAAATGAGACATTAAAGAAAACTAAGGGCCGGTCTGAGTGCAGTGGTGTTTACAACTAATTGATCACAACCAGTTATAGATTTCTTTGTTCCTCCTCCACTCCCACTGCTTCACTTGATTAGCCAGGAAGGAAGGGAGGGAGGGAGGGAGAGAGGGAGGGAGGGAGCCAGGGAGGGAGGGGAAGAAGTAGGAGGAGGAGGAGGAAGAGGAAGGAGGAGGAGGAGGAGGAAGAAAGCTAAGAGCAGTTTGGGTACTTTTCCACACTTTTAAGAATAACATGAATCGCATTTATAGGCTGCCTCTCAAGGGGCAGGCAAGGACCCACAGTATACATCCATCTCTATCCTCCACAAGACTCCCTTTGGGGTATAAATATGTGTTGAATAAATAAGTAAGTAAACATTATTTCACCCAGTGTTTTTTGATGACACTTATCAGAGAGACTTGTAGGCTTGAAACAAATCCAGTTCGAATCATACCCAGAACATTCATGTCTTTTTTTTTTTTTTTTTTTTCACAGTAACAGGCTTAATTCACTTTATTTTTCTTGTATAAAAACCCTATGTTGTAGTCACAGCTGGAGCCTGGGTCCTCTGCACGGCGACTCTGGTGTGGGTCTTGGCGAGGTGGTCAGTGAATTCCTGATAGGGAGACTTGGTGAATACAGTCTCCTTCCAGAGGTCCTTCAGGGGATCAGGTAGCTGTAGATCTTAGAGACAGCATCCAAGGTGGCCTTGGCGAAGTTGCTCGGGGTGGCAGTGCAGCCCCTGGCTGAGGTGTAGCAGTCATAGATACCAGCCATCATGAGCAGCTTCTTGGGCACAGGCGCTGAGACGATGCCAGTGCCCCTGGGTGCGGGGATGAGGCGCACCAGCACAGAGCCGCAGCGGCCTGTCACCTTGCAAGGGACGGTGTGGAGCTTGCCGATCTTGTTCCCCCAGTAGCCTCTGCGCACGGTGACAATGGAGAGCTTGGTCAGGATGATGGCCCCGCGGATGGCGGCGGCCACCTCCTTGGAGCACTTCAACCCGACCAACGTGGCCATTGTAGTCCCTGATGGCAACAAACGCATTGAACCTGGTGTGCTGGCCCGCGCGGGTCTGCTTCCGCACCAGCATAATCTTCAAAACCTCGTCCTTGAGAGAGGCCCCCAGGAAAAAGTCAATAATCTCAGATTCCTTGATGGGCAGGGAGAAGAGATAAATCTCCTCCAGGGACTTGATCTTCATGTCCTTGGCCAGGCCGCCCAGCTTGGTGACGGGCATCCGCTCCTTATCCTCGGCCTTGCCTCTGCGAACTCCGCGGTCTTGGCCCCTGCCCCATCCACGGCCGTGACCCCGGCCCCGGCTCCGGCCCCATCCACGGCCGTGACCCCGGACCCATCCACAGCCGTGACCCCGGACCCGGATGCCACTGCCGAAACCCTCAGCGGAAGTCACATCGGTTCCCCTTCCCAGGGCCCCCGGGGCCTCCGGCGCCCACACCACCCCGCCCGCCCGCGCTCGCCCGCCCCCGCCCGCTGCACTGGCGTCGTCCGCCATTTGGTGTTTTCTCGGAGAAGCAGCACATTCGTGTCTTTACAGAAAAATATATATGCTATAGTCACAATTTTTACAATCTAGGGATTATATAAATCTTTTGTTGTTGTTAGCTAATTAGCTAACAACACAATGAAACCTTATGACATTTCACTACATTTTGAATAGTGTTAACTATTTCATGTAACCCATCATGAAATAAATGTAAGAATGAAGGATCCCAGCCTGATGTGGTGGTGTGTCTCTGTAATCCCAGCTACTCAGGAGGCTGAAGTGGAAGGATTGCTTAAGCCCAGGAATTTGAGGGCAGCCTGGGCAACACAGCCAGCCCCCATCTAAAAACAAACAAACAAAAGTATCCCATAATAACCAAAACATATATTTTGCTATCTGGAATTATAGCTCTTTTAAAATAGAAGGTGAAATAAATTTACTGTAACTTCCTAGAATTTCATTTAATAATTAAATGAGATCACGCCTGTAATCCCGGCACCGGCACTTTGGGAGGCCGAGGCAGGCGGATCACGAGGTCAGGAGATTGAGACCAACCTGGCTAACGCAGTGAAACCCCATCTGTACTAAAAATACAAAAAAATTAGCAGGATGTGGTAGCGGGCGCCTGTAGTCCCAGCTACTGGGCAGGCTGAGGCAGGAGAATGGCGTGAACCCGGGAGGCAGAGCTTGCAGTGAGCCGAGATCGTGCCACTGCACTCCAGCCTGGGGGCCAGAGTGAGACTCCGTCTCCAAAAAAAAAAAAAAAAAAAAAAAAAAAAAAAAAAAAAAAAAAAAAAAAAAGAGGGAGTTTTGTTCTTGTTGCCCGGCCTGGAGTGCAATGGCATGATCTCAGCTCACGGCAACCTCCGCCTCCTGGGTTCAAGTGATTCTCCTGCCTCAGCCTCCCGAGTAGCTGGGATTACAGGCGCACGCCACCATGCCCAGCTAATTTTGTATTTTTAGTAGAGACGGGGTTTCTCCAATGTTGGTCAGGCTGGCCTGGAACTCCTGACCTCAGGTGATCCACCCACCTCGGCCTCCCAAAGTGCTGGGATTACAGGAGCCACGGCGCCCAGCCGAACTCTACTTTTCAACCTGAGAATTACTGTTCAAGGAGTTTAGATTACAGATTGTTTTTTTTTCAGGCCAATTTTGCCATTTCTTCTCTTCAAATAGGACATCGTAAAAACCACGTTAATAATATGTATATACATAATATGTATAATAAATATACATATACGTATATGTATATATAATATGTATAACATACATATATGTATATACATATATTTGTGTTAATATGTATATGTATATACATATATTTGTGTTAATATGTATATGTATATAAATACACATATAAATATATACATATTACGTGTATATAAATATATGCATATTACATGTATATAAATATATATATATTTTTTGAGACGGAGTCTCACTCTGTCACCCAGGCTACAGTGCAATAGCATGATCTCGGCTCAATTTCCGCCTCCTGGGTTGAAGGGATTCTCTTGTCTCAGACTCCCAAGTAGCTGGGATTACAGGTTTGTGCCACCACACCCAGCTAATTTTTGTATTTTTAGTAGAGACAGAGTTTCACCGTATTGGCCAGGCTGGTCTCAAACTCCTGACCTCAGATGATTTGCCTGCCTCGGTCTCTCACCGTGCTGGGATTATAGGCGTGAGGCACGGCGCCCAGCCTTAACTCAGTATATGTTGCCAAAAGTGAAAATAATCATCCATAGTAAGCCTCAAAATCTCCTTTAAATAAAGTTCTGCTATTATTATTTCTTTTTTTTTTTTTTTTTTTTTTTTTTGAGACAGAGCCTCCATCTGTCACCCAGACTGGAGTGCAGCGGCACAATCTTGGCTCACTGCAACCTGCGACTCCCGAGTTCAAGGAATTCTCCCTGCCTCAGCCTCCCAAGTAGCTGAGATTACAGGCACCCACCACCACACCTGGCTAAGTTTTGTATTTTTAGTAGAGACAGGGTTTTGCCATGTTGGCCAGGCTGGTCTCGAACTCCTGACCTCAGGTGATCCACCCGCCTCGGCCTCCCAAAGTGCTGGGATTACAGGCGTGAGCCACTGTGCCAGGCCTCTATTATTTCTTAAAGGGTAGTCCATATATGAAGTAATAAAAGTTCATAATGCTGTATCTGACATGGATGTACTGATACTGAATTATGACCAAGCTTTTCATCACCCTTAGATAACTGAAACCATAAAGCTTCAAGATATTTTAGTTCTGAAAAATTGGTCTATATTCTCAATCCCAAAGTTAACTGGGTTTTTGTTGTTGCTGTTGTTTCAAACGAGGTCACCATATGCCTTTTAAGGGGTGGGGTGGAGAATGTATTTGCACAAAAAAACTCCAACATTTGTATGCTCAACAATGTGTACTGACGACTTGCAGCATGGAAGGCTGGATGTTAGACAGTATCATACATTCATTCGACAAATATTTACTGAGTATTTACTATGGGCCAAGTACAATTTAAGGTATTGGGAAAGTGGCAGTGAACAACATAAACCAAAAAAACTCTGCCTTCTTGTAGTTTACTTATATACAAAGATAAATCAGACCTTGCTAATCAGTTTAGACTCCAATAGAAGAGACAAGTGTGAAAATCTTTTTAAATGATAAATATTTTGCAATAAACAAAGTGCTATATCAAATTCACACTTTAAAATTCTGAAATCTAGGTTGGGCGTAGGGCTTATGCCTGTAATCCCAGCACTTTGGGAGGCCGAGGCGGGAAGATCATGAGGTCAGGAGATCGAGACCAGCCTGGCCAACATAGTGAAACCTCCCCCCTACCGCCTACTAAAAATACACAAATAAGCCGGGCGTGGTGGCATGCGCCTGTAGTCCCAGCTACTTGGGACGCAGAGGCAGGAGAATCCCTTGAACTCAGGAGATGGAAGTTGCAGTGAGCCAAGATTGCTCCACTGCACTCCAGCCTGGGCAACAGAGCAAGACTCCATCTCAAAAAAAAAAATTTGAAATCAGAGGAGTAAATGATATTTTCTTTTCTTTTTTTTTGAGAGAGTCTCACTCTGTCACCCAGGCTGGAGTGCAGTGGCACCGTGTCGGTTCATTGCAACCTCTGTGTTGCCAGGCTGGAGTACAGTGGCACAATCTCAGCTCACTGCAGCCTCCACCTCCCGGGTTCAAGTGATTCTCCTGCCTCAGCCTCCCAAGTACCTGGGATTACAGGTGCGCACCACCACACCCAGCTAACTTTTTGTATTTTAGTAGAGATGAGGTTTTGCCATGTTGGCCAGGCTGGTCTTGAGCTCCCAACCTCAAGTGATCTGTCCGCCTCGGCCTCCCAAAGTGCTGGGATTATAGGCGTGAGTCACCATGCCTGGCCATTTTTTTTTTTTTAGACAGAGTCTCGCTCTGTCACCCAGGCTGGAGTGCAGTGGCCCCAGTCTTGGCTCACTGCAACCTCTGTCTCCTGGGTTCAAGAGATTCTCCTGCCTCAGCCTCCCAATTAGCTGGGATTACAGGCGCTCACTACCATGTCGGGCTAATTTTTTTTTTTTTTTTGAGATGGAGTCTCGCTCTGTCGCCCAGGCTAGAGGGCAGTGGCGTGATCTCGGCTCACTGCCAGCTCCACCTCCCGGGTTCATACCATTCTCCCGCCTCAGCCTCCCGAGTAGGTGGGACTACAGGCGTCCGCCACCACACCCGGCTAATTTTTTGTATTTTTAGTAGAGATGGGGTTTCACCATGTTAGCCAGGCTTGTCTCGATCTCCTGACCTCGTGATTTGCCCTCCTTGGCCTCCCAAAGTGCTGGGATCATAGGCGTGAGCCACCGAGCCCGGCCACTCCTGGCCAATTTTTGTATTTTTTTTTCTTTTTTTTTTTTTTTGTTTTATTAGAGACAAAGTTTTGCCATGTTGGCCAAGCTGGTCTCAAACTCCTCACCTCAAATGATCCATCCACCTCAGCCTCCCAAAGTGCTGAGATTAGAGGCGTGAGCCACTGCGCCCGGCCAGTAAGGGATTCCTGTAAAGGGAATAGATTTTTTTTTTTCTGCTTTCCCCACAAACTGTTACCTAGCTGTGTTATTTGAATAAATTTTTCTTTCCTTCTCTCTGTCTCTGATCCTGGTTATATGGACACAAAATATCCCTCCCTGCATTATTTTCCAGTGTCAAGCAATCATCCCTTTCTCTCTCGCATTTTATAGAACTTTCTAAACTGGTCCAATCATTTTATCGATATTCCCAGTCTTAGTCCTTTTTCTGAAAACTAAATTCCACAAATACCAGTTGAAAACTAAATTCCACAAATACCTGTTGAAAACTACTCAGTGCTCTCATGGGATGAAAAAGATAAAGGGTGGTAGAAGTAGTTTAACTCTTTTTACAGCTGTGGAAACAAAGGCCCGGGAGGTGAAGAAAACTGACCCGGGGCCACAGCAACATCAGCTACGCACACACAAAACAGGCACCAGGGCAGCATCCACAGTTTAGGAAGGAAGACAAACTGATTGACAGGTAAATGAAGTTATTGAAAAGCAGCTTCTAATTCAAAGGCACAGCCAAGGACTGTGACCATCTTACTTTTCAGTTCATGTATCTAGTTAGGGGTGAGAGCTTGGGCTTGCAATTCCCTCAGTGGTTCTTCAACTCCTTAGGAGATAGGAGTTGGGGGAGTCCCAAGTAATAGTTTGTGGGGAAAGCAGAAAAAAAAAGAAAAGGAAAGAAAAGAAAAAACTATCCCCTGTAAAGGAATCCCTTATTAATGCCAGTCATTAACACAAGCCGACATCCTGGACAAATATAAGAAATTTGTCTCAACAATCCAAGTAAAACAATACATTTTCTTTCTTTCTTTTTTTTTTTTTGAAACGGAGTCTTGCTCTTGTCATCCAGGCTGGAGTGCAGTGGCACCATCTCAGCTCACTGCAATCCCCGCCTCCTGGGTTCAAGCGATTCTCCTGCCTCAGCCTCCTGAGTAGCTGGGATTACAGGCGCCTGCCACGACGCCCGGCTAATTTTTGTACTGTTAGTAGAGACGGGGTTTCACCCGTTGTGGCCAGGCTGGTCTTGAACTCCTGACCTCAGGTGATCCGCCCGCCTTGGCCTCCCAAAGTGCTGGGATTACAGGCGTGGGCCACCGTGCCCGGCCAACAATACATTTTCATAAAAGATTTCCTTCTGTTAGAATCAGACCCTTGTGCTTCATGTGAACTTAGGTAAGAAATATTAAATAGTAATACACAGTCCCTCCACCCCCTGGTATTTTTCTTTTTTCCCCCTTTTTTAAAATACATTTTTGAAATTTAAGGATGCCTGCTGCCTGTGAAGTCCCAGCCCCAGGAAGTCCTGATGACATGTGCCCTTTTTCCTTTTTTTTTTTTGAGACAGGGTCTTGCTCTGTCCGCCAGGCTGGAGCACAGTGGCTCAATCTCAGCTCACTGCAGCCTCAAACTCCCGGGCTCACGCGATCCTCCTACCTCAGCCTCCTGAGTAGCTGGGACTACAGATGCGCAGCACCATGCCCAGCTAATTTTTGTACTTTGGTAGAGATGGGGTTTCACCATGTTGGCCAGGCTGGTCTCCAACTCCTGAGCTCAAGTGATCCTCCTGTCTTGGCCTCTCAAAATGCTGGGACTACAGGCATGAGGAACCACGCCCAGCCTCCGATATTTCACTGAAGCAAAAATAAAATAAAATTCAACCCTGTCAATTGGTAATTTGGAGAAAACCAGAGCATAACATTTTTCAAGTTTGATATAAGGAAGAATTTACCTTACCACTAGGAATGTGTGAGATGACTGTTAAAGCAGATTTCTTGGCCAGGCACGGAGGCTCAGGACTGTAATTCCAGCACTTTGGGAGGCCAAGGCAGGAGGACTACCCGAGGCCAGGAGTTTGAGACCAGCCTGGAAACATAGTGAGATCTTGTCTAAGAAAAAAAAAGAAAGCAGATTCCTCGTCACCTAGTGATTCTGATATAGCTGGGCCTTGAATCAAGCTTGTGAGAGACAGGAGAGATCACGGGCTAAATAAATCATGGGATTTCTTCCCTAGCAGCCTTTTAGTGAACTGATTTTACCTGTTTGCAACAGTTTAAATGAGATCCTGACTGAAGTTACTGAGGTGAAGCAGGTGATTTTTTTCAAGGTCTCCTCCACCATCAAGACTTTCAACCTTAAGCTTTCCATAACATGCAGAACCCCTGATAAGCATAAATGTAGGCGTTTTATTTAAAAAGGTAATGATTTTGTGTCTGGGTAAACCTCACCTTGGGTCTGTTTTCTTGTCACCAAAAATAGGAAAAACATACTATTACTACTTCTCCCTTGCGTTGTTCTATGATGTCCTTCGGTGATAAACACATCTTGGTCCTGCCACCAAACTAGCTGTGTGTCTGCCTGCATTGACCTTCTTTGGCCTCAAAGGTAAAATGGGTATCTAGTAGATCCCTAATAATCTGTCTAGTCTTCAAATTATTATTATCATTATATATATTTTTGGAGACAGAGTCTCACTCTGTCGCCCAGGCTGGAGTGCAGTGGCGCGATCTCAGCTCACTGCAAGCTCCGCCTACTGGGTTCACGCCATTCTCCTGCCTCAGCCTCTGGAGTAGCTGGGACCACAGGCGCCCACCACTATGCCTGGCTAATTTTTTATATTTTTAGTAGAGACGGGGTTTCACCTGTGTTAGCCAGGATGATCTCGATCTCCTGACCTCGCGATCCGCCTGCCTCAGCCTCCCAAAGTGTTGGGATTACCGGTGTGAGCCACCGCACCTGCGCCTTCAAATTATAGAAACATCTTTATGAAACAAGTTCAATTGAAAGTCATGTAAAAGAGAATGTACAATCCCCTAGTTATTAAACAGAAAACAAACACCAAATTTCCTTATCCAAAGTATCTAAGAATTTGGAATATATATAAATAGGGCCAGGTATAGTGACTCACACCTGTAATCCCAGCACTTTGGGAGGCTGAGGCAAGAGGATCGTTTGAGCCTAGGAGTTCAAGACCAGCCTGAGCAATATAATGAGACACTGTATTAAAAAAAAAAAAAAAAAAAGGTTAGCTGGGCATGGTGGTGCGTGCCTTGTAGTCCCAGCTACTCAGGAGGCTGAAGTGGGAGGATTGATTAAGTCAAGTAGTTCAAGGCTGC
Organism: Pongo pygmaeus; assembly: GCF_028885625.2. Taxonomy (NCBI): domain Eukaryota; kingdom Metazoa; phylum Chordata; class Mammalia; order Primates; family Hominidae; genus Pongo; species Pongo pygmaeus. Next base: position 63,258,692 of record NC_072379.2, read on the forward strand.
AGTGAGCTGTGTTCAAGTCACTGCATCCCAGCATGGGCTATGGAGGGACGCTCTGTCTCAGAAACAAACAAACAAAAGGGCTAAATATTGTATCTTCCCACTTTGAGTCTTCTAGTACTAGGCTGTAACACACATTGCCTCAATCTCTCTTTTTATTAAATAAAAAGTGCTAAAAGCATACACTTCCAAAGATAAAATCTTAACTACCAAAATTGTATTTTAGCGAAATTGTAACCTACTATTTACTATAATGGATGTACTATTTACTATAGTAGATGTAACCGGAAGATACCTTCCAGTTATGCGTTCTTTTCCAGTTACAAGTGCTTTAAACACTTTGACTTCCCTTTATGTCACAGAGTCTGATTTCTTGACTTAGCATGCACTCTAGCCTGGCTTTTGAAAACAAGACTATATTTGCATATTTATATCGGTATGTCCATAGCAGGATTCAAAATCCGGAGTCTATTACTTCATTTTACATTGCAGAATCACTTTGATAATGCCAAAGTGGCAATTTTCTTCAAATGTATTGTTTTCAAAATGAATTTGTTTGAATACCCAACCTCTAATCAGCTACATACATATACAATCAAAATCTCCAATGTCCTTACATTACCTGTAAGATTTTTTTTAAAAAAATCAGCAAAACTTGTTTTATGAGCTTTTTGCAGTGGTGTGATCTCGGCTCACTGCAACCTCCGCTTCCCAGGTTCAAGCAATTCTCCTGCCTCAGCCTCCTAAGTAGCTGGGACTACAGGTGCGTGCCACCACGCCCAGCTAATTTTTGTATTTTCAGTAGAGACGGAGTTCTTTTTTTTTTTTTTTAACCTTACAGTTTGCATATTTATTGAACAAATACTACTAAAATAGCTAAAATACATTGGGTACTTTTCATGAGTGCATGAGTAAAGATCACACTGTTACAAAAGCCTGCATTTTCAGCAGTACACAACTGCAACTCTACATAAATGCCACAGATGCAGAATACTGTTTTCTTGCTCTATTTACACAGCTGATATACCTATTCTAACAAAGGAGGGAGGGGAGGAATGCACAAGAAACTCAGGCCAATGGGGGAGCAAGAAGAAAACGAAAAAGTGCAGTGCATGCGTCGTCGGTGTTTAACAGTCAGAAGTGAAACAGTTCAGAACAAGGCCTGCCCTATCAAAAGAAGAGCTAAAAGACAGTTAGATAAAAATTAAGGTGGGCTTTCAGACTGGATAACACAATATTCCATGAGTAGATGGTATTTTCTGTTTATCCATTTCGTTGGGAGCAAGGACAAAAATGTAAATCTACACCTTGCTTAAAATTGCCAAAAAAAGAATGCTCTGCCTTTTAAAAAAGTATTATGATTTTGTAAAGACATTGTTTTCCAATGTAATATTTGGAAAAGGTGTCATTTTCATATTCCTACTCAGATGCCAGTGTTTTGAGTTTTTTTCAGGGGGAATTTATTTAAAAAGGTTTTGCTCTTTTTTTCCACAAATATCCTTTCAAACAGAAAGAACCCAAAGAGACACCTCAAAATGCCTGTAAAATTATTGCTTTTCTTTCTCTAAGTCAGGCAGGGGAGGCTATAGAAAGGAAGAGATTTGGTAAGTAAATTACAGTTTTGTGATTTCTCCCGCTGCCGTGACTGCATGTCCGTGAGTGCCAGCCAACGAGACAATCGTCTCTCACACTCTGGTAGCATTCGCTTAACCCACAACACTGAGGAAGAAAGCCACACTGAAGACACAAGGAAAACAAGTCAATCCAGTCTAGAGAACAACATTCAGGTAAACAGAGTACCAACACCTTCTTAGAACATGGCAATAAAAAATAACCCCATCAGAGCTACCTCGCCAAGGAGCATGTTGAAAGTCCAAAATAGCACCATTCATCAGTGTCTCAGGTCCTGTGGCAGCATCTCGGTCACTTACCACAAGGAAACAATGAGTTTCAAACTACTTCTATACATCAAAAGAGTACATGGATAAAATATAGAGATATACAGACAATTGATGAACATAAACTACTAGGTTTGTTACATCTAAACGAAAAAAAAGGGGGAACTCTCAGCCTCTGCAAGAAGCAGTCGGGAGCTGTGTGAGTGAAAAGGCAGGAGTGGACCGGTTGTGAGAACGCGGTGGGAGTTTGAGTTGTGGAAGACATTGTTGTAGCGAACCAGGCCTGAAGGCCCACCTGTAAGGGCTGTAAACGTGGATTCACAGTGTGAAATTCTGAGCATTTTCACTTGGGTCAGAATGATTAAAAACTGGTTTGATGATACCTATTTGTCCACTGTAAATTCTCTAAAGCAAGGCTCAGAGTCCCATAGTTTCCTCTTATACTTGATGATTTACACAGGAAAAAAATCCCATATATGGTACCATGACCTCATCAATACCCATACACCGTATGTAATACAAATGGAGGTGTTATGATTAAAAAAAGTGGAGGTAACTGATTCTTGGGGAGCGGAGTTCACTGCTGCCCAGTGGAGTCAAGGAGGCAGCGTTTGTCTCATCGTTCTTCTTGTGGTTCACTTCCTTTGGGACAGGAAGTCTTCCCTTAGGAAGCCTTCCCTCCATGTCCTTGTTTGGAAATGGTTCTTGACTGACCCAGACAAAGAGTTTTGGGTAATAAACCATTTTGAGAATCTTAGTCTTGGGCTTCTATTCTCCCTCTCTTCAGTCCAGGGAGACCAACAGACAAAAGCCCCGCTCCCTGTTCACTCTCCTCTCTACACCTGAAACACAAATGTGGTTGAAAAAGGGCAACATGCTAGAAAAACAGCTTGAGGGGGAGGGCGAGATGGGGTTTCAACATGTTGGCCAGGCTGGTCTCGAACTCCTGACCTCAGGCGATCCGACTGCCTCGGCCTCCCAAAGTGTTGGGATTACAGGCGTGAGCCACCGCGCCTGGCTGTCAGTTAGCTTTTAATAGGTTATATTCCAAGCTTTCATGGAAAAGTTAGAAAAGGACCATGTTTTAATCCACAGATAGCTGATTTTTATAAAACAACTTTAACAGTCTTCAGTTTAACTTTCTTTTTTTTTTTTTTTGGAGATGGAGTCTCGCTCTGTTGCCCAGGCTGGAGTGTAGTGGCATGAACATGGCTCACTGCAACCTCTGCTTCCCAGGTTCAAGCAATTCTCCTGCCTCAGCCTCCCAAGTAGCTGGGACTACAGGTGCGTGCCACCACACCCAGCTGATTTTTGTATTTTTAGTAGAGACGGGGTATCACCATATTGGCCAGGCTGGTCTTGATCTCCTGACCTTGTGATCCACCTGCCTCAGCCTCCCAAAGTGCTGGGATTACAGGCATGAGTCACTGTGCCCGGCTCAGTTTAACTTTCAAGTTTTTGAATTTACTCGAAAGAAACATGGGAAAAAATCTTTAAAAACAAAATAATTGTATTTTATATTATATAAAGTTACATTAAACGAAACCACAAATAGATTTTTATCATAATTAGTAATAACTGCATATTAACAATACTTTCAAGTTTTTACTTTGTTACAGGTTTTAAGGACTATAAGCTTGATCACTGGATTTGGTTGTAAGAAGATACTCTAAATTTTAGCTTAATCCAGAGTTCCATAAATCTGATAATTTAATTTTTTTTGCTTATATATCCTATCTGTGCTTCACTGTAATATATTTATTTCTATTAATTGTCACATCCAGAGAGTAACTCAGCTTATTACTGTGTTAGCAGAACATTGCCACAGGTAAAGAAAGAAGATAAATGCATCACTTATTGTAACAAAGATAAACTTTTTTTGTTTTTGTTTTTGTTTTGGTTTGTTTAAAAAGCAATGGGCATTCTTCATCCATTTAGAGGCTCAAAGTGTTAAAATGTTTGGTTATCCTAATACAATATGACTCCCCCTCACTTTGCAATGAAATAATTTAAGGATATTTAATAAACAAGGAAATAATTATTTTAAAGAATAACAGGAAGGGGCTATCATTTGATTGAAAGAACATTCTTCATTTATAGCAACTTAAAACTTTGTTGGTAGTCATTCCTGAAGCAACATTACAGTTTAATCTCAGCTCTCCTAACCCCCAATAAAGACAGTAAATAACAGGACCCACACTTCACTTAAATCTGAGTTTTCTCTCCTTAAGTTTCAAAAACTATTGTTTTCACGACAAGAACAGACTAGTATCTATCTTTGGCTCTTTTTTTTATAGAGACATTTTCTCAAATAACACTGCTTATTTTGATTAATGTATCTATTATGGATAATGTACACAAATAGAAGTGGTAGAACAATCCAACAGAAAGGATTTGTGATAACTTCATATTTTCAAGATAAATTTAACTTCAAAATATGTGACCCGTATTACTTCTACCAATTTTTAAACTGGTTACGTTCATGTTTTAATAATGTTGATGGATGTTTTATATGTATAATACTAACTGCATATATTTTAAATAGAAAATGAGTTATAGAAAGACATAAAATGGAAAACACATTTATATGATGTAAGTTCTAATGGTGATATACTAGTAGCATCATAATTTCAGTTCAATCTATACTGTTTTGTTAGTGTTATCTCCCTAGCTTTAAAGACATCATACTGAAGTATTCTGATGGTTAAGAAAACACTTTAAAAGTAGTGCTTGCCTTGCTTGTTTTAACCTGCAACCTCAGAATTTGAACACAAGTTCTATCTTGCTTTGCTCCTTCACTAATCTCTCTAAAGGGCTTCTCAGCAGAAATATGTGCATATATTCACATGTCCAAGTGCACACACTGAGTGCATTCCATATCCGACAAAACTGCCCTCAACTGGAAGATCTGTTGTTGTTGTTGAGAGAACAGAGTAATGTTACCTTTCGCCCTATTGTCTATTTCATTGAATTAAAACATCTACTCGACTTTTTTTTTGCTTAATTAATATTTAAAACAAAATTCAATTTAATCTCTTTTAAAAAGTCACTATATTGACTTGGGATTAAAATAAAATTTGAATATATCACTATGGTTGCAGAAATAAGCACTTACAGTGTACTACACTACAACTTTTGATGCTTTAGTTTATTTTCTATTTGGCTTTTTATAGATAGTTATTTATTTAAATGAAAAGCAAAGATATTATTTGAATCTTGGTAGCAAAGAAATACAAAAGCAAAGAAATTACCATCAGATATATGGTAACAGAGTCAAGGGACAAAATTCTAGGCAATTTTGAACAAACGAAAACAAAACATGGTAATGTCATTCTGTACTTAATTGTCTAATAACAAAATGTTCACCAGATGACAGAAACAGTATCTATTTCTGTTATAACAAAAACTGATTGTTTTTGGCTTTTATGAATTGTTACTTCGTTGGTATCTTTTTTATGAATTAGATTTGTAATAGCTGGATTAGATTTAGGCTACTTATAAAAAAGGGACCATGCAGTTATTTCAGCTTAATGGATGATTAAAACACAAAATATTTCATATTTATTTATATTAAATTGTACACAATTTAAAAAGTCTTTATTCAAACCTTACAAGTAAGATTTAGTTACTTTTAAATTATTCTTCAAGTCTTAGAAAGTGCTAGGAAAAAGATTTTAAGTTACAAATAATATATGAATAGTTTACCCTACAAATAAAAAATAATTAAAAAAACAGAAAAACTGCTTCAATGAATGACACAAGACCCCTCCCCCACCCGCCAAAACAAAATCAATCAAGAATTGGAAATTATCAATCAGGTCCAATTATTGGTATTAAATTAAACCTCAGTTCAAACAAAATTTTGCCTTTAAGAAGGCACTAGTACTGTCAACTTAGAAATAATTGATCACTAAATTTAAGTCAGTTGAGAAAAAGCAAGAAAAGTTATCTCTCTCTCTCTGTGTATTCTTAATCCCCAGTGTCTTAGTGCCAACAATCACATTGGGGATTAAGAATATACACAGATTAAGAATATACATGTGTTTATATTTAAACCGTCCTCTATATAAAAAAAAAGAAGTCAATGTTTCAATAGAAGTATATTAGACATGAATTTCAGGACAAATTTTTTTATAGTGTAGATTTTGAGAAAGATGATTAAGTTTTGTTTTTCTCTGCTTTATCTTATGCTCTCAGATTGTTTATGAACTTCAGTTGAGATTTTTGAAATAGAACCAAAAAACAAAAACCCCTCACTTAGTCTGCTGTTTCCCTCTTTAAAGCTAGGATCATCATGCTAGAGAGCAGCTTAGGACCAAAACGTAAACTAAAATAAAGAAGGAATGAATTTTAATCAATCCAAATGGAAATGGTTATGATCTATTATCATCTTGCAAGTAAGGAATTGTAAAATTTATTCTGCCTTAGTACATCTAAAAATTAACTTTACATTTATAGATAGCATGAGGCATTCATCAATTTACCTTAAAGACTGCCTAGAAAGAGTTAATGTGTATATAAATATATGTCATGAGATCTGCTGTTGTATTAAAGAATCTTTAATTCCTGAGATCTTTGGAATTAGTTTCTGGAATAGAAATGGTCAAGAAAACAAAGGGTCCAAATATGAACACAGCAACCTAGCATGTGTCTTTTAAATATAGGTGTTAGAGAGTGCTGAAAACTAGCTATAACCTCAGCATGTGCTTTGTTTTCAGATTATTTTAGTGGGGAGAGTAGGTTCTTACTGTTCTTTCCAGTGGGATTTCATGCATGGATTACTTTCCCATTTTACACCATTAGTTAATACATTCTCTTTCTACCCTCTTCCTTCCACACTGAGCAAGGAAACCTGCAGGATAAATGAGTTGCAACCAAGAAACAAGATTAAATACCCAAATCTTTCCAGTTTCCCCAGACCCCTCCCCCTATGAAACAAATGCCTACCCTCTGTTTTCTATGGCTGGTCTGCAAATACATATGTACACACTAATCACCAAAGAGTCTTTATTGAAGGTCTCATCCTTCCCACCCCCTCTCCAGAAGAATGAGTATTTTAAAGTTTTCACCTAAGTGAAGTAGTATTAATACAGGATATAATTCCAATCAAAGTACTCATGCTTATCTACTACTTTAACAACTATGCATAATGTTTACCAGATAAAAATTCCAATTCCTGACTTAGTAGTTGAAAATTTAAAAAATGAGTTTCTCTCAAACAGAACAGTTTTTTTTTTTAAAATATTGATTGTATAAATCTTTGATTTTGAGAAAACATTAAAAAATATCCCAGGTTTTAGAGTCTTGGCTTGTCTAAATGATTAATTTTGACTTTTTTTTTTACAATTACAATTTTCTCTAATAAATTCCTCAATAGTTTTCTACTGTATCATTTCCAAAATATAAAAATTGAATATAAATAATTGAATATATAAATTGCAACCTAGAATCATTTCACAAATAATCATATCTTCACAATTTAAATTTCTTAGGTGATAAAGGATTATCTAAATTATTAACTCTATAATCTTTAGCATACTACAAATTCAGTCCTTAAGTTTTAATTAATTTACTCAACTCAAACCATTTCTAAGTTATTCTAATGTTTCTGATGAATAATTTTACATGACAAGTTCAAAAATACTATCAACCACATTAGTGAAATGTAGTTGAAATATGCAAATGTAAATAAAATATGTTTAATGATTACTTCTATTTTAAAGTAGTTTTTCTTTACTAACCAATTCAGTTGTTAAAATTTGTTTTAAAATTTTGGTACATGACAATTTATGTTACTTTAGTTTTTAGAGACTAACACAGAACTAATAATTTTTTCAAAAGCACTCAGAGGAAGATGTAACATCACTAAGAGTAAACAACACAGAGAAAATCTTTGAACTCCCTGATTTAAACCAATTCTCTCAAAGTTTTAAATATTTACTGAATTATCATTTTACCGTTTTTAACCAAATAGAGTATTTTGTCAAGACAAAAAATGAACAATTATCTGCAAACAAATTAACTTATATTCTTAACTGGTACATTTCCTTTTCTCCAGATAATGAAAGGTTGGTAAAGTCTGTTATAAAATTAGATATACCAAACAAATTTATACTTCCTTCTTTTTTTGTCATGGCCAGAGTTCTGATCTGTATTTTTGATGAAACCAACAGCAATTTATTTATATAATTACAAACTCACCAAAGACACCAGTACCTAGAATACACCACTGAGGCTGTTTGCCTTTTCAGTTAATCAAATTAAATATTATTATTTCGTTTGTTTTGTGCTTTTCCAAGTCAAATTCATATTTATTTTTTCTCACCGTCTCCACCAAACGTCAGTGAAATTAGAACATTTCAGCTACAGAAATCGTTAATCCTTGAAGGTCGGTCTCAGCTTCACTGGTCTTAGGGCAGCTTCAACGAAAACGTGGTCTCAGCATAGTTGATTTTACCCGGAATTTTTCGTTTGCTTTTTTTGGAGGGGTTGTTTGATTTTGCTTAAAACAACCCTGTGGACCACAAAGGGGTTTAGGAAGGGAGGGGGCAGGGCGAGTCGATTTCTCTAGAAGCCCAGAAAAGTTCTGGTACCTGAGAACATGGTTGGTTGTAGTCGTTTTAAGTAAAAAAGGACGTATAAACTCTAAGATGTTGGAAATGGGCAGGGAAACGAAGATGTGACTCCAGCTGCTGAGCATGGCGCAAATCCAGAACCTCCGGGCGCTGGACGCTGGGGGAAGGGAGGGGACCGTGCGGGCACCATGCGGTCAGCCAAGGGGCGGGCTCCACCCACGGACGCAGAACTGCTTTCCACCCTTCCTCAGCGTTACCTCCCTCTTTCCTCCTTGGGGTTGGGGCTGGGGGCGAGCTGTTAAAGGGCAGGAAAAACGAGAGCAAGCAGAGGGGAACACAGTCCCACCCCTCAACCTCGACAAAACCAACGAGGGAGCAAAGGGTTATTTTCGCGCCACAAAAGATGGAAATCCAGGGGCGGCTCCGGGGCCAATGAATGGAAACCAGCAAACCGCTCTGGCGGAGGCGGCCGACGGCGATAGGTTCCCCCCGTCAGCCAATCGGAAGCGAGGAGAGGCCCCCGCCCGCAGCAGGGGCGGTGTCTCTCTCGACGCCGGTTGCTCAACTTGGACTCGACAAGCCGGCCCCGGGGAGCGCGGGAGCCCCGCCTTGGAGCCGCTTTTGCGCGCCAGTCTCGCGGCCTGCCCCGCAGACCCGCAGGGTTCGGCGAGGGATTCTTCCCCGTGGGTACCAAGCATCCCTGAGCCCTACGGAACCCCTCGTGCACACACGCAACTGAGACCAGAGGTGCGGGAGGGTCGCCAAACCCAACGCTGCCCGGTGCGTCCCCGCGCTGGCGGGCGGACTCAGGTGGGGTGGCGCGGCGAGGGCCCCGGCCACACGCTCCGCGCATACGGACGCAGCCCCAGGAGGAGCCAGAAGCCCGCGGTCCCGCGGCAGGGCCCCGGGGAAGGGCGGTCCAGTGGTCCAGGCCCTCCGAGGCGAGCCGGCGGCCGACGAAAGACCCTCCCCAGTGTGAGCTGTGAGGATCCCGCCCTCTTTCTCGGGGCAGAGCCAGAGGAAAAAGGAAACAACCCCATCTTCTCTCCCGGGGCACCATTTTTATTTATTTTAAACAATAAGATATATGAAGGCAGCTTCCAGGGAGGGCAGATCCAGGTTATCACTTATTAACGCCTCTAGTTTAAACAGATCAGAGTCCAGGAGGGCCGTTCAAAAGCGCAAGACCCTGTTAAAACACCTCCGAGGAGGCCCAGGCGACACGCCGGGCATTGTGTGCCCACCCGCGTGAGGGGTTTCGGCTTGAGACTCCAGGCTGGTCCCAAGCTGGGCGTGAGGAGGGGTGGCAGCCCCTTCCCCCCATCTGCCCACTCAGCCTTTGCCCCTGACGTGTGGGTACAGCAACGGTAACTGGCCTTCTAAACATAGCTATTCTTTAATATTACACTGACCCACAAGAAACATTTGTACAGTCCTCAGTTCAGCAGATAAGGAGGAGATGCAGCTGTCCAAAGAGTAAACAGACTGCAATTGGAAAGACTCAGCCGCATCCCAGAGCACATACAATGGTGGGAGTTCTTTCTTCGTGGAGTTCACATGAATTAGGAGCTACAACTGCTTCAGGAAGAAGCTGAAGTAGCCTATAACCAGTTAATTTGTGTGAGATTCATTAAAAAAAAAAAACTGGAAGTTAAATTGATTTTATATTCATTCTTGAAAATTCACCAAAGGTATCTTTGTACTTGAAGTGCTAGTGCAAGACAACTACGTAAGATCTTTTGACTCAGCCCTTAAATGCTTGGAAGACTGGAAGTGGAGTGGACTGTATCCACCTCTCTCTTTGATGTCTGAGCTTATATTACTCATGTATGTTTTTAAGGTCCTAGATGGACTATCCAGTTTGTTACAATAATACACAGATTAGGTTAACAGAAGTCCCAGGAACATATTTCATCAAAACACACACTTGTTTTAAATTCCAGCTGTTAGATTTGTTTGATAGTGCCAGACAAGCATGGACCAGTATTTATGGAAAATAAACAATTTATTCCATGCTTTAGAAGTAGACATTTCCTTAGGTCTCAGTTTTAATAAGAGCAAATACAGTCAACCCAGAAGCCATAGTTCAATTGATTTTGGAAGCAAGCTGAACACACACAATCTGTTTTTATGAAAAATTACTAAAAGTGTTAAATGATCAACAGGTTGTAAAATTTACAGTGGTATTGAGAAGTGCAAATATTACCAAATGAACGAATGAAGAACATTTCTCCAAATGGCTTTTGTTCTACAACAGGTACATTTAAAATAAATCCATAATTTTTGATATTTACATTTTGCATACCACAGAGGCCAAAAGAAAGAATACATTTCTTCTTTAGAACTAAAGTTCTTTAAGAAAAAAGAAAAAAAATGCTTTTAAAAAGTTCAACCTAACCATAAACTTAAAGAGAAATTTTACCAAAACGTTCTTTCAAGGCTGAGCTCTTAATTCAGTTCCAAATAATGTAACACAAAAACACGTCTGTCCCCCTCTTTTATAAAGTAACAACATTTCATTAAATTAAACGTGAATGAAATTATTGTGAAAGTGTGTTTACGTTTAAAATGTTGGATTCGCTTGGCAGGAAAGAAAAACCTGTAAGAAAGAACAGTTGCATTTAAAATGGATGATCTGACACCTTCCGGTTCCTTAACACAAAATTACAAAGTAAGTTCCCTTTAAAAGACAAAATGTAAATACTCTTTATATCATGCAACAATTCCCATGTTTAAGTCTACTATTCATCTTTTCAATGAAAAATACACATTTTAGGATGCTAACAACGGTTTTGACAGAGAAGCAAGCTTGTATCAATTAATTACCGAAGATGTTTCCAGTGTAAATCATAATATTTCCTCTATTCAGGATACCTTTTTTCTACCAGTAAGAGTACCAAGTCATTAAAGATTCTTGTCTATATTTTCATGTTATATAGAATTTCTTTCACTTAAAAAATTAGAATTTTCTATCTTTTCCATAGAATACCTGTTAAAAATATACCTGTTAAAAACACACAAGTATCTGGTGCAAATGAAACCTCTGAGTGGAGTACACAATCTTTAAACGACAGTTGGAGATTTCCACTAGAACCCCAGCACTGCCTTCGTTTCCGTATTACTCGTCTCCAGTTCACATTTTGTTGGCCCACAAAGGCTCCACCGGGCCCAAATCCTCCCCCGACAACCACCATTGTACTCATTAGATATAGAGAAAATTATGTATGGCTCTCATGGCCAAATCCAGGCAGAAAAGAGGCAGAAAGAGACTGGAACAATTTTTCAAATGCGAATACCACCTAGGGGTAATGCAGGACGGTCTTCCAGTTTTAAGTCTCAAGTTCTCCAACTAAAATTACTTAAATAAAAGTACCAGCCTACTCCACTCCTCCCCCTTTAAAAACTACAGGAAGAGAGGGTTTCCCTTTACCGACTTTTCCCACTTTGACTTTTCTCCTCCAGCGGCCCAGGCCCCCGACGACCCCAGCCCCTAGCCAGAAACCTCCGCCCCTGCACTCCCCTCCCCCACCAGTGGCCAAGCCCGCCCCCGGCCTCATTTATCCTGGAGCCTTTTCTGAATCGCGCAACCAATGGCAAACGCGAAGCCGAGAGCCACCGCGAGCGCAGGCGGAGGCGGAGGAGGTGTCGCCCAGACACCCGCCCAGGACGCTGCGGGATCCCATCCCCCACCACCCCGGGCCCGGGCCGCCCCTACTCGCGCGGTGCCCGGGGCCCGAGAAGAGCGCACAGGGTGGGGCGCGTCGCCCGCCTGTCTTGCCCCCACCCCCTTCCCCCCTCACCCACTCCCCCACCCCTCCTCGCAGCATTTCCGTCCCTGCCAGCCTTAGAAACGTGCCTGCGGCTTTGCTGGGGTTACACTTCTAATGCCATTAAAGCCACCAGGCGAGTTCGTGATTGTGACTCTGGCTTTGTTGTTAATAACCTATTTTGAAAAATCGAATGATTAAAACTACCGTAACTAGAGCTGAGGAACTGCCTGTTAGTACCTCTACCCATTTCCTCATTTAAAAAAAAAAAAATCAATATTCCAGCCCTCCCTTCCAGGATCCGCCCAGACCAGATAACCCTTTACAAACTCGAGTTGTGACCGTCAGCGCCCCGCTTGGTGCCGGCTGCGGTTCCTTTAGCATTTTCCTTCTTCCTCCTCCCCCTTCTCAGAGTCCCTCTCCCAATCTCGTTTCCCCTCCCCCTCTTCCTCTCGCTCGCTTTTTTTTTTTCTCCGAAACCCACTCTAATTGAGGCTCTGGGATTCCTCACGTGAGACGTTGATTTGTAGTTTGAACACGTGGCTCATTCAAAAAGCCGGACACTCGGAGCGGATTTTTTCCGCCTCCTGCGCCTTCCTCCCTCCTACTCCTCCTCCTCCTCTCCCCTCCCTCCTGCCAGTCACCCTTCTGGGTTTTTTATGGGGAGGCGGCGCCTGCCTCACGTAGTGTGATATTTTCACAGTCCGCTGGCCGAAGCCAAAGGGGTTGGGAAGGAAGAGACAAAAAGTAGTTTTTTCCCCTCCTCCTCCTCCTTTCTCTTGCTAATCCCGCCTCCTCCTAAGACTTAGGAAGACTGGTGGATGCGTTTGGGTTGTAGCTAGGCTTTTTCTTTTCTTTCTCTTTTAAAACATATCTAGACAAGGAAAAAACAAGCCTCGGATCTGATTTTTCGCTCCTCGTTCTTGTGCTTGGTTCTTACTGTGTTTGTGTATTTTAAAGGCGAGAAGACGAGGGGAACAAAACCAGCTGGATCCATCCATCACCGTGGGTGGTTTTAATTTTTCGTTTTTCTCGTTATTTTTTTTTAAACAACCACTCTTCACAATGAACAAACTGTATATCGGAAACCTCAGCGAGAACGCCGCCCCCTCGGACCTAGAAAGTATCTTCAAGGACGCCAAGATCCCGGTGTCGGGACCCTTCCTGGTGAAGACTGGCTACGCGTTCGTGGACTGCCCGGACGAGAGCTGGGCCCTCAAGGCCATCGAGGCGCTTTCAGGTGGGCCCGGGCCTGGCCCCACCCGGGCTCTCGCCCCAGCCCTGCACCGCCCGCCCAGACCCACCGGGTGGCTCCGCGGGCCCCAGGCCCGGCGCGCTGGGGGAGCGGGGGTGAGGCCTGAGCGCCCACACCCACGCGCGTGGGGGCCGGGGCTCTCCTCAGCTACGGCTCCCACTCCGGCCCGCGGCTCTGCTTCCCCGGCCGGGGTTTGCTGGGTGAGGGCGGACGCGCTGTCAAGAAAGCCCCGGCGCTGGCTAAGGGGGGCGCGGGGCTGGGGGAGGCGCGCTCCCCCAGCGCCCCGCCCGGGCCCAGGCGCGTGCTCCAGGCCCCGGCACGCTGGGCCTCGGGGGCCGAGCTAGAATGCCCGCCTGTGCCTCGTTCCTTCCTGCTTTCCTCGGTCGTTATTTACGGCGCTGTCTGTGCTGCGCCCTGAAACCCCCGGCCGTGGAGAACGGAAAGTGGCCTCGACCCTGCTGCCGAGTGAGACCGCGGGGCTGGTGCCTCGCACAGGCGGCCCCGCGCTTCCTCCCCACCCTGCGGGAGGAGAGAGTGTGTGCCCGGTTTCCCCGTTCCACCTCCCCTGGTCCGACGAGCGATAGGGGCAGGTGGGCGGGGGCGGCTGGTCGCTTGGAAGGGAGTCGCCGCCACGCACCGGCCGCCCGCCGCTCTCCGGGCCCTGGCGCGGGGCTGCGGCCTCCGGGTATGGCTCCGCCAGGGCGAGGGACGGTGCCGGGCGGAGCAGGACTCCCAGGGGGAAGGCTGCGTTGGGGTCCCCATGGGAGCCCCGTGCCTTTCGGCTTCCCTTTTAATCAACTCAGACGTGGTGCGGGCGCCTCGCCGCCCTTCGCGCCTGGTTCAGCCTGTGCCGAGCTGCGCCTCTGCCAGTTCTCCCGTTCGGTCTCCCCTGCCGTCCCCGACCCTTTCCCGCCACTCTCTGTCTTCCCGAAGCCCACCGCTGTGTTCCCTGCAGGTCTGGGCTGAAGCAGAGGGTAGGGCCACGGCGCCCCCTCCTGAAGAAAGCCAGGGGAGCCCCCTGCCCCGAGTCTGCCCTGTGGAGCGTGTCCAGGGCGGTGAGAGGGTGGTGGGCCGCGTCCCTCTTGCGGGCCTCGTAGTGTTGGTGGCCCCCAGGGGTGGGTGGGGGAGGCTTGGGGACTGGACTGATAACCAAGTAGTGGGCCCGCCAGCGGACCCTGCTCCCCAACCATTTGCGAGTTAAATGCCCACGCCGCTCGAGGGGGTCGGCTTCTCTCTCCGCCTGGAGCCGCGTCCGGGCCTCGGGGGCCCTTCGGGGGCCTCAGGAGGCCATTTGTGTCGCCGCTTGGGCTGTGCGGGTCTTTCGGGCAGGGAGAGCCGCTGAACTCGGCCGACCGTCTCACTTCTTGTGTGTCCGCAGGTAAAATAGAACTGCACGGGAAACCCATAGAAGTTGAGCACTCGGTCCCAAAAAGGCAAAGGTGAGCTGCTGCTTCTGTTTCCCCCGCTTCTGTTCTCACTCCGTTATTGGGTGGAGAGACTCAGCTGAGAACTTCTTGTCCTCTGGTGCTTACCCAGCTGCCGTGTGGCGTGGTGTTCCGGTCTTTTCCCCTTGCTTTTAAGTTTATGGCGGGGGTGTGTGTGTTGATGATGCTGGGTAGGAATTGAAAGCTTTTCTGTGGCCTCTGCCGCGGGATTATGGTTATTGGTTACAAAATCTCTCGAAAGCTCACAGCTGAATGTCCTCGGTCCGAGCGGGTCAAATTGCTCCCACGGGAAATGGGTCCCAACAAGCAGTTTGGGGGGTCTGCAGGGCTTGGGAAGCAGCGGATGATTCCCCCACCCCTCCAGGAGCAGGAGAGGCGAAAGCAGCTGCGGACACGCGGGGGTCCCTCCTTTCCTTCTCTGTCCGGGGTTGGGAGGCCGTGGGCGCGGCCGACTGGAGAGGAATTTGCCTCTGCCCTGTGAGCTCGCCAGGGGTATTGGAACGCGTGCGTAAACGCTGGGGCCTCTTTGGCCCAGAAGTGCCTTTGAGTCACTCCAAAGTTCTACAGGTTCCTGCAATCAGCACCTTTGTCTCCCCGCTTTCCACCCCACTCCTCCTGGGTACATTTTTGCTTACAACCACCAAAAGATGAAGACAGGAAGATTTGTACTACTTAAGGAGGGGGATTTCTCGTCTCCGAGATCATGTGTGTAGTATGTCGCTTTACAGAATGTTTGCAGACTGTTTTAGCCTCTGAAGCATTTTGGAGATGGCTTTTTCCCTTTTTCTTTTTCTTATGAAGCCTTATGGAGCAGTGGAGACTCCTTTCCTTTCGCTAGAGCAGGCCGGATTCCGGCTCTATTTTTTTGTTTTGTTTTGTTTTTTAAAACCTTCAGCCAACTCACACCATAGGTTCCGGCTCTAACTGCAATTGGAAAGGCACTGCTCCCTCCCAGTCGCACCGGGGTGGGCCTCTAAGCCTTTCTGGATTTTGCAAGGTGGGGTTAGGGTTTCTGCCTGCCCCTCTCCCAACCCCCCAACTCCCAACCTGAGCCAAACAATAAGCTGAAAGTTAATTTAAATCAGGGCTGCGTGTATCTGGTTAGATATTGTTGAGAGAGTGTGTGCTGGAGAGCAGGAGGGTTTGCTATGCATTTCTCTGGTGCTGTGCAGAAATAGATGGCTACAAAACATCTCATCTGTATGCCTGTGTAGATTTCAGCTCTCTTCCCAGGCAAAGCATTTTCATAAATCTTGTTTTTAAGGATGAGTTGGTTTGGATTTTTCTTGTTCTCATACTTAAATTTCATTAAGATAATTGAAAGGGATTTGAGTGACCGGATAGATTTAGTTGTAGTTGGGAATTTTGGTAGGGGTCACATTATTTTCATATAAATTGAGCTTAGTTTAACAAGAATTGAAAATCGAGGGAGAAGTCATATTCCCCTAAAAAGAAGCTTAAAGCCATAGCCTGAATTGGTTAGGAAAAAAACATAAGCCCATTTTACAAATTCTAATTGTTATTATGTTTGGTCAGTATGTCTTAATTTTGTTAAAATGTTGAATAAATAAGCAAATGGTTGTGCCTCAAGGACTGGCATTTTAACATTTGAGAGAGTTTCTAAATTTAAAAATGAAATGTTTTGGATTTTTACAATTCATTGAGCTACATGTAAATACAGATTACTGTGCCTTCCCCTGCTGCTTTTCTTTTGCTAACTGATGGGAATTTCTCCCCAGGTGTAGGGGATTAATTTTAAAACATTACCTGGTAACAACTGCCTGTTTTATTCTTAAAAGCTTTTGCTTAGTCCAAAAGCATATATATACTTAGTTACTTGTTACTTTATAATAAACAGGAGTTCCTCTTTAGGAAAGCACATAAGGTGTCACCAGTGACAGCAAGTATTTATCCATCTATCTTCAGTTTATTAACAATGTAGATTAAATTTTCAAGTTCATTAACATGCTCAGGATTTTAAATGATATAGTACTATCTTACTAACAAAGTAAACAGGGATGAGAACATTGGAGATTTTTTTTACCGATAGAACAATCATGTTCCTTGCTTGTGTTGAAATGTCTTAAAAGTAGAGCCTTTGGCTGGGCGCAGTGGCTCACGCCTGTAATCCCAGCACTTTGGGAGGCCAAGGTGGGTGGATCGCCTGAGGTCAGGAGTTCGAGACCAGCCTGGTCAACATGGTGAAACCCCATCTCTACTAAAAATACAAAAATTAGCTGGGCGTGGTAGCGGGTGTAGGAGAATTGCTTGAACTGGGGAGGTGGAGGTTGCAGTGAGCCATTGTGCCACTTCACTCCAGCCTGAACAAGAGCGTGAAACTCTACCTCAAAAAAAAAAACAAAAAACCTTTTTTCTCTGCTTCTGGAAATCTATATTACAATTATTTTAACTGACTCTTGGAGCTGTGATGCAGTTTCCCATATCTGGACTGTTCCACCATTTTCATGGGCTCTGGAAGCGGGCAGAGAAGGCATCAGGGTGACCACATACCCAGCACCTAAGGGAAGGTCAAGAGGTTGTACTGACTGATGGGGGTTGCTCTGATAGTTGAATGCCACAAACCAATCCTTGCCAAGCCTGCTGAACTTTAGGGTGGAGTTCTTTCTGCTTAGCAGTCATTTCATTCCATCCCATCATCATGTGGGCATCTGAGGCAGGCACACCCACATGTGCAGCAGTGACCTTTATACTTGATATACAAGGCATGTCAGGAACCTGACATGGAGAATGCACGCTGAGATGGATGAATGGGCTTGCGCTAACTAAACAGGGGAGCAGGCCCAGGAGGTGATTGGAGGCTTGGCAGGCTGGCCTGGCTTTGACTTCCAGTGGAGCTTGGGGGGGACCCTTTCAGGAAGGAGTAAGGTTGAATTTGGTTCAGACCAAGCTTAGCTCCCAATTACTGAGGTCTCAAGGGAATGTGGAAGGAATGTGGCTTTTCTGCATTCAGATACCCCTCAGTTGGGGAAGATTATAGCAGTTACTTTACAGACATTGAAGTCTCCTGCAGCTGGACTAAAGAGAAGATTGCATTGGATATCTGTGATAGTGTTGCACTTTCTATTCTAAATACAAAAGATACAGAACATGAAGACTTTGACTCTGAAGTATAGGCTCAAGTTTTTTCCCTCCACCTTGGAGGTAAGGGTGGGTGTGGAAAATAGTTGGTACTTGGAAATGTAGCTGAGTTTGGTTGGAAGAGCTGCTGGTATCCTGTGGGGCCTTGTTTGTGCCCCTATGTGATTATGTAAATAGCACTGATGTCCTTTTTTGTTGTGTTGTGGGCTGTTGGGCATGGGAGAGGGAAGAGGAAAATTGCTGACACTGGGGAACTGAGAGGATGGTGGTTTTAGTTCAATTTCCATTACTTTTTTAAATTATGAAAATAGTTTTTCATATGTTCAGTTTTTTAGAACCTAACCTTTTTTTTGTTGTTGCTGCCTCCTATGTGATGAAGAACCTAAGCATATTTTTATTAAACTTCCTCATGATTTAGCTGTTGGCATTGTTTAGGATTATGTGTAGCAAAAAATACATTTGAAGAAAGGAGAAAAAATAATAGGATATTATAGTTAATATTTTTCTAGGCAGGATCCTTTATTTTTTTCTTCCTTTCAGGGTAGGATTTTTTTTTTTTGAGATGGAGTCTCGCTGTGTTGCCCAGGCTGGAGTGCAGTGGCACGATCTCGGCTCACTGCAACCTCTGCCTCCCAGGTTCAAGCGATCCTTCTGCCTCAGCCGTCCTAGTAGCTGGCATTACAGGCATGCGCCACCATGCCTGGCTAATTTAGAGTAAGATCTTTTAAAACAGACTGTGGTGCCTAAGCTCAAACGTTCTTTTTTGTTTGTTTCCTTAAAAAAAGAAAACAGTGATAGTTGCCCAACACTATGAATGTATTTAACACCATTGAATTGTATTCTTAAAAGTGATTAAGATGGTAAATTTTATATGTATTTATCACAGTAAAAGTGGGGGGAATGCAAAAAAGAAAGAACTTATTTCCATATTAGTCTTGTGTTTAAAATGTAAATTGGATAGAACTTATAAAAGTCATCGGGGTTTTAAATCTTACTTTAAGTGGCTATTTAAAAGCTAGTGTTGCATTTTAATAGGTGTTAAGGATAGAATAGGCTAGTGTCATGACCAGCAACGTGCCCATTAGCCAGGGCACATGACCCTTCAATGCTGCCTCCGACTTCAAAGTCTTAGGACAACAAAAGCTGTTTTTAACGTAGAACGTTTAAACAGGTATGAATAGCAGTGGTACTCCTTCCTTATCAGTGTGTGGCTTGGTGAATCTTGTGATTCGGGAAAGTTTCTCACACATGCAGAGACTTGAGGTTCTGAATGTTAGGAAACTTTTTTGGCTGGTTAAATAATTATAAACTAGGTTATCTTTGGAGTGCTCAGTTTAAGATCAGCATGGGATTGCCTAAGTGGTTGTAGCTGAAAAGATTTTTTTTCCTAATTCCATATTTTCTCAAAACAAATTCAGAGATCTTGAAAGATTTCTTATTTTGGTTTTAATAAGAGTTTAAAAAAATTAGATGCATGTTGATAAGTAGCTTCTGCTGTATGGCTGTCCACAGTAACCCTGAGGAAGATGTTATGGAAACATGACGTGTGCCTGGAGGCAGTGGAAATCGAGAATCTTGGCTTCTGTTTCTGGCTTTCCTTTTGATTTGTGTGATCAGTTACATTCTCTTTTCAGGCCAGATGCCGTTATGATAAACTACAAGGAGTATATAGTATTTTGTTTTGAGGTTTTGCCATTGTGCTCAAAATAAATAGGTTATCAGCTAAGGCTTAAAACTATCTTTTGGAATTACAGAGATCTGGGGTTTTTCCTGTAAGGAGCTTGACTTAAATTTTTCTCTGTAGCTCTGTTGTTTTTGCCTGTGTACCTCTTTCATGCAGTCAGCAAGGGGGAAATGATCTTTGCCATGCTTTGAAACTATTATGAGCGACACAAGTTAATGTGTGGTTATAGGATTGGGATTTTGTATTAAAGTGAAGCTGTCAAACTACCTTCATGTATTTGAAGTGACTCCATTATACTTGTTTTTAGCAGCATCCAGGCAGCAACTTTTCTAGCAATAACGAATTTTTGGAAGGTGTGAGTTATCCATTCAGTAACTCTGGTGGTTGGTTTGGTCTGGGAGGAAGGAGAGGCGGAAAGACGAGATGGTTAGCTGTGCTATTCTTAGCTGAGTTTCCTTTATCGACTGTTGCCTCTGATTCAAGCTTCCAGAGTCATAAGACAGGAGGTGGCAGTGTGGTAGCAATGACCAAGGGGTAGGATTGGTATTCTTAGTTAAGATCTCAGCTCCATAAATCTGATGTTACAAATTGGCTTGGACTGCCAGAATTTTGCTTGAAGGCTGGTGGCAAGCATACATAGTTTTGAGTGTTCCATTAAAATTAAGGGTGTAATTTATCATGGTCTGAAATTGCTGTTTGGCAAGTATTCAGTATTGGTAAATAAACACAGTTATAAATATTGACATATTTTGTGAATGTTATTGCCCTGAAGGGGACTACATAGTACATAAACTATAGATATTTTAGAGAATTATCCTGAGACCATATAACTTGATTAGGAAATAGTTTAAAGTTATTGTAGAAATACTCTTGGGCCAGGCGAGGTGGCTCACGCCTGTAATCCCAGCACTTTGGGAGGCCAAGGCAGGCGGATCACGAGGTCAGGAAATCGAGACCATCCTGGCTAACACGGTGAAACCCCGTCTCTACTAAAAATACAGAAAAATTAGCTGGGCTTGGTGGCGGGCGCCTGTAGTCCCAGCTACTCGGGAGGCTGAGGCAGGAGAATGGCGTGAACCTGGGAGGCGGAGCTTGCAGTGAGCCGAGATCGCGCTACTGCACTCCAGCCTGGGTTACAGAGCAAGACTCCGTCTCAAAAAAAAAAAAAAAAAAAAAAAAGAAATATTCTTAGAGGAATCTATTGAACTATAAGCTTGAAAGGAGCCTGTCTTTAGAATGTCTGGCATTATTGCATTATCATTAGTTGTTAAGGGAGCTGATCCTATTGTGGTCATGGTGTATCAGTTATCTATTGCTGCATGAACAAACCACCCCAAAACTTAGTGGCTCAGAACAATTTATTCTTTCTCATTCTGTGCTGTTAGGCGGTGGTTTCTGATCCACATGTGTCACTCAGGTCCATTACTAAACTGGGCTAAAAGGACCAGGGAAACTTTGCTGATGTAACTGGCCGTCCTTGTAACCTTTCTCCAAATGATATCTTATTGTTCAGAAGAAGCTGGAGGTTTTTTTTTTCCTAGCAGAGTTGACTGATCTTACCCTAAGTGAAAATGGAAGCTGCTAGTCTTCTTAAAGGCTGGGTTCAGAATTGGCACATTACTTCTGTCACATTCTATTGATTAGGGCAAGTCATCAGGGCAGCTCAGATTCAGGGGAGATATGGAAATAGACTCCATCTTTAGTTGGTAGAGTGGCATGCATGTACCAAGAGAGAGGAATTGATGGTGGCTATCTTTGTATGTCATCTTCCACAAATTGAAGGAAGGGTAGAGTAGTGGTTTCAAAATGCTTGCAACAGAAAATACCTGAAAATTGCATTTAGCACAGTTGTAATATTCTGGCAGGAGATGATGTTACTAGCTTTGGAGGTGTAATGAGTAGTGGCTATTCTCTGTATAGCTGTAAGGAACAGCCAACAGGATTTGCTGATGGATTAGCTGAGGAATATCAGAAAAGTGAAGAATGACAAGATTTTTTGGCCAGAGCAACTGGGTGGAAGATGGTGCCATTTACCAAAATGGAGAATATTGGGAGAGGAGCAGATTCTTGGGTAGAAAACAGGAACTTTGGTTTTGATATGGTGTTTCTAATACTTACTAGAAATTTAAGTGAAGAAGGTTAGTAGGCAGATATATCAATTTGGAGCTCGGGGAGATAGGACATAGAAGTGACATTTGGGGACTTCATTAGCTTGTGGCATTTGAAACCATGGAATTGGACATGATCATCAAGGGACTGAGCCTATGGCTGTAGGATGAAGGAAAGACCAGCAAAGGAGGGTGAGGAAGGACAGTAAAGGAGAAGAAAGCAAGCAGGGCAAACTGTTTCTGGGAGATAAATGAAGAAAGCCTGTGGAGAAGGAGGGTGTAATCAGCTGTGTAGAATACCACTGAGAGTGATGTAGATGGATGAATAAGTGAGTGGGGGTGGTGTTAAATCTCGGCCTTCTAGCTCTGCTGTAAATAGAAGGAGAACGATTTACAAATTTTGGAGCAACCTGGGATATAACCTTTCTTTCAGAATTCATTTACTCAATTTTTGTTCATTTTCTTACTTTTTTATTTATTTTTTTGAGATAGGGTCTTGCTCTGTTGCCAGGCTGGTGCGATCTTGGCTCACTGCAGCCTCCGCCTCCCGGATTCAAGAGATCCTCCTGCCACAGCCTCCCAAGTAGCTGAGACTACAGGTGCGCACCACCATGCCCAGTTGATTTTTGTAGTTTTTGGTAGAGGCAGGGTTTCACCATGTTGGCCAGAATGGTCTTGAACCCCTGACCTCAGGTGATCCGCCTGTCTCGGCCTCCCAAAGTGCTGGGATTACAGGCGTGAGCCACTGTGCCTGGCATTTTCTTAGTTTCTAGAAGTATCTGAGTACTTATGTATCTGTTGGAGATGGAAGAATCTCCTTAGTAGATCCTCTGACTCAATGGACAAGGCTTATTTGTGACAAATGACGACTGATCTACTCTTTTTTTGAGATGGAGTTTCACTCTTGTCGCCCAGGCTGGAGTGCAGTGGTGATCTTGGCTCACTTGCAACCTCTGCCTCCTGAGTTCAAGTGATTCTCCTGCTTCAGCCTCCTGAGTAGCTGGGATTACAGGCACCTGCCACCACGCCTGGCTGATTTTTTTGTATATTTAGTAGAGACAGGGTTTCACCATGTTAGCCAGGCTGGTCTCGAACTCATGACTTCAGGTAATCTGCCCACCTCAGCCTCCCAAAGTGCTGGGACTACAGATGTGAGCCACTGCTCCTGGCCAGTTGATCTACTCTTGCACTTTTTTAACATTTCTGGTGAGTGTGAACTCACTTTTTTTTTTTTTTGAGACAGGGTCTTGCACTGTTGCCCAGGCTGGAGTGCAATGATCACAGGTGTAGACTACAGGCACATGCCTCCTCACCTGGCTAATTTTTTTTTTAATTTTTAGTAGAGACGATGTCTTGCTGTGTTACTCACGTTAGTCTTGAACTCCTTGGCTCAAGCAGTCCTCCCACTTCGGCCTCCCAAAGTGCTGGGATTACAGACGTGAACTACTGTGCCCGGCCTTCACTTTCTTACAAATTCATTCTGCTTTCTTATTAACATAACATTGGGGAAATTGTCTGAACCTATCTTAGGTTCCAAAAGAGTGTAGACCAAGTCCAGTTCTTCTTCTTCTTCTTTTTGAGTCAGAATCTCACTCTGTTGCCCAGGCTGAAGTGCAATGGTACGATCTCAGCTCACTGCAACCTCCTCCTCCCAGGTTCAAGTGATTCTCCTGCCTCAGCCTCCCTAGTAACTGAGATTACAGGCGCACACCACCACACCCGGCTAATTTTTGTATTTTTAGTAGAGATGGGGTTTCACCATGTTGGCCAGGCTGGTCTTGAACTCCTGACCTTGTGATTTGCCCACCTCGGCCTCCCAAAGTGCTGGAATTACAGGCGTGAGTCACCGCACCTGGCCCCAAGTCCAGTTCTTCTATATGGTGGTCTAAATGCGTGATTTGACAAGCAGAGGTTGAAACTGTTGGCCAAAACATTCATGGATATCATGAGCCAGGTTTAAAATACCTTTATCTGGTTATTTTAGGACACTAGCATAAATTAAGTATTCCTTCCATTTTGTTCATAAAACTTTTGCTAAAAGAAATACAAGAAATCTTTTGGGAGGAGCTAAATTCCCTCATTTTTACATTTAAAAAAATCTGGGCCTTGGTAAAGTAGCATGCTTCCCCAATTATGAATCCTGTCTTTGGTCACAATAGTGACCAAAACTATTAATCAAAAACTGGGTGATATGTTAGATCAGTTGATTTTGAGATAGGGGACTTGTTCTGAATAACTCCTTTCGAGACTTTTCTGCTGTCTATGCAAGTCCTTTGATCAATAGAGTACTACTTCCAGGATGTATTTAAATATTAAAAGAAAGGAAAACTAATAAAAATGAGATAGCACAATAGATGCTTTACCAAAGGATTCTCCATAGAACCCTGGGAAAAGCAACCTGCCCGAGGTCCTCCAGATAATCACGGGAACCCATTGCCAGGTGCTGCAACTCTGCCTGACATCATCCTTCCCATTTAAGTTGTCCAAATCCTCAAAGTAGCTTGCACAGGAGCCCAATCATGTTGGCAGTGGCAAGTCAGAGCAGAGATGTCCTATTTCTTGCCTTCTCTAAGTACAGAAATCTTGTTTGGCTTTTTTGAAGGGTTGATTTATCTTCTTTCTTTAGGAAAAAGACTCTAGTATACAGGTAGTCTGCGCCCCAGGGCTTATTATAGAATAAAAACATGGATATCCTGTTTTAAGACAGAAAAATGAGACTTTTTTTGTTTCAATTTGTTTTTTAGTAGCTTCATGTTAATATAAGTGGATTGCGGAGAAGTTGGAGAGGGGCCTAAGGAGATACGAGGTTAGGGCAGAGGGCATGGAGAGGTAGATGTCACGGCTTTGTCTCAGGAGGCTGATTGTGGTTCCTGGGGATGTGTTCTTAGATTGCAAGAGGTAGAGGTATCTGGAGTGGAGTCCACGGTGTCTGTCTGTCTCAGCTTGTTATCAAGTTTGGTATGACCCTGACTTGCAGAAAAAAATGTCTTGAATGTGAGATATTGCTGAGGAACAGGAGAGTAGGAAGGAGAAACTGTGCTGAAACCTCTCGATGGGGAGACTGGTTGCTTGCCATATGTGTCCTTGTTGAACTGAAGGGAAAAGCCAGGAGGATGTGGGATATGAGGTCTAGATCTGGGCTTGTTTTGTGGGATATGAGGTCTAGATCTGGGCTTGATTTCCAGCTCCACTTACTAAATGCATGATGTAGCTTGAGGATGAGGAATTTGAGGTCTTGGGAGGTTAGAACGGAAATGATGCTTCATAGGATCCTGTTGGACAATGTGTGTAAAGGATGAATACAGTGTCACCCAGTAGTCATTCCAGTGGAAGCCGTTGTATTTTTCTTCTTGAGATTCAGATGGGGAAGCTGGATGGATGTAAATAGATTTGATGGTGATAACAGAAACATGGAAGATCTTTGTTCTCTTTTGGGATGTGGACTCAAGTAATAATCTGTGGGTGGTGTGTTTTTAATTTACAATGAGCATGTATTACCTTTTTTGTTCAGATACAACATAGATACAACAGATTGTATAAATATTAAACAGGTTGATAATTTTTACATGTGTGCACATTCAGATTAATTCAAAATACATAAAATGTGAAAAATGTTTTTCAATCCTCTCTCTAGTAGTTCTCAGGGCTTGCTTACACTGGTTGCTGAATATATTTTCTAGAAGCTCTATGCATGTGTCCACAAACATCTTTGAATATAATAATGAAATCATACTGTTTATAATTTGTGCTTTTACTAAATAATGTATCCTGAAGAATCTTCAATGTAGATACAAATAGTTCTCTTTTTTAACCAACAGATGCATTGTTCAGCATAGGTGTGCAATAATTTAGCCATCCTTTTCATAGTAACTTTATTCAAGTGTACCTACGTGTATGCCATCAGACTTCTTGTTGAGAAGTTTTTAATTTTTTTTTTTTTTTGAGACAGGGTCTTGGTCTCGCCCAGGCTCGAGTGCAGTGGTGCGATCTCTGCTCACTGAAACCTCCGCCTGCCGGGTTCAAGGGATTCTCATGCTTCAGCCTCCTGAGCAGCTGGGATTACAGGTGTGTGGCACCATGCCCGGCTAATTTTTGTATTTTTTGGTAGAGACGGAGTTTTGCCATGTTGGCCAGGCTGGTCTCGAACTCCTGACCTCAAGTGATCCTCCTGCCTTAGCCTCCCAAAGTGCTGGGAGTATCTGAGTGAGTCACCGCATCCAGGTTGAGAATTTTTATAACGTAAATTCTTAAACTGGGAATTGTTATGTCAAAAGATGTGGACATTTAAATTTGAAAGCTCTCTGAAAAACCTAAAACTAAATTTCTTCTTTTTGTTTTCGTTTTTTGAGACGGAGTCTTGCTCTGTCGACTGGGCTGGAGTGCAGTGGCGTGATCTTGGCTCATTGCAACCTCTGCCTCCCGGGTTCAAGGGATTCTCCTGCCTCAGCCTCCCGAGTAGCTGCGACTACGGGCGTGTGCCACTACGCCCAGCTAATTTTTGTATTTTTAGTAGAGACGGGGTTCACCATGTTGGTTGGCCAGGATGGTCTCCATCTCTTGACCTCATGATCCCCTCGCCGCGGCCTCCCAAAGTGCTGGGATTACGAGTGTGAGCCACTCACTGCACCTGGCCTCAAAACTAAATTTCTTATGTTTGACATGATTAGTTATAAGTTTGCCAGCAAAGAGCTTCTTTCAATGAAGTGTGCAGTGAGACCATTTGAGTAAGAACTGTCTCATCAAACATGGAGGACTATATAATTGTAGGAACACACTCTTCTACCATGGATGTGCTAACTCTGACAAGTCTTTGCCCATTTCATTTGTGCCCCTTGTATGTAAAAATTAAGTAAAAAGCTGTAAAAATGAAGTTCTGATACCTTATAGCTAAGATGTCTAGGACTCATGCTCTCCCGTACTTAGCACCTTAAATTTTGCATCCTACTTCAGAAACTAGCAGTAGTTTCTTGCGGAGGAAACTTCAAGAAGGTCCACATTTTGAGGAGGAATTTGATTAAGAATTAGCTTCCAAAAGAAGGTGCTACTCAGCTTTTGGTCCTAGCAGGGCAGATAATGAGAGAATCTAGTTAAGAGAACCTGTGGTAATAGTGGTTAAAAAACAACAACAAAAAAATGCTGGTTGAAAAGTGACTGAGCTCTCCCCAGAGGTCTTTTTTTTTTTTTTTCCCAGCTGGTTTTGCAAAAAATGGAGAAGCTCTTGCTTTTTCTTTGGAGAGTTAAGTGCAGTTGAAATTTTTAGTTTCTGTATTTCTTGTATGCGAGTTTACCTATTTTTGCATTTTTTGAGTTTCTGAAATGACTTAATATCTTATGTAAATTTTTAGTTTAACAAGCATAGATTAAGTGCCTGTGCTCATAGTTGATTCTATGCTAGGTTTCAGGGGCTAGAAAGAAGAGTAAGACCCGGCCGGGCGCAGTGGCTTATGCCTGTAATCCCAGCCCTTTCGGAGTCCGAGGCCGGTGGATCACGAGATCAGGAGATTGAGACTATCCTGGCTAATACAGTGAAACCCCGTCTCTACTAAAAATACAAAAAATTAGCCGGGCGTTGTGGCGGGCGCCTGTAGTCCCAGCTACTCAGGAGGCTGAGGCAGGAGAATGGCGTGAACCCGGGAGGCGGAGCTTGCAGTGAGTCGAGATCATGCCACTGCACTCCAGTCTGGGCAACAGAGGGAGACTCCGTCTCCAAAAAAAAAAAAAAAAGTAGTAAGACCCTTGTCCTGAAGAAAGACATGGAGTACAGTGACTTTCACTTTGTTCTGTCTGATTTCCTGGGTGACAGTCTTTATTTTTCAACAGTAATGGTGGCTCACTGTGGCAGTGATCCTAAAGGTGGGTTAAAATCTCTCCAAGTAAAGAGAAGTGAATATGTCATAGGGTATATGTGAGATGCCCCAGAAACATAGGAGGAGGGGGCATTATTAGGCTTAGCCTGGTTGTTACCAGTGAGAAATACATTCAGAGAGGGATGTGAAAATAGGCAGAGGCTAATAACCGTGTACACCCAGGAGGGAAGAGGCAGAAGGGACAGCAGGAGCCACGTCATGTAAGTGTGGAACATCCTGGGGTGTGTGTGGGAACTACAAGCTATTTGAGATTAAAGAGGCTGGAGTGTGAGGCAGGATGGTGATTGAGGCTGAGCGGAGAGGGCAGCTAGAGCAGCCTGTGTGCGTGATGGAGTGACTACATTATTCTCGTTCTTCATGTGTTTAACTTTAGGAGCTAAGTAGTTTAGTTCATGCCATTTAGCAAATGCTGATTTGGGATTATCATGGAAGCTGATGCCTAGGTTAATTTTGGAAAATGCTCACCAGAGACCCCATTGAACTTTTTTTTGCCTCTTCAGTACTTCATAAGCATGGGACTGGCTATGCTCCCACAACATTTCATGGAGTTCACAGCTGTTCAGCTGTTCTTAGGGTATCCTCTGACAGGGTAATTAAGGCAAATTGTGATACAGAACTAGGAATCTTATAATAAGGTTGACTGAGCCCATGTTATTTTTTTGAGGTTAGCTATGGCAAGACAATCAATGGTGCTGGTTAAAGCTTCTGGTATTATATGATTTTTGTTAAAGACATCCCAAGTGATGTAATGAACCTTTGGAGAAAAATGTGATAGACACTTCTGTGTGCACGTACTACTACCTAAAGTTGGGGACGGCAGTACAGCACACTGGTAGGGTGGGCCAGTGGCATCTTGCTTGGAGCTACACAGGCCTCAGTAGGAATCTTTGCTTAGCCCTGTGATCTTGTGCAAACTGATTAAACTCTGAGATTTCTGTTTTTAAAATCTGTAAATGAGGGTAATAAGACCTATTGCAGAGAGTTGTTGGGAATTAAATGATAATGTCTGTAAAGGACTTCTTGGATTATCTGGTACTAAAGTGATATTGTCTCACTAATAAGTTTGTGTATTTACCATGTGGCAGTGGAAAATGAGGGATGGATGTGTCTATTCCTGTATGACCCCGTGGTTTATGGTTTATGTTTCATATATACAGAGACATAGAAGTGTTTCACATTTCTTTGTAAAATACAGGTTATGCACTGTGAATAAGTTAATAATTGGTGCTTTATATCTAGGTGCATGGATCTTAGAATCCCTAAAATGTGTTTAGTTATGGAATTATCTTAGGAGAGATCATACTTAAAGGAAATAATAGACCAGGAGATGAATTCCTAATTCCAAAGAGGTAGAAACAGTTTAAAAACGAAGGATGAGAAGTGGCAGTTCAGAAGGGCATAGCTAAAAGTCAATCTGTGTACAAAAGGATACCCAATCTAGGCGGGGCATGGTGGTTCATGCCTGTAATCCCAGCACTTGGGGAGACCGAGGTGGATGAATCGCTTGAGCTCAGGAGTTTGAGACCAGCCGGGGCAACATGGCGAAACCACGTCCCTGCAAAAAATAACAAAAATTAGCCAGGCATGGTGGTGCGTGCCTGTAGTCCCAGCTAACTGGGGGGCTGAGGCGGGGGGATGGCTTGAGCCCAGGTTTGCACCACTGCATTCCAAGCTGGGCGATAGAGTGAGATCCTATTTCAAAGAACAACAACAAAAAAACACCCTAGTCTAACTAGTTATTAGGGAAGTGCCAACTATAATGACATTTTCTGCCTATGAGGTTGGAGAAAAATGAATAAGATTGGCTGTATCTGGTGTTGGCAAGGTTGTGGAGGCATGGCCACTCATATAGCTAAAGAGTAAATTGGCAAAGACTTCTTGGCACACTATTTGGCAGTATCTGTTAGAACTTAAAATGAGAATACCTTTCAACTAAGTGTCATGGAAAACAACCCAGTCCTCATGGCTCTGTGTAATCTGTAAGCACAGTTTTAATCAGCAATATTGTACAATATTGTAAAAGAGCTCCATCCAAATCGCCAAGCAGGAATTGGTAGAAAGGGTCTCTAGTAGGTGGGAGTCTGTAAAACACAGAATTCTTAGGTTATACTATATTACACGTCACATTTTAACAGTATCATACAGATAATCTGAAACTAACACTATTGTCTACTTTTCGAGCAAAAAAAGATCTCTAGCTCTAATTTTACCATTTGGGACATTTTGCAATTACCTATCTTTGAGTTGTAGAAGGGGAATTTTTGTAAAGGAAGACAATACTGAGAGTCCTTCCTTTTTTCTTCTTGTTTAAAAGTGCTTTAAGGCCGAGGTGCTTGGCTCATGCTTGTAATTCCAGCACTTTGGGAGACCATCCTGGGTAACACAGCAAGAACCCATGTTTATTTGTTTTTTGTTTGTTTGTTTGTTTGTTTGAGACAGAGTCTCGCTGTGTCACCCAGGCTGAAGTGCAGTGGCGCGATCTCGGCTCACTGCAATCTTCTGCTTGCTACAACCTCCGCCTACTGGGTAAGGGATTCTCGTGCCTCAGCCTCCAGAGTAGCTGGGACTACAGGTGTGTGCCACCATGCCCAGCTAATTTTTGTATTTTTAGTAGAGATGGGGTTTCACCATGTTGGCCAGGATGGTCTCGATCTCCTGACCTCGTTATCTGCCTGCCTCGGCCTCCCAAAGTGCTGGGATTATAGATGTGAGCCACTGCGCCCGGCCCCACCCCCCGCCCCCCCCTTTTTTTTTTTTTGACATGAGTCTCGCACTGTTGCCCGGGCTGGAGTGCAATGGCACGATCTTGGCTCACTGCAACCTCCACCTCCCAGGTTCAAGCGATTCTCCTGCCTCAGCCTCCCAAGTAGCTGGGATTACAGGTGCCCGCCACTTGCCCAGCTAATTTTTTGTATTTTTAATAGAGATCGGGTTTCACCATGTTGGCCAGGCTGGTCTTGAACTCCTGACCTCGTGATTCACCCGTCTCAGCCTCCCAGAGTGTTAGGATTACAGGCATGAGCCACCACGCCTGGTGGAACCCATGTTTAAAGGGAAAGAATAAGCACTTTAAAATAATGTTCAACTATTTGTAACTTTGAGGCATGTTTAATGCCTTTCTCCATAACAGCAATTTCACTTGTAGTATTCTATTACAAAGACATACTTGGCAAAAAGACGTGTTTTTTCCATATTGTTTAATAGTTAAAAATAGGAAATAACCTAAATGGCCATCAAAAGAAAACATACCCTATTCTGGCCAGGTGTGGTGGCTCACGCCTGTAATTCCAGCACTTGGGGAGGCCGAGGCAGGCGGATCACGAGGTTAGGAGATTGAGACCATCCTGGCTAACATGGTGAAACCCCATCCCTACTAAAAACACAAAAAATTAGCTGGGTGTGGTGGTGGGCGCCTGTAGTCCCAGCCACTCAGGAGGCTGAGGCAAGAGAATGGCGTGGACCCAGGAGGCGGGTCTTGCAGTGAGCTGATATCACGCCACTGTGCTCCAGCCTTGGCGACAGGGGGAGACTCCATCTCAAAAAACAAAACAAAACAAAAAAGGAAAAAAGAAAACATACCCTATTCTAACCATATATTCCTTTTTTTTTTTTTCTTGCTCTGTCGCCCAGGCTGGAGTGCAGTGGTGTAATCTTGGCTCACTGCAGCCTCTGCCTCCCGTGTTCAAGTGATTCTCCTGCCTTGGCCTCCTGAGTAGCTGAGATTATAGGTGCCTGCCACCATACCAGGCTAATTTTTGTATTTTTAGTAGGACAGGGTTTCACCACGTTGGCCAGGCTGGTCTCGAGCTCCTAACCTCAAATCATCTGCTTGCCTCAGCCTCCCAAGGTGTTGTGATTACAGGCGTGAGCCACTGTGCCCAGCCCTAACGATATATTCTGTGGTGTATTTTGTAGCAGTTATAAGGAATGATAGAGGTTTGTTTTGTTTTGTTTTTGAGATGGAGGTTAGCTATTGTTGCTCAAGGTGGAGTTCAATGGTGCAATCTCGTCTCACTGCAACCTCCACCTCCTGGGTTCAAGCAATTCTCCTGCCTCAGCCTCCTGGAATGATAGAGGTTTTATAAAAAAAAAAAAACCATTACATGTTAACATAAAATTTTAAATAAAAAACTCTTTTTTTGAGACAGAGTCTTGCTCTGTCGCCCAGGCTGGAGTGCAGTGATGCAATCTCAGCTCACTGCAGCCTCTGCTTCTGGGTTCAAGCGATTCTCCTGCCTCAGCCTCCTGAGTAGCTGGGACTACAGGCATGCGCCACCACGCCTGACTAGTTTTTGTATTTTTAGTAGAGACCAGGTTTCACCATGTTTTCCAGGCTGTTCTCAAACCCCTGACCTCAAGTGATCCGCCCACCTCAGCCTCCCAAACTACTGGGATTAGAGGTATGAGCCACTGCATCCGGCCCTAAAACACTCTTATAAAAGAGAACTGTTTTTCATTTTTGTAAGTTTCTTTGGCCTAAGAGGCAACTGGGAACTGGTAACTACTACTGCATTCAGTTTGTTGTCATGTATTGTTTTGATTGAAGTATATGAAGAAAATCCAGCCACATATGGATATGTAGTTAGAAAAGGAAGGAGTAAATAATTACAGCTATTCTTTGGTACTACATCAAAATATGACAAGTGGTAGTTAAAAAAAAATTCCTTTTTAAATTTAAATTGAGACAGGATCTCACTATGTTGTGCAGACTGGTCTTGAACTCCTGGGCTTCAAGTGATCCTTGTGCCTTGGCCTCCCCAAAGTGTTGGGATTATAGGCGTGAGTCACTGCACCCAGCTACAAGTGGTAGCTTTTTTGCAGAGGTGCGGGGGTGGAGGCTTATTGGTAAAGACCGGAAAACCACCTGCTGGACAAATTCTAAAAGAGCTGTAACACCAAGTGGTAGTTTTTTTAAAGTCTAGTTTCAATGTGGAATCTGAAATCATATCAGTGAATTTTTTTTGTACTTGTTACAAAAAAAGAATCCATTAATTCTCTTATACTCGGAAAGGATGTTTATCCACGAGGATTGGGAGGCTGTCAAAGCTCATTGGTAATAGAAGTTTTTCAAAATACTAATTTTTACTTAAAAGCTCAAATTTAGACATTTGGCAACAGATACTTCAGGAAAATCGTTTTACCTGAAGTGACAGACTCATTTTATTCCTTTTTGAGAAAATATCTGCCAGATACTCAAGCTTTTAAGTAACTACATTTTGCTTGTAGTTTTTCAGGTAGAAACGGTGCTTGACTGGTTCGTCTTGCAACTCAAACAACTGCACAGTGCTTTTTGAGCAGACAACCAGGATAGGTAGCAGAAGTGCTTTATGCATACTTCCCTTTTCTTCATACGGATCATAAAAGGATGTATACTGAAGGATTGAGATTAGGATATTTTTAAACAGTTTGCATAATTTTTCGCTGCAAATGCCAGAGAAGAATACAGTGACTACTAGTACAGTTCAGTGCCACTGCGTTGCTTCATGCTAAGGACCAGCAGCTTTACTCATCATTGCCTTTGCTCTACCAGTGCAAATACAACACAGCAGAAAAGGCAAATAACATCTTAGTGTTATTAGGAAAATAGTCTTAACTTCTTGGGCCTCCTGAAAGTGTGTCAGGGATTCCTTATACCATACTTTGAGAATGGCTGCTCCACTCTAATGTGTGGTTTGAAGTTAGATCAGGTGGCTGGGTGTGATGGCTCATGCCTTTCACATGAACTTTGGGAGGCTGAGGTGGCCACATGGATCACTTGAGGTCGGGAGTTCGAGACCAGCCTGGCCAATAGAGTTAAACCACCCCCATCTCTACTAAAAATACAAAAAATGAGCCGGTTGTGGTAGTGTATACCTGTGGTCCCAGCTACTCAGGAGGCTGAGGCACGAGAATCTCTTGAGCCTGGGAGGCGGAGGTTTGCAGTGACTCAAGATTGCGCCACTGCATTCCAGCCAGGGCGACAGAGTGAGACTCTCTCAAAAAAAAAAAAAAATTGTATCAGGTATTTTTTTAGACGGAGTCTCGCTGTGTCCCAGGCTGGAGTGCAGTGGTGCTATCTTGGCTCACTGCAAGCTCTGCCTCCCGGTTTCATGCCATTTTCCTGCCTCAGCCTCCCGAGTAGCTGGAACTACAGACGCCCACCACCACGCCCGGCTAAATTTTTGTATTTTTAGTAGAGACGGGGTTTCACCGTGTTAGCCAGGATGGTCTCGATCTCTTGACCTCGTGATCTGCCTGCCTCTGTTTCCCAAAGTGCTGGGATTACAGGCGTGAGCCACCACGCCTGGCCTGTATCAGGTATTCTGGTGAATATGTATTTACATCATAACAAGAGCAAGTGAGGATTTTATGCAATTCCATGGCATCTTAGCCTCCATAGGGAAGTCAGTTTGGAAGAAAAAAAAAAAAAAGATAATAAATCGGTATAGGAAGAGAAGCAAATGAAAAAATGTCAAATTCTAAACAAAAAGAAGAAAAATCTAAGTGTATGAAAGATAAAATATTGCCAGGTGTGATGTCTCACGCTTGTAATCCCAGCGCTTTGGGAAACTGCAGCCTGGAGGATTGCTTGAGCCCAGGAGTTCAGGACCAGGCTGGGTAGCTGGATGCAGTGGCTCACGCCTGTAATTCCAGCACTTTGGGAGGCCAAGGCGGGCAGATCACTTGAGGTCAGGAGATCGAGACCAGCTTGACCAACATGGTGAAACCCCATCTCTACTAAAAATACAAAAAAAATTAGCCAGGTGTGGTGTTGTGGCCTGTGGTCCCAGCTCCTCAGGAGGCTGAGGCATGAGAATCGTTTGAACGCAGGAGGTAGAGGCTGCACTGAACCGAGATCAGGTCACTGCACTCCAGCCTGGGTGATAGAACGAGACTCTGCCTCAAAAAAAAAAAAAAAAAAAAAAACCAGCCTGGGCAACATAGTGAGACCCTCATCTCTACAAAAAATAAAAAATTAGCTGAGTGTGATGGTGCATGCCTGTAGTCAGTCCCAGCTACTTGGGAGGCTGAGGTGGGAAGATTGCTTGAGCTCAGTGAGCTGCAGTGAGCTGTGATTGTGCTACGCCCTCCAGCCTGAGCAACAGAGTGAGACCCTGTCTCTAAAATGTATTTTTGAAAAGATAAGTATTTCGAATAAATAGTTAAGGACTGCTGAAAACAAATACATATGAGGAGGATGAAATGAATTTGGACATCTGGGCATCTACTGATACACTTAAGTTCTTCAAACTGAAGTGAACCCTACATGTTGACACCAGGTCATGCCTAAGGAAATGAATAGCATTTGTTTCCTTCTGTTATTCCCAAAACTTTAAAAAATCTAATAATGATTTCAGGACCCCATCAACACTTCTTTTGACAGTTTACATTTTGAGGCTGGAACCTTGTGGTCACTCACTGTATTTTTAAGGATGACCAAATGGAGAGTCCAGCCTCTGACATGTTTCAGACAGCTTTCCTTGCCCTGGGTAAATATTAGTTAAATGTAGAAAATAACTGGCTGACTTTTATCACTGGATGGGTTCTTGTCTTTTTTTGTTTTTATTTTTTAGCCAGTCTTGCTCTGTCACTCAGGCTGGAGAGCAGTGCTATGACCATGGCTCACTGCAACTCGAACTCCTGGCCTTAAGGGATCCTCCCACCTCAGTCTCCTGAGTAGACAAGACTACAGGCACACACCATCATGCCTGGCTAATTTTTAAATTTTATTTGTAGAAACA
This sequence comes from Pongo pygmaeus, assembly GCF_028885625.2. Lineage (NCBI taxonomy): Eukaryota > Metazoa > Chordata > Mammalia > Primates > Hominidae > Pongo > Pongo pygmaeus. The sequence continues at coordinate 63,294,108 of NC_072379.2, forward strand.
GGATCTCACTGTTTTGCCCAGCTGGTCTCGAACTCCTGAGCTCAGGTAGATCTGCCTGCCAAATTCCAGCCTCCCCAAGTGCTGAGATTGCTGGTGTGAGTCCCTATGCCCAGCCTGTTTGGTCTCTTTTAATCTGGGACAGTTCCTTGGTCTTATTTTGTTGTTGTTGTTGTTTTTTTCCGAGACAGAGTCTTGCTCTGTTGTCTAGGCTGGAGTGCAGTGGTGGGATCTCGGCTCGCTGCAACCTCCACACCCAGGTTCAAGCAATTCTCATTCCTCAGCCTCCCGAGTAATCCTTCATTTGATTTAATGACTTTCCTGTTTTTGAGGAGTATAAGCTAGTTTTTTGTTTGTTTATTTTGTGGAATGCCCCTCAATATGGGTTTATCTGATGTCTCCCATGGTTAGCATCAGGTGAGGCTTTGTGTGTGTGTGTGTGTGTGTGTGTGTGTCAGAGTCTCACTCTGTCGACCAGGCTGGAGTGCAGTGGCGCGATCTCGGCTCACTGCATCCTCTGCCTCCCGGGTTCAAGCAATTCTCCCTCAGCCTCCCAAGTAGCTGGGATGACAGGTGCCCGCCACTGCACTTGACTAATTTTTTGTATTTTTAGTAGAGACGAGGTTTCACCGTGTTGGGCAGGCTGGTCTTGAACTCCTGACCTCAAGTGATCCTCCTGTCTCAGCCTCCCAAAGTGCTAGGATTACAGGCGTGAGCCACTGTGCCCGGCACCAGGTGAGGCATTTTTGATGGAATTCCTCAGAAGGGATATTGCTTTCAGTGTACCTCATCTAGAGGCACATGGTGTTTGTTGATTTTTGTTTCAGTAGTGGTGGTAACTTTGACCAATTGGTTAAGTAGTGTCTGCCAGGCTTTTTCAGGGTAAAGTTACTATTTTTTTCTTTTGTAATAAGAACTTCGTGGGGAGATATTTTGATACAGTGTAAAGATTCTGTCTCTCAATAATTTCACTAATTTTAGCACCCATTGATGATTCTTGTCAGCAACTGTCACTGCTACTATAGTGGCTGTCAAATGGTGGCTTTCTACTTCTGTTTATTTTTTCTACATTTATTATTTGTTTTTTATTTTGTTCAAGATGGAGTCTTGCTCTGTTGCCCAGGCAGCAGTGCAGTGGTGCGATCTCGGCTCACTGCCACCTCTGCCTCCTGGGCTCAAGTGATTCTTCTGCCTCCCGAATAGCTGGGATTACAGGTGCCCGCCACCATGCCTGGCTAAGTTTTTGTATTTTTAGTAGAGACGAGGTTTCACCATGTTGGCCAGGCTGGTCTCAAACTCCTGACTTCAGGTAATCCACCCACCTTGGTCTCCCAAAGTGCTGGGATTACAGGTATGAGCCACCACGCTGGGCATCTATATTTATTATTTGGAATAAACTTTACTTTCCCCAATTTACTTTGTTTATATTAATATTAGACTCCTATGCAATTAGACTGCTATGCAATATGGAATCTTATTGCATAGATTATAACGTGTTACAGCTGTTATTTTGTTGCTCAGACTATGGAAGCTAGGTTTTGTAAAGGCAAGTGTATTAACGTGGTGGTATTCTGAAGGCGATGATTCAGCACAGAGGGAAAGATGATTATGACCATCTAATGTCCAAAGATTATGATCATCTAATTTCAAAGATGAAATCTGTGCTTGTGCTTTATTTTATTTTTTCTTTTGTGCTTCATTTTAGATGAGCAGCTTTATACTTATTATAGACTTATCTACCTAAATGTAATAAATCTACTACTTTTCTGGGGATATCTTACAACTAGTGAAAATAAGGTCATTGTTCATATATATGATGCATTTCCTTAAATTCAGATACTGCCCTCTACTTAAACATAACTATTGTATGTTGTATACGTCACTTATGGTAATTGTTAATCACCTGCAGGTTATTTTTTCCGTACCAGTCTAACTTTAGCTCATGATCATGCATTTTTCCCCAGTCTCTGGCATTTTGATGTGCTATCTATAACAATATTGGTAAAGCATTGTTACACACTTCTTCAGTGTTCCTATTTATTCTTAGGTCTCCTGATGAATAATGTACATACCGAAACAAATCTAATGGAATCTTAAGCTATTTTCTGTGTACAAAACACCCACAGGAACTAAGTAAAAGCAGTTTTACTTAGTTATACTAAGTAATACTCTATACTGTATACAAAACACCCATAGGAACTAAGTAATACTTAGTTATACTGTATACAAAACACCCACAGGAACTAAATAAAAGTAGTTTTTTCTAAATTAATTAAAAAGCTTGGAAGGTTTTAGAAAAATAGTGCACATGGCAAAATTTAAATGATAATTTATTTTTCTCCTTCCTCAAATGCAACTACTGTACAGTTTGTTGTGTTCCTTTAGGGAAAATTTACATGTATATGTGAGCATCTGTGAATGTATGCTTTTTTAGAAAAAATACGACTTAGCACCATACCTTACTGTTTTGTTTTATTTATTGTTGTTTTCTAGAGACAGGGTCTCACTCTGCCGCCTAGGCTGGAATGCAGTGGTATAATCATAGCTCAGTGCAGCCTCTAAATTCTGGACGGAAGTGATCCTTCCACCTTAGCCTCCTGAGGAGCTGAGACCACACCTGGTTAATTGCTTTCTTTTTAAATTTTTAGTAGAGATGGGAACTCTGTGTTGCTCAAACTGGTCTCCAACTCCTGGCTTCAGGTGTTCCTCCTGCTTCGGCCTCAGATTGCTGGGATTACCGGCATGAGCCACTGAACCCAACTACCTCACTGTTTTAAAAAGCGGTTTTTTTTTTTTTTTTTTTTTTTTGAGACGGAGTCTTGCTCTGTCACCTAGGCTGGAGTGCAGTGTTGCAATCTGAGCCCACCGCAACTTCCACCTCCCAGGTTCAAGCGATTCTCATGCCTCAGCCTCCCAAGTAGCTGGGATTACCAGCACCTACTACCATGCTCAGCTAACTTTCGTATTTTTTAGTAGAGATGGGGGTTTCACCATGATGGCCAGGATGGTCTTGAACTCCTGGCCTCAAGTGATCCATTTGCTTTGGCCTCCCAAACTGCTGGGATTACAGGTGTGAGCCCCCGCACCTGACCTAAAAAGCAATTTTAAAGGTTCTTTGGAAGGTGGGATAGGGAATAATTGCAGTAATGTGATATGTTAAATACTATTAAAGTAGTGGATTTGATTTAGGAGTAAAGTATATTCACCCATATGTGGGCCAATAATACATTAAAACCTATTTAAACATCTTGTCATTAATAGGATATTAATAATATCCTAGGTTTCATTATTAGGACTTGTTAAAGATTTTTCTGATTTTCAGGAAACTCCAGCATGTGGTTTACCCCAACTATGATGGAAAGGAGAAATGTGTTGTGCAATGTTTAACCAAAAATAAAAAAAGAACAAAACCCCCAAACCTCTGAAAACCTCAGAGCAGTCTTTTTAAATAGCATATGCATGACACATTGTATTAACTGGAACTTGTTCAGTGCTCTAAATTTAATTCTAATGGTGTTTTTTTTTTTTTTTTTGAGACAAAATCTCCCTCTGTTTCCCAGGCAGGAGTGCATGGCATGATCTCGGCTCACTGCATCCTGGGTTCAAGCGATTCTCCTGCCTCAGCCTCCCGAGGAGCTGGGATTACAGGCGTGTACCACCATGCTTGGCTAATTTTCTGTATTTTTAGTAGAGACAGGGTTTCACCGTGTTAGCCAGGATGGTCTCAATCTCCTGACCTCGTGATCCACCCTCGTTGGCCTCCCAAAGTGCTGAGATTATAGGCGTGAGCCACTGCGCCCAGCCCAGAAAATCTTGTATATTTTATTTTTTATTTTTGCTTATTATTATTATTATTATTTTTGAGATAGAATCTCACTCTGTAGCCCAGGCTGGAGTGTGCAGTGGTGTGATCTCAGCTCACTGCAACCTCTGCCTTCCAGGTTCAAGAGATTCCCCTGCCTCAGCCTCTCATCCCAAGTAGCTGGGATTACAGGTGCATGCCACCACACCTGGCTAATTTTTGTGTTTTCAGTGGAGATGGGGTTTCCCAATGTTGGCCAGGCTGGTCAGTATGGCGAAACCCCGTCTCTACTAAAATATACAAAAATAGGCCAGGTGCGATGGCTCATGCCTGTAATCCCAGCACTTTGGGAGGCCAAGGCAGGTGAATCACCCTGAGGTCGGGAGTTCGAGACCAGCCTGATCAACATGAAGAAACCCTGTCTCTACTAAAAATACAAAAGTAGCTGGGAGTGGTGGTGCATGCCTGTAATCCCAGCTACTCGGGAGGCTGAGGCAGGAGAATCGCTTGAACCTGGGAGGGCGGAGTTTGCAGTGAGCCGAGATCACACCACTGCACTGGGTGCAGTGTCACCAGCCTGGGTGACAGAGCAAGACACAGTCTCAAAAACAAAACAAAACAAAACAAAAAATCACTGTTATGTTTAAATATGTAGATCTGATTGATATGTTTTACTTTTGGTTGTGGTCGATTTGTGTTTCAGTATTAATATTTAACTTTTTCAAAATAAGTTTAATGACAGTATAATTTAAGATACTGAAATTTCACTAAACTGCTTCCAAATGGTTTGATTAAACATAAAATTCTAGTTACCTGGTTTTATGGTACATTTTAATTTGGTTTACATACTGCCACCATAAATCTCTGAATTTATCAAAGGACTAGATGGACAGTTTAGTAAAATAACATCAAAACATCTAAAATGAATATTTATAAATTAAAATTGAAACTGTAACTCCTTAAAATCTAGAGATTGGTCTATGCAAAGTCTGATTATAATATGTTATTTCTTGTTATTTTAAAAATGAAGAAAACAGACTGGGCTTGGTAGCTCAAGCCTGTAATCCCAGCCCTTTGGGAGGCCGAGGTGGGTGGGTCACCTGAGGTCAGGAGTTGGAGACCAGCCTGCCCAACATGGCGAAACCCTGTCTCTACTGAAAATACAAAAATTAGCCGGGCATGGTAGTGGGCGCCCGTAATCCCAGCTACTCGGGAGGCTGAGGCAGGTTAATTGCTTGAACCCGGGCGACGGTGGTTGCACTGAACTCAGATCAGGCTACTGTACTCCAGCCTGGGCGACAGAGCAAGACTCCATCTAAAAAAAAACAAAACAAAAATGGAATGTTATTCTATATTATTGACCTTGCATAAAACCTAAGATGACATTAATCCGTACACAACTGATAAATCTGCCTTAAAGGGATTACATTTTAATGTTGTTGATGTTTGCAGTTTGATTTCCATTGCTTATTTGAAGTTTCATTTTCTTTCAACTTATGTTTTGAGCCCTGCCAATGACAACCATTATGCCCAGGTGCTAGGGAGACAGAAAAGCATTAACTTACAATTTCGAAAGAGAAAAATTAACTTTTTAAAAAAATTTTCTTGAGGCAGAGTTTCACTCTCGTTGCCCAGGCTGGAGTGCAATGGCACGATCTTGGCTCACTGCAGCCTCTGCCTCCCAGGTTCAAGTGATTCTCATGCCTCAGCCTCCCAAGTAGCTGGGATTACAGGCATGTGCCACCACGCCCGGCTAATTTTTTTGTATTTTTAGTAGAGATGGGGTTTCTCCTTGTTGGCCAGGTTGGTCTCGAACTCCTGACCTCAGGTGATCTGCCCGCCTCTGCCTCCCAAAGTGCTGGGATTACAAGCGTGAGCCACCCTGCCCAGCCAGAAAAATTAACATTTTATAGTAATCTTATTCAATTTAATAACAGATTTATGTGAAGGATAGAAGTATAATATTTTTAACCACTGTCATAATTGGCAGTCACTTTAAATGCTTAGCTGGACTTGAGTTTTCACACTCTCTGATTAGGTAATTTGCAATTTCTGGTAGAGGTGGGAGCAGTTAAGGTTCTGCAAGTCTTTTTTTTTTTCCTAAATCTACAGAATTTTAACATGTGTGTCTTTTTTTTTTTTAAGAGATGGAGTCTCACTCTTGTCCCCAGGCTGGAGTGCAGTGGCGTGATCTCAGCTCACTGCAGCCTCTGCCTCCCGGGTTCAAGCGATTCTCCTGCCTCAGCCTCCCAAGTAGCTGGGACTACAGGCGTGCACCACCAAGCCCAGCTAATTTTTGTATTTTTAATAGAGATGGGGTTTCACCATGTTGGCCAGGATGGTCTCGATCTCTTGACCTCATGATCCGCCCACCTCGGCCTCCCAAAGTGCTGGGATTACAGGTGTGAACCACTGTGCCTGGTCTTAACATATGTGTCTTTATTTTTTTGTAGAGATGTGATCTCACTATATTGCCCAGGCTGGTCTTGAACTCCTGGCCTCAAGCGATCCTCCCACCTTAAGATGTGTGTCTTGTTAGAAGTAAATCAGATCTGGTGGTTTTGATGCTATTTATTCAGTCTCATAACTGTCATGACTCTGAATACATAGGCTCTTGAAATGGTAGACCAAAAAAATACTTCATTATTTCCTATTGTTTTCTGCTTGTAGGATTCTGCAACTAATTTTTAAGTTATTTATGTATTTAAAGCCTTCCCAAGTCCCAGGATACCTAAAGTTGTAAACATAGGGGTAAATAACTATTTAAATGATGTCTGATAGATAAATCTATAGAGAAGGGATTCAGAATCCCAAATGCTTGCAACTGATATTGTATTCTTATGTTCGAGGGTTAATCATCAGTAGAGTAGGCTTAAATTTGTGTATGTACATGATGTGGGACCTCTTAGAAAAAAGCTAAAACTTTGACTTAGGTCCTTCTCTAGCCCTAGTAGAGCCTGTGTAAAAATAAAAATGACCTGATATGTGGACAGGTGGCTGGTGGTTAGGGGTTGTTGGAGTCCTGGTGTGCTGCTCCCCCAATAGACAGTCTGTCCAGATAGCTTATGTTTGCACTTGTTTCTACTAGTCTGTTTCAGGCAGTTGTTAAAGTACTTGTCTGTGTAACACATTCTTAAAGCTTATGCATTTCCAAAACACTGATTTCAACATTTTTACAAGGTGTTAAGGCCCATCCCACTAAAATGTAATTACCCTATACAGATTGTTAATAACAGATTTAGTTTATGATGGTTTTTCAAATTATAAAGCTTTGTTTTGAAACGGAATCTCTCTCTGTTGCCCAGGCTGGAGTGCATTGGCACGATCTCGGCTCACTGCAACCTCTGCCTCCTGGGTTAAATGATTCTCCTGTCTTGGCCTCTGCAGTAACTGGGATTAAGGGCACGCGCCACTGTGCCAGCTAATTTTTTTTTTTTTTTTTTTTTGAAATAACTAAATTTCTGCTCTGTTGTCCAGGCTGGAGTGCAGTGGCATGATCTCGGCTCACTGCAACTTCTGCCTCCTGGGTTCCAGTGATTCTCCTGCCTCAGCCTCCCGAGTAGCTGGGACTACAGGCACGTGCCACCACGCCCAGCTAATTTTTGGTATTTTTAGTAGAGACAGGGTTTCACCGTGTTCGCCAGGATGGTCTTGATCTCCTGACTTCGTGATCTTCCCACCTCGGCGTCCCAAAGTGCTGCGATTACAGGCGTGAGCCACCGTGCCCGGCCAAACATGTCACTTTTTATTTTTTATTTTGAGGCAAGGTCTCTGTCCCCAGCCTGGAGTGCAGTGGTGGTATCATAGCTCATTGCAGCCTCAAAACTCCTGGGCTTAAGGGATTCTCTTGCCTCAGCCCTCTGAGTAGCTGGGACTACAGCTACATGTCACTGTGCCCAGCTAGTTTTAAAAATTTTTGTTGAGATGAGGTCTCACTTTGTTGCCCAGGCTGGTCTTTAGCTCCTGGACTGAAGTGATTCTACTTCAGCCTCCCAAAATGTTAGGATTACAGGTGTCAGCCACCATGTCTGGCCTAAACATGTAACTTTTTAAATTGAAATTGAGAAATATGTAACATTTTTAACAACTATAATGGTGGAAAGTAGAATCATTGAATTTTTTTAGCATCTCAGTCTTATGAGTTTATTAAGTAGATTTTACCATTATTACTACGGGAAATCTGTCATCTTTTCTGAGAATGTAATTTAACTGGAAGTGTGACATAGTTACTGAAGTTTTAAAGGACCACAACTAGGGTTATTATAACTGAATTTATTTAACTAAATTTTTAAAGATTATTTTATCAGCCTAACAACCATTATAAGCATGTGGGGTCCTTGAAATGACTTCCCAGTAGAAAGGAATTAAACAATTTTTTTAAAAATAGAGTCGGTCTCGCTATGTTGCCCAGGCTGGTCAAAGGGAACTTCTTGAAACATCATATGCATTGGATCTTTTATTGTCAGTTAGTGTACTTATTTGCCTTATTTACCTTAGATGGTGGCTGAGGTTGGATATTTGCCTTGAAATGATCTATGTTGATGTGACCTTGAGTCTCCTTTATAAAATTTGTATATGGCCCAGTGTAGTGGCTTGGTGGTTCACGCCTGTAATTCCAGCACTGTGGGAAGGCCAAGGGGGGCGGATTACTTAAGCTCAGGAATTCAAGACCAGCCTGGCTAACATGGAGAAACCTCATCTCTACGAAAAATACAAAAATTAGCCAGGCATGGTGGTGGGTGCCTGTAATCTCAGCTACTTGGGAGACTGAGACAGGAGAATCACTTGAACCTGGGAGGCGGAGGTTGCAGTGAGCTGAGATCGTGGCACTGCACTTAAGCCTGGGCAAGAGTGAGACTCCGTCTCAAAAAAATTAAAATTTGAAAGTAAGTTCGATAATTTCTAGTGTTTCCTCCAGGAGATTGGGATTCATGTTGTTATTATATTGAACAATTTTCCTGAATATCTGTATAAGTGAGTTTTATTTACACAGAAGCCAAATAGTATACATCTAAGATAAAGGTAGACGTAGCATGGACATTGGAGGTATGAGTTTGAATTTGGCTTTTCGTTGACTTGCTTTTTGACTTTGGTTAAAATAATCCTTTGAGGCTGTTTCCTTAATCTGTAAAATGGGAGTCTTAAATTGACCTCACTTGTTTGGTGTAAGGGTACAGTGGAAATGTATTTCAAGTGCTTGGTATGGCTTTACCCATAAGGAGTCACTGAATAGTTTTTTACTTTGGTTCTGAATATTGGTGAAATCTTAAAGTTTGTTGTTAAATTGCAGTTGTGGCAGAAATAATCTGGAAATGATTAAGCTTCCTGTATGTTAATGACTTTGTTTTGCTGGCTAGAAGATGTAACTTTTCATGTACAGCAGCTCTTCTGCTTCTATCAGAATTGGCATAAATGTGAATTGTGCAGAATTGTCTTAATGTAACAAAGGATTTCATTTAAGTGGACAGTCCAGATAGTTTTATTTATTTATTTATTTATTTTTGAAACGAAGTCTCGCTCTTGTCCCCCAGGCTAGAATGCGATGGTGCCATCTCGGCTCACTGCAACCTCCGCCTCCCGGGTTTAAGTAATTCTCCCGCCTCAGCCCCCCGAGTAGCTGGGATTACAGGTGCCTGCCACCATGCCTGGCTAGTTTTGGTGTTTTTAGTAGAGACGGGGGTTTCACCATGTGGGCCAGACTGGTCTCGAACTCCTGACCTTAGGTGATCCACCCACCTCAGCCTCCCAAAGTGCTGAGATTACAGGCATGAGCCACCACACCTGGCCGATAATTTTATTAATATACATTAAGTTATAGAACAAAGTTTGAAAAGCATCCTATATTTGCTTTTTTTTTTTTTTTTTTTTTTTTTGAGACAGGGTCTGGCTCTGTCTGCCAGGCTGGAGTGCAGTTGCACGATCTCTGCTCACTGCAGCGTCTGCCTCTGGGGTTCAAGCAATTCTCCTGCCTCAGCCTCCTAAATAGCTGGGACTACAGGTGCACACCACCACCACGTCTGGCTAATTTTTGTATTTTTAGTAGAGACAGGGTTTCACCCGGTTGGCCAGGCTGGTCTTGAACTCCTGACCTCAGGTAATCCACCCACCTCGACCTCCCAAAGTGCTGGGATTACAGGCATGAGCCACTGGGCCCGGCCAATATCCTATATTTGAAGTTATACTATAGTTATTGCAGCAAAATAAATCCAAATGTACTTTCCTAGGCAAAGGAAGGACATTTAACACTGTCTAATGTAACAATCTTAGAAAATTCTAGTTTTTTTGTGGTATAGAAAATGCTAATGTCATCTCAGGTTATGTGCATGGAAAATATTTAACATCTCTTTACTACCAGATAGTCATGTAAAGTTAAATTATATTTTTCTCTTAAAACTTCCTTCTTCTTGGTACTAACAAGCTCAGAGTTTGATTTTAATGGAATTTAACATTCGTGTAGATGGTGACTTCTAGATTTAAGAGAGTAGGGAAAAACAGTGGAAATGTTAAAAGTACCACAGTGGACATAATGGTATAATAAATCCTCCTATACTGATCACCTAGCTTCAAGAATCACCAAATGATGACTGGCTTTGATTCATCTCTGTGCCTCAATGCCACACCTCCCCAAATTATTTCAAAAGAAATTGAAGACAGCAAGCTTTTTACATTCCTAATTCTTCAGCATGTATCTCTAAAAGACAGACTTTTAAAAAGCATAGACAATATCATTACATATTAAAAAACATGACACTAACTCACTGGTATTAAATATTCCAATTTTCCTGATTAGTTTTTTCCATTGTATTTGAATTGGGATTTAAATAAGTTTCTTCCATTATGATTGGTTGATAGGTCTTAAGTTTGTTTTACTTAATGTCAAGGATGCCCCCCTCCTTTTTTCACTTTGAAATTTATTTGTTAAAAAATTTAGATGTTGGCCGGGCATGTGGCTCATGCCTATGATCCCAGTACTTTGGGAGGCCGAGGCGGGTGGATCACTTGAGGTCAGGAATTCCAGACCAGCCTGGCCAACATGGTAAAACCCCGTCTCTACTAAACATACAATATTAGCCAGGCATGGTGGCACACGCCTGTAATTCCAATGACTCGGGAAGCTGAGGCACAAGAATCGGTTGAACCTGGGAAGTGGAGGTTGCAGTGACCTGAGATCGCACCACTGCCCTCCAGCCTGGGCTACAGAGCGAGACTGTCTCAAAAAACAAAGACAAAAAGGCCAGGCGCGGTGGCTCACGCCTGTAATCCCAGCACTTTGGGAGGCCGAGGCGGGTGGATCACGAGGTCAGGAGATCGAGACCATCTTGGCCAACATGGTGAAACCTCGTCTTTACTAAAAATACAAAAAAATTAGCTGGGCGTGGTGGTGGGCACCTGCAATCCCAGCTACTCGGGAGGCTGAAGCAGGAGAATCACTTGAACCCAGGAGGCGGAGGTTGTGGTGAGCTGTGAGATCATGCCCCTGCCCTCCAGCTTGGGCGACAGAGCGAGACTCCGTCTCAAAGAAGAAAAAAAAAACAAAAAAACCTTAGATGTTTGTGCTGGAGAGTTTCCCAGGTCTGGATGTTGCTGACGGTATTTTTGTGGTGTATTTTTATGTGTAATTCTGTTCTTGGAGGACGTGATAGGTCTAGAGACTTCATCATTTTCAGGATTTTTTTTTTTTTTTTTTTGAGACAGTCTTGCTCTGTCGCCCGGGCTGGAGTGCGATGGCGCGATCTTGGTTCACTGCAACCTCCGCCTCCCGGGTTCAAGCGATTCTCCTGCCTCAGCCTCCTGAGTAGCTGGGACTACACGTGCCCGCCACCACACCTGGCTAATTTTTGTACTTTTAGTAGACATGGGGTTTCACCATGTTAACCAGGATGGTCTCATCTCCTGACCTCGTGATCCACCTGCCTCGGCCTCCCAAAGTGCTGGGATTACAAGCAGGAGCCACCACACCTGGCCGATTTTCAGGATTTTTGTGTTTAATTGGCAAATATGTCATAGGTGAGAAACGGGAAAATTTTAATACTTTGGCCAAGGTTTTATTCATTCAAGGAAATGATGGATTAATGTGACTGAGTTCAAATTTGGGAAAATATTGATGTAGTTGGGGAAGCATGTTGTACCTAAGTGAAAGTTTTTTTTTTTTTTAACTTGTTTGTCCTTAAGTGTGGTAAACATACCTGTTCTATCTCACTAGAAGGAAAAAGAGCTTAGTAAGCAGGAACAATTTGCTGCTATTGGAGACTGGAAACGTAGCATTGCATTTGCATTATGCTTTCTGCTAGGAGAAGGGTTATCTACAAAGCCTAGTGAAATTATATCTTGGGAGAAAAGAAAGGGTTGAGTTACCTAGGATGAGGAATGTCAGGCAGAAATATTTAGATCAAACTTGTCAACCTTTTGTTTTCTTGATACATTGGAGTTCTCAGAGTGCGTGAAACTGAGAATTCTCATACTGAGTTTCTTGAACACAATTATTTGCTTATTTTCTTTGCCTACTTGTAGAAAACATTAAAAATGAAAATATAAACAAGTCTGGCTGTATAACTCTACCTCTGGGAAACAGTCTTCAAGCTTTGGGGTGGTGAGATTATTATAGTTTCTAAAGTTGATGAGAAGGTGGTATAATTTGATAATGATCAACTGCAACTTTCCCACGAACAAAAACAAACCCAGGGATCTGCCTTGTCTAAGAACCACATCCACTTAGCAGTAATACAAAATAAAAACTGTTAATGTAGACATACCCCGTATTCAAAATACAGTGGTTTAAAAAGTTTAGTAATCTTAAAACACCTCTTCTTTCAGGTACAGTTTTAGTGATGGTTACTTTTATATGGAAAATAAGTATTCCATATAAAACTTTTTTTTTTTTTTTAATTTTAATTTTTCCAGACAGTCTCACTCTGTCACCCAGGCTGGAGTGCAGTGGCACAATCTTGTCTCACTGTAACCTCTGCCTTCCAGGTTTAAGCGATTCTCCTGCCCCAGCCTCCCAAGTAGCTGGGATTACAGGCACACGCCACCATGATGCCTGGCTAATTTTTGTATTTTTAGCAGAGATGGGGTTTTGCCATGTTGGCCAGACTGGTCTTGAACTCTTGACCTCAGATGATCCTCCTGCCTCGGCCTCCCAAAGTGCTGGGTTTATAGGCATAAGCCACTGTGCCCGGCCTAAAACTTTTTCTTGATTGTTCTTCAAATTCCCTTGACAAACAAATTAAATTTAATCAATTAGTTTTAGGTAAGCTCTGTTCAATAGAAATACATGAACTAAATATATATGATTTTAACCTTTTAGTAGCCACATTAGGTAAAACAAAGGCCCAGTGTGGTGATGTGTGCCTGTATCCTAGCTGACTGGGAGGCTGAGGGGGGAGAATTGCTTGAGCCCAAGAGGTTAAGGCTGCAGTGAGCTATGGTCGTGCCACTACAGTTTGGGCAAGAGAGCAAAAACCCTGTCTCAAAAAAAAAAGAAAAAAATTATATACAACCTAATGTATCTGAAATGTAACAGTATAATAAAGTGTTGAGAATTTTGCTTTTTTTGGTATTGAATCTTCAACATCTGTATGTATTTTATCCTTACAGAACAATTCAATTCGGACTAGCCACATTTCAAGTAGTTAGACACATGTGGCTAGTGGCTTCTTTATTGGACAGAGCAGCTTAAGATGTACGGTTTCTAAAATCACTGTTTAAAAATATCTTGTTGGAAAAAAATGTAATGATATTTATAAAACTAGTTTTAGCTATGGAAAAATATGGGAATCATTAATTTTCAATGCTACTCAAGCATATTAGAGGTTTTATATCCAAGTTCTTTATTCCCTTGTTACTACTCTAATTTTTAAGGAAGATATGTACAATTTACTATATTGTGTTAATATTAAGACTTTTGAAAGAGCTATGCTTTTAGGTCATACAGGCAATGAGGCTTTTATTTAAATAGTAACTGTTCAACTGCATGTGTTTCTGTGGTTGTAATACTGGTGGTGACTTTTTAGTTTAAAGGCACATTTATAGGCTGGGGCGCAGTGGCTCATGCCTGTATTCCTAGCAGTTTGGTAGGCCGAGGCAAGTGGATTGCTTGAGCCCAGGAGTTCAAGACCAGTCTGGGCAACATGGTGAAACCGCAGCTCTATGAAAAATACAAAAATTAGCCAGGTGCGGTAGCGCATGCCTGTAGTCCCAGCTGCTTGAGGGGCTGAGGCAGGAGGATCTCATGAACCTCGGAGGTTGAGGCTGCAATGAGCAGATATCGTGCCGTTTGCACTCCAGTCTGAGCAACAGAGCAAGACCCTCTCTCCACAAAAAAAAAAAAAAAAGAAAAAAAATTTAAAAATGAAGCACATTTACTTAGTTAAAATCTCAGTATGAAGACTATAAAAATCTTTGGTTATTTAGGGATCAAGGTTTAGTTTGTGCCCTGTTTTGTTTGTTTGTTTGTTTGACATTCTACATTAAGATGTGTGTGCCCTTCTAGTAGTCACATTAAGAAGTAAAACAAAGGCCCAGTGTGATGATGTGTGCCTATATCAATTGTCTTTCGAACAGTGTTAGGTTTTCCTAACTTGCACATGTCCTAAGGAAGTATAAAAACTTTGACTATGTTTCTTCAAGGAACATGTAATCTTCTAAAAGAAAGACATGGCAGTGTGTAAATGCAAGCAAACAATAGTAGTAAGAGAGTATGTAGAAAAACATTCAGTCTTTTTTGGTCTCTTCCAGTGCATACTCATGGCGTCAGTCAAGTTTTCATCCATGCACGTCTGGCTGTCAGACTCTGTTCTATATAGATGGAGATAACGTGTGCAAATGTAAAAGATAAAATATACCTCTGTTTTAGTTAACGGGACTAAAACATAGCTGTTACCATGGAGATCTGGGAGCTGGGGATGATGGAAAAAACCATGTTTAGATTCTCACTTAGAACTGTGATGTTAAGAGACTTTGTGCCCTTGCTCATTGTTTAACTAATATTGAATAATTGCCTGAGATGAGCTAAGCAATCTGTTAACCAATGGAATGTGCAACAGTGAACAAAACAAGTAATTTTGCCTTTGAGACTCGCCCTGTTAACTATACCACAGTGGCCACCAATCCATAAGAGAGAGAGAGAGAGAGAATGTGTGTGTGTGGGTTGGCGGGGGAGGGGCCAAGTTCCCCTGCCCCACCTCCAGAAATTATGATTTAAGTCTGTTTTGGCGCCCTGGAATCTGCATTTTAGTTAGTCCCTTGTGGTGATTCTAACACAGGCGGTTCTCAGACCATACTTGAAGTACATCTCTTTTACAGTGTAGGGGACCTTGTAATCTTTTTTTTTTCCCTCTTCCTTCCTCCTGTTCAGTTCATTAGAATCTGGCATTCTTTTTAACTGTTGCAGGAAGTATGCTTTTCTTTAGAGTACCTGTGACCCTCTGTCAATCCACTAGATGCAATTCCATCTTTCATAGGGATTTTTGACCTGGGTCTACCTGTGTTACTCCTAAGTTATGTTTCCTCCTTTGCACTTTTACAGGTACTTATTTAAGACTGACCTAAGTATCTAGTTTCTTCTGCTAAACTATAAAATCTATAGGAATTTTATAGGGGGAGAGAGAACGGATGTCACAGAGCTAGTTAGAACTGTTGGAATCTAGAATTGTTTTCCTCTTGGTTCATTCTGATATTATGCTGCTGGCTAGAAACAATAGCTTATTTTTCCCTCAACAACTAGTAAAGTTCATTTTATAAAACACAAAAGCTAGAAGAAATGGAAAACTGCAGATGATTCTACCAGCCAGGGCTCATCATGGTCAGTATCTTAATGCTCTCTCTTCCTTACTTCTGTTAATGTTCATGTGTATGTGTGTATGTACAGATACGTACATTTTGTTCCGGTTGGAATATTCTTGTGATAAAAACACATATTTTAAAATGAGATCATATTCCATGTTCTCTTTTAGTGATGCACTTTTTTCAGTGAGCAGTGTCATAAGCGCATGTCTTCATTAAATATTCTTTCATATTTATAATATCTCCATGAGATTTCATTCTGTGTATTGTAATTGAATCCCTTTTTCCTGGACCTCTAAGTTCTTCCTAGTTCTCCCTATTTACAGACAGCTAGGCCTTTGAGCATGTTACAACTTTACCTAAGGAAATGATGTAAGAAAGATAATTCTTGAGTTAGAGGATAAGACACTGCCAAGTCAGCAATGAGGCAGAGTTATGCCAGTTGACACTTAGACCAGGAATGTAAGACTGATCATTTTCCCAAGTATTTACTTGGAGTACAGTGTTAAACTTCTTGAAAATTGAGGTTGGCCTTTTAAAGAGCTAATTCTTAACTGTATAAACCAAGAAAGAATAGGTGTAATTACAATATAGCCATATTGAAATTAGCCAGGCTGAACGAAGTCCTCTTTGGACATAGGTTTAGTTCGGCACAGCTGGAATGAAAATTTGCAGCCGGTACAGAGTGCCACCAAGTGGCGGGTTGGAAAGCCCACACTAGACTGCTTTGAGCCACAAGGCTTGGCTTTTTACTTGAAAATACCAGTCCAAATCTGAACCTTGTGTTCCAGTTTTTTTGCATAAGAAATAAGGCAGCTGGGCGCGGTGGCTCCCGCCTGTAATCCCAGCACTTTGGGAGGCCAAGGCGGGCAGATCACGAGGTCAAGAGTTCGAGGTCAGCCTGGCCAGCATGGTGAAACCCCGTCTCCACTAAAAATACAAAAAATTAACTGGGCATGGTGGCGCGCGCCTGTAATCCCAGCTACTGGGGAAGCTGAGGCAGGAGAATCGCTTGAACCCGGGAAGTGGTGGTTACAGTGAGCCGAGATCGCGCCACTGTACTCCAGCCTGGGTGACGGCGAGATTCCATCTCAAAAAAAAAAGAGAAAGGCAAAGAAGAACATGTTACAAGTTAGACTTGGTTTTCTCCTTCTGTCATCAGCTGGTGTTAGCAGCATTATATCAGTATCTGTCTTATAAAGTAGGGAAGCAGTGATTCCCACTTGATTTGTATGTAAGCGTTGGTAGAAGGCAGGGGCTGAGACAGAGCCTTTTCCAGAGGAATAAGAGAAAGGTGCATCCAGGACTTACAGGTAATTTGGATGAAAGGTTGCAGGTCTAATACAGTTTTGTGTCTTGCATTGGGACTTGACTTGATATGACTAGCTTCAGAAGTACCTGAAGTGCCTGTGTATATAATCTTTGTAATACCTTGAGACAACTGAGTAGTTGTGTTTTCCTCATAGTTGCCTTTCCTCTCTTCCTTCTTTCTTGGTATTAATATGTAAACTTGTCCACTTAATTTCAATATTGAGTTGCCATATGTAAGTTATTGTGGTTTAAAGCTAAGGTGTAAAGGGAAAATATTGCTTAGGATTAGTATATATTTTTATCTTTTGAATTTCATGTGCAATCTGTACTTTTTTCTGAAGTTATTTGATATGGTTATGCTGTTGGTTGGATTATAAGTGAAATCAGTAAGACCGAATAGAGTATGGTTAGGAGGATAGAATCTGGGGCCAGAATGCTCAAATATATATCCTGACCCTGCCACATAGTAGCTGTGTGTGTATTCAGACAAATTAAATTACTTCTGCCTTTGTTTCCTCATCTGTAAAATGCCAGCTCTGAGGGTTAAATGAGATAATAAACATAAAGCACTTTTTTTTGTTCTTATTTCTATCTTTTGTCAGATTTTTTAGTGGAAGAAAATATGCAAATATAAGAGACTTTCTGTGAAATTCCAGTCATCCAAAATCTGAGTTGGAAATAATCAATATGAACCCATGGTTTATTTTCTTTCCAAGTGTATTTTCTAGCTCTGGCTTGGAAGCAATGACCAATCTAATGAGTGCCTCTAGTGAACAGATTGTAGTCTCTTTGTACTTTTTCTGACTAAAAGGGATCAAGAATCCATGCTGATAAGGCTGATTATAGATGGGGGCGAGAAACATACAAGCTAAACCTAGAATATCACATCATAACAGAAAGCAGACGTGCTCACAAATATTGGAGTCACATCAAAAGATGAAGGAGCTAATGTGAAGAGGCCGTTTTGCTGGCCAAAGATGGGACAATTTGAGCATCAAAAAAGATTGATACAAGCAAAATATGTATGACTCTGAATTGATAATGATACTGAAGGAATGAAATATTTGGTTGTCTTTGGGCAATGTCAGGTCCCTAACACGTTATTCTGAAAAATTTGAGATAATATCTTTGGACTCCTTTTTTTTTTTTCCTAAAAAAAAAAAGAAAAAAGGAAAAAGAGGCTTGCTCTGTTGCCCAGGCTGGAGTGCAGTAGCATAGTCATAGCTTACTATAGCCTCTCAACTTCTTGGGCCCGAGCGGTTTTCCCATCTCAGCCTCCCAAGTAGCTGGGACTACAGGTATGTACCACCATGCCCATTAACTTTTAAATATATATATATATATATATATTTTTTTTCTTTTATACAGCATCAAAGATAAGCCAATACTTTTTTTTTTTTTTTTTTTTTTTTTTGAGACGGAGTCTCTCTCTGTTGCCCAGGCTGGAGTGCAGTGGTGCGATCTCAGCTCACTGCAACCTCTGCCTCCCGAGTTCAAGCGATTCTCCTGCCTCAGCCTCCTGAGTAGCTGGGATTACAGGCGCGTGCCACCATGCTCGGCTAATTTTTTGTACTTTTTAGTAGAGATGGGGTTTTACCGTGTTAGCCAGGATGGTCTCGATCTCCTGACCTCGTGATCCGCCTGCCTTGGCCTCCCAAAGTGCTGGGATTACAGGCATGAGCCACTGCTTCTGGCCTTTTTTTTTTTTTTTTTTTTTTCTTTTTCTTTGAGACGGAATCTCACTCTGTCTCTTAAGGCTGGAGTGCAGTGGCATGATCTTGGCTTACTGCAGCCTCCACCTCCTGTGTTCAAGTGATCCTCCTGCTTCAGCCTCCTAAGTAGCTGGGATTACAGGTGCGTACCACCACAGCCGGTTAATTATTATTATTATTATTTTTTTTTTTTTGAGATGGTGTCTCTCCCTGTCACCCAGGCTGGAGTGCAGTGGTGCGATCTCAGCTCACTACAACCTCCGCCTCCTGGGTTCAAGCAATTCTCTGCCTCAGCCTCCTGAGTAGCCGGGATTACAGATGCCCACCACCATGCCCAGCTAATTTTTTATATTTTTAGTAGAGATGGGATTTCACCATCTTGGCCAGGCTGGTCTTGAACTCCTGACCTCATGAGCCACCCTCCTCAGCCTCCTGAGGTGCTGGGATTACAGGCGTGAGCCACTGTGCCTGGCCTAATTTTTCTGTTTTTAGTAGAGATGGGGATTCGCCATGCTGGCCAGGCTGTTCTTGAACTCTGGACCTCAGGTGATCCGCCCACCTCCGCCTCCCAAAGTGCTGGGATTATAGGCATGAGCCATCACACCCAGAAAAATTTTTTAGTTTTAAATTTTTTTGTAGAGATGAGGTCTCACTATGTTGCCCTGGCATCAAGCGATCCTTCCACCTTGGTCTCCCGAAGTGCTGGGATTACAGATGTGAGCCACTGTGTCCAGCCTGGACTCCTAAAGCAGAGATTGAAACAGGGATGTGCCAAAGTTGGTTTATTTTGGAGATGATTTCAAGAAGAAGTGAGGGAAGAGGGAGAATGAATTGGGGAGTTAGGAAAAGCCAATGATAGATACTTTATTGAGTTTCCTATAGGGAAACAGGACCTCCAAGAAATTCACAGAATGCCTCCCAGGTTTATCTATCTGAAAAATTGGAACTCTCTGCCCACACCCTCATATACCTATATTTATGCAAGTTCTTCTTAAGGATTTTCTCCGTCCAATGTTTCTGGGCTGCTCCTGTACTCTAGAGGCTTTGGAGAAAGCCCTGAGATAAAGAAGCAGCCTTGTGTAAGGTGTGTGCTTTTGGGTGGAAAGAAGTGAGACAACTGAAATGTGTGTGGGATTGATTGTCCACCACAGCGATGAGTCAGGTGATGTGATAAGGAGCACAAAACCATCTGCTGCAGAAGGGAAAGAATAAAGTATTTATCCTGTCTTTACTATACTTAGTATGCTTCAGAGCATCCAAATATTTGATGAGGGACACTTGTTCTTTATGGAATAACTCTGGCTAAAAAAACACAGAAGGCATGATAGAATGAGAAAATCATGGTTTTCAACCTTGAATGAAATAGTGGATTTAGGCAGTGATCACTAGTAGCTGCCAACATCATAGAAAGATATCAGAGGTAACAACTCCCATGGAAGTACAGAACACTCCCTATGGAATATTGCCTCTCTCAAATACGAAACAAGAGAAACCAAGTTGAGCCTTTGGATCTAACTACAACTTTATAGGGAACAGAGGAATGTATTAAACACTATTACAGGAGTGTCACTAGCAAACTCCAGGTAGTGAGAAACTCAAGGACAAATGACAGCATTTTAGGTTTTTGGTTTTTTTATCCAAATAAGTTGCAAGAAAAAGGGCAACATTTAGGTTATAAGACTAGAGTCATAACCAAGCAAATGCCACATATAGATCTTATCTGAATACTGATTTGAACATACCAGTTGTTAAGAAAGACATTTTTTAAGCAGGAAAATTTGAGTACTGACTAGATAGTATTAAGTTTTGCTCATTAAATTTTTTCCCCTGACCATTTCTGGCAATTTTGGCCTTTTTTTTTTTTTTTTTTTTTTGAGACAGAGTTTTGCTCTTACTGCCCAGGCTGGAGTGCAATGGCACGGTCTCAGCTTGCTGCAACCTCTTGAGTTCAAGCGATTCTCCTGCCTCAGCCTCCCAAATTAGCTGGGACTGCAGGCCTGTTCCACCATGCCTGGCTAATTTTTCTATTTTCAGTACAGATGGGTTTTCATGATGTTGGCCAGGCTGGTCTTGAACTCCTGACCTCAGGTGATCCGCCTTGGCCTCCCAAAGTGCTGGGATTACAGGCGCGAGCCACTGCACCCAGCCAATTTTGGTCGTTTTTAAGGACTGCTGGCACCATTTTGTCTACTTTTTAAAAGTCAGGGTTTTTTTGTTTGTTTTTTGAGATAGGATCTCACCTTGTTGCCCAGGCTGGAGTGCAGTGGTACCACCACCACTCACTGCAGCCTCAACCTCCCTAGAGCTCAGTTGATCCTCCTGCCTCAGCCTCCTGAGTAGCTGGGACTACAGGCATACACCACTATGCCCGGCTAAAAAAGTCAGTTTTAACAGATAACTGTTGTAAATCAAAGCATGAGAATAAAAAATTAGGGGTGATAATTATATTCTGGGAGGAGGAAGGTTGGGGGAGAAGCATGCAATTATCTTCAATTATCTTCTAATTATTGGAGGTGGGTTCATAGATGTCTTATGTATATAAACAAATTATACATTATTGAGGCCAAGGCAGGAGGATTGCTTGAGGCCAGGAGTTCCAGACCAGCCTGGGGAATGTAGCGAGACCCCATCTCTACAAAAAATTTAGCTGGGCGTGGTAGCATATGCCTGTGGTCCCAGCTACTCAGAAGGCTGTGATGGTAGGATTACTTGAGTCCCAGGGGTTTGAGTCTGCAGTGAGGTGATTGTACTACTGCTCTCCAGTCTGGGCAATAGAGCAAGATCCTATCTCTTAGAAAAAATACATTATTATATATCTAATTCTATATAGTAAACAATTATTAAAATGATACAAAGGGGGATGCAGTGAGTAAAATCCAGAATGAGTAATCATGTAGGATTTTATGACTTTGGACCACTACATAAATGTGAAGAAAACAGTGAGGGGAAACTTTTGTATTAAATAGACCTAAGATTATATATCAGCATATCGACTGTATGCATGTATATATCTTGTTGGCATCTTGATACGAACAAACCTCATGTAAAAAGATAGTTATTAGCAATTGGAAATAAACACTTAGTGGATATCTAATAACGAGGAATTTTTGCTAATCACTTCTAGGAGCAATAATGCTGTTGTGGTTATGTTGAAATAAAGCTCCTTATTTTTCATTGTTGTTTACTGGAGTAGCTATGTAAGGGGGACTTGGTACAGGTGTGGGTATAGAATAAACAAGATCAGATTATCATACTCGTTAATTGAAATAGGTGATGGGTATTTGGAGGCTCACTTTCTCTAATTGGTGACAATTTGAACATTTCTATAAAATCAAATCAGTTTCATCGATTACTAAAGATCTTGAAGATGCCCTTCAGAGTCTACATGAGCTGCTCTATTGCCTCTTAAAAATTAATTGTAATTTTGATTTTTTTATAGATAGGCAGGGCCGGTGTGGGGGGGTCTTATTTTGTTGCCCAAGGTGGTCTGGAACTCCTGGTTTCAGGCAGTTCTCCCAAAGTGCTGGGTTTACAGGCATGAGCTACCCTGCCGGGCCTACCATTGACTCTTTCTTTTGTAATTAAACATGCTTTTAATAAATAATGATTGAATTTTCATAGTAACTAATATTTCTAGCAGAGTGGGCAGTTTTTAAAATCTTTATTTATTTATTTATTTTTGAGACGGAGTCTTGCTTTGTCGCCCAGGCTAGAGTGCAGTAGTGCGATCTCGGCTCACTGCAATGTCTGCCTCCTGGGTTCAAGCGATTCTCCTGCCTCAGCCTCCCGAGTAGCTGAGATTACAGGTGCCTGCCACTGCGCCCAGCTAATTTTTGTATTTTTAGTAGAGACGGGGTTTCGCCATGTTGGCCAAGCTGGTCTTGAACTCCTGACCTCATGATCCCCCCACCTCAGCTTCCCAAAGTGCTGGGATTACCGGCTTGAGCCACTGCACCTGGCCTTTAAATTTTTAATCTATTAGCCTGAGAACTAAAATTTACCCTATTTCCCCTCTGGTTCGGAACCCTCAAATTGTGTTGAAATTTTTTTTTTTTTTTTTTTTTTTTTTTGAGATGGAGTCTTACTCTGTCGCCTAGGCTAGAGTGTAACATTTTAACTATCAGTTGAATGCTTGTCAGATGCCAAGCACTGTTCAGGCTCTGAATGCAGCAACAAACAAGATAACCTAATTAGTCCCTGTTGTTATGGAGTGTGCATCCTA